>NC_045560.1:77826627-78426627 GCF_009819795.1 Aythya fuligula | reverse complement strand
TCTGTTTTGATCATGCACAGTCTTCCATGAATAATCATCATTTCAGATTGGAGCTGTTGTGATAGGTCAAAAGAGAGATATGGCACTGTCAAGTTTGTGACTAGAAATGGAAGAAACCACTTCTAGTGCAGTATTTGCAAATGTGGATATGAAATTTGGCACCTGTAAATATTCATGCACATACACTTGAAACTATGCTCTGGGCTTGATCCAAAGCCACTAGAGGTAACAGAGAGAATGAATATTCATGTCAGCAAAACTTAATTCCTAGATAGTTCACTGAAAGCTAATATAAAGAGAAAGCAATATAGGAGAAAATGCATTAATGCCACTAAGTATGCCACAGGAAAAAAAAAAAAAAGTCCTACTTATTACATTCTAATACTTTTGCATATATGTTAATGAAATATCACCCATGCACACAAACATGTCTCCCTTTTAGCACTGTCTTTCCAAACTTAAGAAGCTCCACTGCTTAACAAAGAGCAGCTAGGAAAAAGCCAAAAGTTCAAAATCTGTGAAACTGGTCCAGCAGAAAGAAATTTTTTCTTTTTTTATTTTGTCTACAACAGGAAACTGAAAGAGTTCTAGAGTTTTGATTTAGTATACTCTTCCACAAAGCTCAATACATAATGCATGCAGGAGCACGTAGTTCCAGTGTAGACTCGTGAAGCTTTCATTTTCTCTTAGGATGTGTACCTAATCTCTCACATATGCAAAATTATCTACAGTTCAGTCTCTGATAATGACAGCAACACAACCAGAGTGCATCTAATAGTTTTGATTTCACCTGTTATTATTATGGTTATTATTATTTTTTTTAATATATTTTTTTTCTCTAACAAAAAGGTAGAAAAATGTTTTTAAGGGACCAATGAGCTTGAATGTGTTTGAAGAGGCAAATGTACACCTACAATGTAGAAGTGGCCCAACCAGGCAGAGGCTGAATTTGGGAGATGAAGTCACTGGAAGCTGACACTGCTTGTGTTTGAAGTGTATTTGTCTGATGGTGTACAATCAACTTCAAGCAACACTGCTATGGGGCAGCCTTCAGGTGTAGGCTTCCAAAACTCTAAGTCAAGCTTACTTCATTCATGAGAAAATGAAGTATTAATGTAGAATATCACCCATACTAGACCATAGATCTTTACGGTTTATGAAAATCTATTTCCTGTATGGTTAGTTAACAGACTGGGTGCTTATAGTACTATGTACATGTACATCCTCATAATTGGCATGACATTAGGCTGAATGGAGGGGTTTGCATGCTTGCATTTGCCTATCTAATGAAACATCATGATGCACAGTAAGTATAATACATTTTTAAAGCAGAATAAGCTGTCATTTTATTGTCCAAACACGTGGGCCATATTTTCAACTGACGTAAATATTCCATCTCCACTAAAAAAAATTGTATTTTTTACAGACAGCATAGAGAAAGAGGATAACCAGAAAGGTAAGTAGCAGGGTGCCATTCCATATCCTTTGCTAAAATCCAAGAGTAGGTATTGGTATGCTTGCATATGCTGGGAGGGTTTTCCTGATGTTAAAAAAAGAAACTAAACAGCAAATATGTTAACAAATTTTAGTGCACTAATGAAAATTTACCTTCTTCTGGGAAAGAAAGCACCCACAGGTGAAGGAAATATGTATTTAATATTGGAAACTAATTCTCCTGCAAGTGGGATAATTTGTACTCAGCACACAGTATTAGGAGTCTCCATGTTGGACTCCAAAAGTCTGAGTTTTGCACTTGTCACCCTGTTTCAGCTTCCAGATGTGAAGATTGTACAGTTTAGGATTAGACACAGGATGAGACAGGATTAGACAGTGAAAGTAGCTCCACAAATGTGGAGGGACATACTTTTTTTTTTTTTTTTCTTTTAAATTCTCTGTCATTACCTCCACCACTGCCTTTTATTTTTTTTCAGAATACATTGGTAGCTTCTCTTCAGACAGATGTTGTTTTGTTTTGGCAAATCTGAAGGTCAACACTGGACTTGTGTACAGCTGTAAGGGGAAAAATTGCTCTAACTGCTAACAAGGAAAGCAACTCTTCATTATGGATCCTGACTAGAAAAGAACATCCTGTAGAAAGCACAGACAATGCCTTGAACTCCAAATAATGTGAAATGAATTATTGGTTCTCCTGAAATCATGGGAGTCTGAAGTGAGAGGCTGAGCTACCTGGAATTCCTAATTTTCTTTCTAGTTCAGAAATGGCTTTCTTCTCAAATTGGGGCAAAAATATGCAGTTTCTTACAAGATGACATTTCCAAATGATTTCCCTCAGAAATATGTAAGGAGTATCATGAATTGCTTAATTTTATTAAGAGTAAAGCATTTCTTTATGACTTGTTCTGACTTTTCTATTATTGGCTACAGATTAATAAGATTTTTGTTGGATGTGATAAATGTTCATAAAATCATAAATCAAAACAGTCACTGAAACAAGGTACTTTGACCTTATCAAAATGAAGTATTTCAAAAATCTTGAGTAATTTTTTATCTATATATTACAGTAAAAAATGATATCTATATATTACAGTAAAAAATGATTGAACCAGCATTTTTGAATGGAAAACTGTTCTATCTGAAAACTAGTTGATCAGCTTTAATCACAAGGCAAAAACAAACAAATAAGCAGGAGGTAAAAAAACCCTAAGCAAAAGGTGGTTGTAGTGCGAGATTTTCAGAGAGCCTGAGAGATAGATTAAGACAGACTGTAATACCTCTGAAGCTGATAGGAATTCTGTTAATTATTTTAACAGGACTAGAGTTCTATCTTGTATGTTATGAAAACACAGCATTACGCATTTTGAAAGGCCAGAGAACAGCAGGCATTTCTTGAGATGGATGGAATCTAGTCCTTTAGATTTCTTTGGTGAACAAGTAGGTATGTGCATATACACGAATGTACATAGTCACTGGGGGAAGCAATACACACCAAAATGCAGCAGCTGAGGTTATGGATATTGAAGTCCAAACGTATTATGAAGCTTCAGCATTTGGATTTCAACCCCATTGTGATAAGCTATAAACAAAGTCGGATGGGCACTGCCCCTTGATGGGTGCTTTGGAGGCACAGTGGGTGGATCAGAATGAGATGCTGATTTCATTTGGATTTCTGCCCTTACGTCCACAGGACTGCACTTTTGGCATTGTTTGCCTTTGCAGCAAAGTTCATTTCTGTTTCAGCATCTGTTCATGGACAGGATTCTGCTTCTGCTTCTTTTATGGTACATTTACTGCTTTTTCACCACTTTATATAGCTTGTTTTTTTTGCTGTTCCTACTCGCTTTTTGCAACAGCTATGCTCTTTTCATGTCTCCTGTGCCAACCCCATATCTACATGTAGCTGGGCCTCTCCCTCCAGCATTTGATATGTCCTAGCAAGGAATGGTCATAATTTTGGTTCTAAGCCTCCTTTCCACACAGATCTGTTGTGATAATCACACATTTTCTACTGGAATGCATTTAAATCACAAACGCAGAACCGGGAAACTAAAGTAAGAGAGGAGGTTACATGCACTAAAATAAAATACATTAATTTCTTAGCATTTTAAGATTTTTTTTTTTTTAATCTAATGTTTGAGAGAGGCAGGTTGAGAATGGAAGTTTGCTTCCTATTTAATGTCCAGTCATTTGGCAATAGGAGAGGTAAAGAGGCTAGTCTAGTATTTTTAGAGTTTTTCACAAGGATTTAGCTCCACTTCACAAATCCTCCTGATATTAATATTATAAATATATAATTACGTAATTATAATTGTATATGGAATTATATTAATTTTAATTTATAATATAATTATGTATAATAATTATACGATCAACCCTTTGCACAAATATTTAAAGATATAAGAACAAAATAAATCTTTCAGATTACCTTTCAGTGTCATTTTCCTTCCTTATTTACTCTTTCTGTGGTGCTGTTTATTTAAGTCATTAATTTCATGATTAGAAATTCTCTTCTATAACTTCCAGATCAATATCCCAGAATTAAGTGTCTTTCTGTAGCAAACTTCCTGTAAACTGCCCGAAGACAACTTTTAGGTCTTTCCAGAATATTATCTCCAGGTTTTTGTTGCTTGAGAAGCTATTTGTTACTGCAAGGTACTATGGCGTTGAAAAGCTTTCTTCCAAAAAAAAATAAAAATAAAAGACAATCTTCATCCAGTATTAGATGCTTCAAGTTCACCTGCTGCTCCAAGTGCATCTGAGGTTAGTTCTAAGAGATGATAGAAGTGTACCTAGTGTGAGCATCTCTTTCAACAGCCTCTTCTCACAAAGGAAACTAAGATAACAAATCAGTGTCAGAGTTCACGGTGTAAACCAAAGAAATAGCCTCCTGGGTCGAAAGCTTCTTAGTCATTCAAAGGATGATGTTCAGATAAATTCCTGAGTCATCTGCTGGCCCCATTTGGGCTAAAGAAATGCTGGGATGTTGTGGCTACATCTGCGCTAGTAAACTGAACAGTGCCAGGTCTCGCTTTCTTGTTCGGGAGTTAGCTGGCACAGCCTGGAGCCCTTCATATTGCTAAATACTCTTGTCTTCCAGGCAGGCTGCTAAAAACTAAACTACCAACTGGGGACACAAGTGGAGAACAATTCTGGCTTTGTGCTGATTCCCAGTTTGTACCCAAGAAATGTTTGGGAAAGGACTCATTCGCTAGGTAAAAACTGTGCCAATAACTACTCAAGATAGTTAGACTATGAACAATGAAATTTCTAAGTGCACCATTTAGTTTATGAGTATATATATTCCCTATCATTATATCCTTAAATAAAAGGTATATTTCCAGGGAAGAGGGTGTTACTTTAGGGTAAGCACTCTGTTCCAAAAGTCACCTTTTAAAGTAATATTGTCTTCTTTATATAGCGTTCATGGAGAGCAAACAGCAATGAGTTCAGTGTGAAGAACACTGTACTTAATATTCCCTATAATATGCTGTATGAAATGTGCAATTTTATCTATGTATCTTTAGAACCTTCTGAAAGAGGAAAGCAGCTGAAGCTTATGCTGGGAATGTGCTAATTAAGAGATGTGATTGAAATGTTAATCAAGATATTCTAAGGCTGACAAAGGAAGGAGATGTCTTAATCCCTTACATTACCATGAGGTCTTCCATTGCCCAGTCATAGCAGAGAAAATACAGCCAAATTGAAACTGAGATGCAAGGAGACCCCACCCATCCTGGGCTATGTGTATATTCCATGTCTCTAATATTTGCAGTCAACAATAGCAGAAAGCTAAAATAGAGCTCTGAGACATCTCCTGAGTGTGCCAAATCAGGGACAGATTTTCGAGGCTAATTAGTGAACCTCAAAAGCTTGCAAAGATGAATTGTTAGCAGCAGCCTTAGTAATTTATTTTTCATTTAAACTGTTTGTAGCTTTGTTCTATTACTGCAAATCTGTATTTTAAGTAAACATGCCATTTAAATCTTGTCTAATAATAAAGCTAATGCAGAATAACCTGACAAGACATTACACTTTTAAAAATACATTGAACTCAAAAGCTATCTGAAAGGATTGGACCTCCTTTGTGCTGTTCTGTATTTGAATGCATTTGTGCACTGCACACAGACGACCAAAAAAAAACCAAAACCAAACCAAACCAAAACAAAAAAATTCCTTTGGGTTTAGGAACTGGTAATGTGGTTTTGTTGTAGAGGGTCTGCTTGAAATCAGTGCTAGCCAGGCAACTTTCTTTGGCAGCAGTATGTTAGTGAGAGTGTTTTCAGATGTGTGGGCAGCTTAAAAACTGGACTTAAGTTTGTGCAGCAGCTGTTTTTGCAAATATAACATACTTGGTTACTATGTGGGGGAACTTGCCATTTTGTGTTAATAAAATTTGAGGAAGACAAAATTTTATTAGCTTCTGCTTAGCTCCTGAAGTTGTTCTAAAGATCCTTTTTCTCCCTTTGCTCTCTTTTTTTCCCCTTCTTTTGTACAGCATCAACAAATATTTTCCTGTTCTCATGGTCTTGAACTGCATCTTTTTGAATAACACAGTTCATAAATTATGGACCAAGAGAACAGGCTGATTTGTCATGGTCTGTCTGTGTTAGCATGTACTGATGCACAGTAAGATTGGATTTCTGAAATGGACTTATTAATGGTGAAATTTCAAGGTCTGTGTTACACATGTTTTGGGGGAAGAAAGGTTACTGCAGACTAGACCTAGTCTGGCCCTGTGGACTAAATGACGATCAGAATGTGGACCAGGTAAGTTGTGCTCCTGGTGATTATCTTCCAGTTCAGATTCATCCAAAAGCAATATTGTTCATTTACTCTTGGACCACTACACGGTGTGAAACAAAATGTGGTATATGGCAATGATGGAGCAATTTGCTTCAGAATTGCACTCTTGGTCTAACTAAAACATCAGTGCAGATGCACTCCGCTCTTGAGGTATTACGAAAACAACGTTTCAAAACCTGAGTTTATCAGAGATGTCAGGGTGATTTTGATGACGCTATTTGTTGAAACGAACAGGAAGAGGGCATCTAAATCATTTAGAAAATCATTCTGAATCATAATGTCCTTTGCAGTTTTAAATCTCTTCAGAAATCTTCAAATATCAAGGAAAATAGCAGAAAATAAAAACTAACAATGCAGTTCTGCAATTAAAGAAGAATATTAAAAACAAGTACAACCCAACTAATATGTTTATACCTGTCATTTAAAATCAGTTGTTATTGGTGTTTATTTGCTTGGAGTATTGCGATTTCTGATTGATTCATTGAGTTGAGTGTAGGTTTTGTTGCTCTTTGCTTTTAATTCTTTATGTAGTTGACCTTTCTAGCACAGCAGTTTGGGACCACCAGTGATGAAATGTTATTAATATCTTAGCACAGCTACATTAATAATCCAAAGGAAACACAGCTAAACATGCTCTTTCCAACTTGCTCAGTGACTTTTCACCAGCGGTGTGCACAGCTGGTGTAGGTGACCTGTTTTCAGCAGGAGCCCTGGATACCCTCATTCCCTGTGGTGAAGAGATGATCCTGTTGGCTGCATCATCTTGCAGTGACACTGTGTGCAAGACAGAAGCTGTGTTTCAGTACAACTTTTGTGAGCTCAGGGTAGCTGAGTCTGCTGGAACATCTGTTGTGGTGGATGTTCAGGGCCTCAGAAAAAGCCAGTGAAAATTTTGGTTGGACCCCAACCCCAAAACACAGTTATTTGAGTGACTGGGCAGTTCAGAAGATGGGATGAAAGGGCTCTGCTTAAAAATGCACTCAAGTACTCTGCCAAGGCCAGGAGGACAACAATGAGCTTTCTGTCTTCCAGTCCTCTTTCTGGAAAACAGGACAGATTGCTTCATTTTAAAAGCTTATATAGACTGTTAATATTATTAACATCTATTAACCCCTA
Source organism: Aythya fuligula (assembly GCF_009819795.1). Taxonomy (NCBI): domain Eukaryota; kingdom Metazoa; phylum Chordata; class Aves; order Anseriformes; family Anatidae; genus Aythya; species Aythya fuligula. The sequence goes on along the minus strand of NC_045560.1, from coordinate 78,419,250 downwards.
CTGCAGATTGTTAATTAAATAACGCAGGGTTAAACCTTAATTCCTTTGGTGCTGACTAGATACCTCTTCAATTTGATACAATTTCATTTGTCATTACCCTATGTCCCTTGTGTTTAATTTTCAAATGAATTAAACACCTGCATTTAGTATTTAAAGTAGGACATTAAAAGTGGCTGTGAACATAGCAAACATAAGCAGTGTTATTAGAAGTTGGCATGGTGAGGCCCATAAACAAGCCTGACTGTAGGAAATTACATCTTCCAAAGTGTGAGGAAAGAACCTTGAGTGAGTCTGTATTTTAATTTAAACTGAAGAATAGTAGTTAATAAGCTTTTGCTGAAATGTGGCAATGTTCTCCCCATGTGACAGGTTTAAGTATACACATAAATGCTGGAAGGGATGGATAAGCTGATTGCCCAAAATGTGATCCTAAGTTATGGTAACCCTTTACCCCAGGTTGACTTGTTATTATATCATGCGGCTGTGAGCCATACCAGAGCTAAAGGAATGACTTGATGAATGTGCCTTTAAAGCAGTTAAGCTAACATTCCCATAAAGCATGGGGGAATATGCAAATCAGTGTCCTCTTCTGGATGCTGATAAAAGGCACTATTTATAAATACAAAATAATTGTTTGGGAAGTACGATAACCTTTTTATGGTTGCTATTCTGCAATAAACAATATCAGAGGTTTCAAAATCTTGGTAATGAGCACAGGGAGAGTGATGCATCTCCCACTGGAATTTTGTATTGATTTCCAAATATGACTTTAAAGATAGGCTGCAATTGGGAAAGAGAAGACTGGAGCCACCATTACAAAAAAACTACCTCCTGTCTGATCACCCTCACAGCTATCCTTTGGTGGGTTTGTCTTTTTCAGATCCATTTTGCCCTAGCAAGTGGTACATGATTTTCTGTGCTTGAGCTCTAGATGGATCCAGGGAATGGCAGGGGTCAGCAAGAACCAGAGAGGAACCCATCCCAAAAGTAAAAATACATGGTGTGAAATACTGTGAGAAAGGTACTGCACAAGAGCAGAACTTGTTGTGTTGGTGTATCTCACAATTCAATATGGAAAAGGGCAGAGCAGGTTTTCTTCATCTCTATAAATAACATGCTGCTTTTTATCTGTGTTAAAAGATTTACAGAATCCTTCCTTTTGGCACTTGATTGCTCTAGCTGGCAGTGTAAACATAGGAACTACACAAACACAGCAAATCAGAGAAGAAAAATGGCTATGCAATCCTACTAAGATTCCTCAAAACTTGTTTTTAAAGAAGGGGCTTCTCTGGCATTCGTTATAATTTCCCGTTATAATTTTTCACTATAATTCGTTATAATTATAATTATGATAATTTTATTTTTTTTTTAGCCATTACTGCCAACATCAGCACAGTGAGGACAGAGTGCAGGAAAAGCAACCAAGTGTTCAGAAATTAAGGGGAAATGATGTTTTGAACCATGAGTTACCTAGACCTTGCATGAGTAGTTCTAATCAATCCCCAAATGCTCCAGTTGTCTATACTGTTACTTGTTGCAACTTACAGTTGCTGACATGGTGGCAAAAGGAAATAGATTCTGTGGGCATAGCGTAAGTGTGATGCTACATGGATTGCCATGTTTAGGCACAGATTTAATATGAGAATTGGTGGCAACATTTTAAAACAACTTTTTTTTTTTTTTAATAAAAAGTTAAGTAATAATATTTATTAAATTAAACAAGACAATATGAAATATTTCTTAATTCTGCCTTTTTTTAAAAAAAAAAATTGATTCCTTTCTACCTTTTCTGAATACCACTTTTTTCCTTAGCAAAACTGAATGAGGTATTCAATATCACAGTAAGGGAGAGGGAGGAAGGGAAAGGGAAGAGAATGGAAGGGAAGAAATATTCAAAGGGAGAGTTTCAGCCATCAAGATGACTGCTATTAAGGAAAAAAAAAAAAAAAAAAGAAAAAAAAAAAGGAAGCAGTTCTTTTTTTTGTTGTTAGTTTGTTTGTTTGAAAGAGAAGTCATGTAAACTTTTCCCAAGTACACTGATCTTAAAGTTTTATGAACTTCACTTGGTTCTGTGATCTAAGATGGCCATCCTGGTTATTCCCAGGCTATATCTGAATTAGATTTGATGTTATTAACAACAAGATTAAAATTTTAATGTTCCTTTACTCTCTACCATAGCTGCTTTCTAACAAATTTTATTAGAAATCATATTAGCAGATATTCTTTTCCGCTATATTTTTTAATTTAAATATTATATGACAAGCATGCTGGTTTGTATGATTACATACACAGGAAAATATATGAAAATGAATGAGAACATGACTTTATCAAAAACTGAAGATGGTTTCTCTCCTACCCAGAACTGATACATGGTATATATTACTCACATATTTTATGATTCACATTATTCACCTGAATGTTTTGTTACCAAAATCCAGCTGTGAAGGCTATTCACAGACTACATGATCCATGCTGACTGGACATGCCTGTAAATCTGATGATATCGGGAAGAAATATGTGCCTTAATTAATTTCCCTGTCAAGTGAAAAAATATGTCTTTACCTATAGTGAATGCAGTCTGGAGATCTCCCTCTACAATTCGCTGTCTTTCTCAGCTTTCTGAAGTTCTCATTTTCTATAGATTTTTGTATTTTCATAAAATAACCTTTATCTAATGTGTGCTTCAATTTATTGTGCAATTTCTTTTTCAGTCATTGTATCCAACATGCCATGCTAGATATGAAAATAAGAACCTCCTGCTTTTCTGCTAATGTATTTTATAGGAATTCAGCACTTCCTCTCCACTAAGCAAGAATTATGTTCATGTGCAGAGGTGCCATTTTTATTCCTATTCAAGTGTTTCCAGATCAGAGTGATACAGTGAATGTAACACCATATCTGCATAAATGCCAAGAGTCCCAGGCTGATCAATCCACCAATTTGTTTGCCCTCATTGATTAGAAATTAATGGAGTTTCTTGCCTATGTAGGCTACACAGCCTGTTACACCAGGTAGCAAGTGTGTCCCTGCTGGTGAGTAACAACAGGGGACTTTGGTGGCAGAAGAAACAGGATGCCCATCTTCACTCATAGTGCTGGATCTTTTGCTTTTCCTTTAAGTGGAGCCAACCTGGCAATGTTGATATTATTTTATTTTATTTTATTTTTTTCAGGCACCCTGAGAAGAAAACTAAACTTTATCCTTACAGCTCTTTCTTTTGTAGTTACTTATTTCTTGTCTCTCTCTGCACTTGAAGAAATAATAGCAGGGTTTACATAATCAAAAATGTGATCCTTTTATGCTCAGTATGCCAAGATTAGTTAGTCTTTGTTATAAACTTTTCAAATTAAATACCCTGTTTCTTTTTTAAAAATGAACATTGTTTAATATAAGCAAAGGACAAGACTTCAAAAGATTATTGTTAATAAAAGGAGTAAACAAATTTTTTTACAATTCTTAGACAAATGGTCTTAAAAATGTTCTTTTGAAGTATTGTTAATATACTAATGTCATTGGATACATTCCACTGCCTGGAACTAATTCCATTTAAGTCAGTGTAGTATATACAATTTTTTCTTGATAAGAGTTAAGAGAAACTTAGAGCTTGTTCAGATGTTGCTGGTATGATTACAGACTTTTACCTAGTGTCTTGTTTAAGCACCTGCTCACCTGTGATAACTCTCTAATTACCTGCCTTTTAAAGTGATTTTTAATATTTAGTATTATACTGCTTTGCATTCTGTAGAATTGAGTCTAGTGCTAGATACTAAGTTTTGTTAACTGTTTCACTCTGCCTGACATTAAAGATAGGTCTCCTATTCATGGCAGGGGGGTGGAACTAGATGATATTCAAGGTCCCTTCCAGCCAAAGCTATTCTATGGTTCTATGAGAAGCTGACTATGAAATCTGTTCTTTCCAGCTTAAACAAGCAGAACTCAGCTACTCGATTATTACAGATAAGAGAGAGAGTCTCAGAAATGTAGTTGTATGTACCATTTTGGAATAAATGATGGATGAAAATTCCACAGTTCAGATAAGAAACCAAGATGCTTACATCTTGCTAGTAACTGTATTACACCTAGACAATAACCTTGTAATTACAACAAAATTTTCTGGCATGAAGATAGAATAAGCCTGGAGCTACCTGTACAAAAATGAATCAAGTCCTGCAGAAGACTTACCTGGAGCCATCCTTTTGCTCATCAGGAATTTGGCAAAATTTTTCTTCATGATGTCAGGCAGGCTACAGCTGTAGTTCATATCATCTTTCTTTTGCTACTTCATAATTTCTACAATTGGTAATGGAAATTTTCAAGAAATATATAAAAAAAAATAAAAAATGAAAAGCTTCCTCATCTTTCCTCCTTTATTTTGAAAGTCAGAAAAAAAAAAAAAAAAAAAAAAAAAAAAGATATATGAAGATAACTTGATTTCTACATATTTTCCATCAGTCACAAAAATTGCTCTGAAAACATGAGGGAAAGGATCATAGAAAATATTAAATTTGATCTAGCATACTGTGATGTTTTTGTGGCATGCTTATTTAGGAAAAAAATAGAGAAGGTGATTCTAAGTATCTTGTCTGATTTTGAAAAACAGTTCTTTGTGCTTTGCTTTATTTATTTATTTATTTCCCCTGGAGATAATTAGGTCACAAAACATAGCAGTATGATCAAGACCTCCATTTAGATGCATTCAGAGTGTAGTACAAAGTCTTGTGAAAGTACAGAGGATGTCCTTTCCTGAACAAAAGGTTGTGCAAACACTGCTGTATGCCTGCATTTTTTAATAAGGCAGCTCTACAGTTTCAGCAGCAGAAATAAGAACTGTATATCTAATGTTAAGTAGGCAGCCTTTCAAGGATGATTTCCTTGGCCCCTGAACTCAGAGCCTGAAATTCAGCATGCTAAGAATTTAATATTTGATGTTTTAATTTTTCATTTTCAAATTTTGTGGCCTGTTTATCTCAGAAGCATGTAACTTTGAACTGATATTAATTGATTAATATCAACACAAGTATAAACATTGAAGCATGGCATTTAGAAATATAAACAAAAAAGGAGCAGCCTCACATTCACAGGCTCTGGTCCTATGAGGAGCTTCAACTACCCCAATACCTGCTGGAGGGAGAGCACAGCAGAACACAATCAGTCCAGGATCTTTGTGTGCATTGGCAATCAATTGCCAAATCTGCCACTCTCCAAGTGTCAGAGGAGCCAAGGAGGAGAGGTGCTCTGGTGGAAGAAAGGCTCTCTGACTAAACCATTCACCTCAGGCATAGGAGACCTATTTTTATGTAGACAAACGGTATTTTTGTTGGTACTTCTGCATGAAGTCCTTAGTTCCAGACTCTTTGATAACTTTCTGAACGTTTTTTGCTACACTGACACAAAGTGACTTTAGGCTGAAAATCCTCTGCTGTGATAGCTAGAGCATGTTCTTTTTTGTTTGTTTGTTTTTTATTTTTTCTTGAGACTTGAATAAAATATGTGTACATTTTATTCAGCCTGCTTAGATGTTATACTGAAATGTAAACTATTATAGCTGTAAAAAAAAAGTTATAGATATGAATTTGGTGATAATTTATGAACAATCTTCAGAATTTTGCCCCACCAGGGAGACAAAGATTTTTTATTCATTTCTACTGTATTTTTCTGCTATGCAGCCATGTTGATTTGTGTAAAGACGAGTAACATTTACTGAGAGAAAAAATATTTAGAAGAAGAAAAATAGTTCTTTTTTTTTTTTTTTTTTTTTTTTTTTTAAATCATTTTGCTGATATTCAGGTTCTTTAAAAAAATAATTATTTTTCTGTTTTGTTATTTATTTCCTTGCTAGTTGTAAATAGGAAAAAATAAGGAAAGAGAAAAACTGCAAAAGCAAGATTTTTTTTTTGCTGTTATTGTTGAATTTTCGGTGAAGGAAGTCAGAACTCTTCAAAATTCGCAGAGTGAAAACAGCCTCTTCAAAGCATGTGCTTTCTCTTTTAAGAATCTCGTATTTCCACATGGCTGTGAGCATGTTTCCTCTGTATGTGGTAATGCAGCAGATGAAATGAAAGGTGCAGTGTTTGTGACAATGAGATACCAGCATTTCCTCCCTTTCTAGACAAGCAGAAGTTAGTTGGTCATAATGGCTGTGGCTGCTTTCCTTACTGTTTTGACTTTCTCTTTTCTGAGTGACTGTTACAGGCTCCCTCCTCTCTCAGTTGTGACCTAATGATTTTCCCAGTTAAAGCAGACAAAAATGGGGATCTGTTCTACTGTGTATGTCTAAGCACAGCAGGTATGTGTATGTGGATACAGGGTATAAGAACTCCCTTTCTGGGTTTGTGAGAGATGCCACCTGGTAAGAGCTTAGAAAAAAAAAAAGACGTCAGTTTAAATTTCACACCAGGTTCTTGAATATAACTTTCCTGTGCCTCTTTCTGGTCTTCTGTTATCACCCATCAGCCTATTTTCTTATTTTCTCATCTGGCAGCCTCTTTGCATGCATGTGAATGATGATTGAAATTCTTTGGGAGCTATTGTTTTCAACTTTTATTAATGTTTCTCAACTCATTCTCTTGTTTTCCTGCTGACAACCTGCCAAAATCAACCTCCAGTGAATTCTAAAAGGGTCTGGAAAGCAAAAACTGGACCCAAAATTTGTTGCAGATAATTACTTGATCAGATCTTTGTCACGAAAATATTTGACAACCTACACATCTCTATTTTTAAGCAGTCCATGACATACAAATACCAGAACATTTCTTCCTTCAAGCACAAGAAGAACATCTTTAGATTAAAGATACTTCATTTAAATAAGCAGCTTAGTTGATTCTGCATAATTTTGTGTTGATACTTGAAATTCAGCTGTGGCTGGGATTCCTATCATGTCCAAGAGTGTACACTATTCCCTCACACTTCTGAGAATAATATGCTATACGGTAATCAAATCCGAGTTGTTTCATCCCAGATGTCATTCAAGGCAGCATTACCAATAATGGCCTGCCAAAGAATGTTTCTGCAAAGTTCCAAACCTGGATCTTAAACGAAGCAAAGGGAAAAAAATGGTTTCAACAAATCAAGCTAGAGACCATATTCTGATTACAATCTATTTTGGGACAAGATTTCAGGAATTTATTAACCGCTGTATGAATACTCACACATATAGACATGATCAGTATAGTTCATACTTTGTTTCCCACATGTGAAGCCTGGTAGAATTTGATTATATGATTTTTTTCTAGGAGCTTGGGACATGATATTACAGACTTACAATGGACAGTCAATTTATAGTATTTAATTTAAGCACTGCTAGGACATTGTATAAAAGTTTGAGACAACTAAAACAAATCTTAAACCAGTGTCAGAAGAAAAAAATATTTGGTCTAAAAAACCCACACACCTGACATAAGAGAAGAATAAGAAACAGATATATTAATGGGAAAAGGAATAGTTAATTTAAAAAGCATGCAAAAATGAAATAAATGTAGCTGCAAAACCCTTCATAAAGGAACTGGATAAGAAAGAGAATACACGTGACGTTACAGAAGTGTGTAGGGATAAGGAGAAGAGTGAGGATGAATATCTGACTCCGTGAAAGCTTTTATAATCAACACCTTACCAAGTTCTTCTGCCATTCTTTGAATACAGGATTTTCAGTTGACTGTGGGATTTTGGTTATTTTAAAAAAATATGAGAGAGAGGAACAGAAGGGAAGGGAAGGGAAGGGAAGGGAAGGGAAGGGAAGGGAAGGGAAGGGAAGGGAAGGGAAGGGAAGGGAAGGGAAGGGAAGGGAAGGGAAGGGAAGGGAAAAGGGGAGGGGAGGGGAGGGGAGGGGAGGGGAGGGGAGGGGAGGGGAGGGAAGGGGAGGGGGGGGGAGGGGAATGGGAAGGGAAATGCCCAGGTGGAATGAGATTCTGCAGTGCTCATGGAAATTCTGTCATTTCTTCCAGTGGTTCTTAAAAATGTTAGAACTGTGTGCTGCTTCACCTGTCTGGGAGGTCTTCGCTCTGCACCTTGTTCGCTAATCCATTTTGTTCATTAACTGCTAGTTCTCAGGAAGGTCAGTTACAGCAACTTGAAATAATTAATCTACTTCATTTGTAAATTTATTAACCACAACAGTTTGGATAAGTGAACTTCAGCTGCAGGTTATAATAGTCTCACTGATGTGCAGATTGACGTCCATTACACTTTTGACCTCATTTTCTTGACAAATTGACAAATTTTCTTGTCCAAACACTACATGATCACTACTTACAAGCCTGTCTGTCCCAGTCCAGTGCTCTGTGAAGTACTTAATTATGACTTACGTGCATATATCTACTGGGATATTCTTTTAAACATTGTTTGTGCCTAATGACATATGAACCAATTAATGTTCAGTGTTTGATTGTATGTTAAGGCATAAGCTGTATGATTACTTCCAGCAGCAATGGCAGAGGTCTTGCTGTGAAGGTGAAGAAATTGTAGGTAATTACGCAGTGTCATGTACTTCCAGAAGGTTACACATTTGCTGGAGAACATCTTGCCTGAGATATCCCTTTATTGTTAGCTATCCCATTGATAGGAAATGCACAGTGAAACCTAAACTCTGAAGTTACACATTCTTATAGGTTAGTGCTAAATCATTGGTGTACCTGTCTTTAAATAATTACTAATGAATCCTAACAACAGCCCTACATCTGAAGTATATATTATCCTTTTTTAAAAAAAATATTTTATTATTTATTCATTTATTTATTTTTATATGTATAGTCTGGGAGCACAGGAAAGCTTAAGTATAACTAGTTAGGACTCAGACAGTGTTGGACTCCCTGGATAGAAGGATTTACAACCATACCCATAGGTTAAGCTGAAAATAAGCCTTACAGAGATAAAAATAGTACCTGATGGTGGCATAAACATGGTCAAAATGAATAATCACTTCACTGAAAGAAAGTAGAAAAAACTGTAGAAGGTTAAATAAAATAAAGAAACTCTTTAGTTTATAAAGGAAAGTAAGTCTTCTGTGTATATAAAATTATTCTAACCTCTAGGTTTAAAAATTTACCCCTGTATATGTTTATGAACTGCACGGCTCTTTGAAAAGAAGGAATTCAAAGGTATTTCTGAACCAGTTTGGCTTAGCCTAACAATATTTTCTTTTAGTAAGTAGCTGTGTTTAGGAGAGACCTTGGTCCTAAACTGCAACGTTACATTTTAGGTCAAATTGCCTTCAGTTATACTGACACCTAGTATTGACTAGTAGAATCTGGTACCACACTGAATTAAAGAGGGAAATTTGTGTTCATAAAACTCTGAAAATGAAAAATAGAAGACTACAAAATTATTCAACTAAGCTTCATACAAAGTATGCAAAATAAAGCAGATGAATTGAATAGGGGAAAAAAAAAAAAAAGTTCACAAAATGCCAATCACCCTACTGCAGTCTTGGAGCTTGTATCAACCCTATTGATACAACAGGATATCTTATTTTTGTCATGTTGTTGCAGTGATTTGAGGTCGTGTGTACTCGTGGGGATGCTCAGTCTACACACAATTGTCATTGTACCCTTCACAGATAAGGAAGGTTGAAGCTTTCGTCTTGTTATTGAGAGTCTGTACTAGGAAAAAAATAGTATGTCATGTAGCAATAGTACTGTACTGTGTGTGCACAATAAGCCTCTGATTGTCTTTTGGAAAACTCTATACTGGGGCTTCAACAATAGCTTGTTTTTATTCTTCATTATTTTCATCCCTTTATTTATTTTAAAAGACACAGTGGTAATTGGCTATACTTGGGCTTGAGGTTGCCAAAACATGTTGTCACATATAAACTACAGTAATTTGTTTTTAAAAAGTTCCCCCAACCCTCCTCAAAATGTTCAGATGTACATTTCTGACATGCAGGATGAGTCCAAATGATTTAGAAATCCATATGTGAAAGGTAGAAAGAGAAAAAAAAATCACATGTTCCTATACGGTTCTTGTGTTTCAATCAGACCAATTCCTGTTTTTATATTAGTCTGAAATGATATAATGGAGGCACACAGCACAGCAGAAGGATACATCACAGAATCACAGAATCATCTAGGTTGGAAAAGACCTCCAAGATCACCGAGTCCAACCTCTGACCTAACACTAACAGTCCTCCACTAAACCATATCACTGAGCTCTACATCTAAACGTCTTTTAAGGACCTCCAGGGATGGTGACTCAACCACTTCCCTGGGCATCCTGTTCCAATGTCTAACAACCCTCTCAGTAAAAAAGTTCTTCCTAATATCCAACTTAAACCTCCCCTGGCACACCTTTAGCCCGTTCCCCCTCGTCCTGTCACCAGGCACATAGGAGAATAGACCAACCCCTACCTTGCTACAGCCTCCTTTAAGGTATTTATAGAGAGGGATAAGGTCGCCCCTGAGCCTCCTTTTCTTCAGGCTGAGCAACCCTAGCCCCCTCAGCCGCTCCTCCTAAGCCTTGTTCTCCAGACCCCTGACCAGCTCTGTTGCCCTGCTCTGGGCTCGCTTGAGCACCTCCCTGTCCTTCTTGTAGCAAGGGGCCCAAAACATCCAAGCACATTTTGTTGTATGTGGTAGGTTTGCATGGTATTTGTCTCAACCTAAATTATGTAATGTTCTTAATTATAGGACCACAGTTTACAGCCACCCCAAGTAATTTTTTAACTTATAGATCCTTAATTTGTAAGTCATGAGAAAGCCTGAGTGTTAATTCCAGCTGGGCAATAAAACAGGAAATAAAATGTAAACCAAAATAATAACAAGATATTTTTTCACCTGAGAAAAATGGTGAATTCCTTAGAACAATTCTTGTTATTCCTTTTGCTTCTGGTTATCCCTAACTTCACACATGACCAGAAGGCTAAATCTTGACTTGTTAGTGCACTGTGTGAGCCAGGTAGACCATGAAACAGTGGTTTTGTAACCAGTTGAAACATTCACAAACAAAGATGTCAAGTATCAGCAATGACAATTCCCAGAAAGCTGATGCAATGGCTGTCTTAAGTTAGGCCAAGAAACTTTAGTGTGAGTGGGAGAGGATTATCAGAGACCTGGTACTACCAGGGATGTGAGGAAAATTGGCAACTGAGCAAGAATTTTCAGTAGCTGTGAATGTAAAGAACAGTTTAGTATGGCAGAATTATAATTGCAATGATTTTTCAAATGTGAATAGCAAAACAACCACCTGTTACATCGTATTGATTTAAATCACAAAAGCTATTGAATTTTCCATAAGCAGCTGGATGTTCTGCTGTCATGTATTTTCTAAAACAGAAAGTAAAACAAAACTGTAAGAGACTCATAGAGAACGAAACTGTGAGAGAAACAGTGGGGAAAGAAAGGCCTGGCATTCCCATTATCTCTTGGGTAGATTTGTCTTTGCTGGATAATTGCACTTTGGATTGATTTGCTGCCTCTGGCAGTTTGTTTGGAAGATAACTTTTATTTGTCCCTTCTCCTGATCCTCTTCCACCCTATTATTTAAAACCTAATTATCTTATGAAATACTAATTGCCAAGCTGTGCAACTTAATTTTCCAAACTGCAGTCTCCAGTATTTCTACTTGCCATTTTTGACCAAGGAATGCTTGCAGGGAGAAGGTTTACTTTTATGAAAAGTTCTCCAGCTCACCACAGGCAGCAGTTCAGTCACACAATAAGATCCCACCTTTTTACCTGAAATACATAAACGCATTTTGCATTTTTGCATCCTTTTTTTTTTTTTCTTTTTTTTTTTCTTCTGCCAGTTTTTGAAAGAACAGGGAACCTGCTGTCAGATGATAGACTGGGAAGCAGAGACAGCTCCAAAATCAGTGTGTGAAGTTTCTAGGCCCTGTTTGAAGGCAGCAGATGGAGCTGCCTGCCCTGATGGTAAACAGCAACTGCCTGGAACCAAGTACATACAACAGCTCCTGAGCCTCTTTAATTTTGAGGATCTGTGGGACTACGTGATGCACAACCCATGAAGCACAAAACAGAACTGTGAAATTTTAAAATCCTTGAGAAGTCAAAGATAGTTTGCTTGTGGATAGTTTCCCCCATAGATGTTGTATCCTTTTTTTTTTTTTTTTTTTTTTTTTTTTTTTTTTTTTTTTTTTTTCCCCTCTTCTTCACTTCTCCTTCAGTGGAACAAACTGTACCCTTCTGAAGTCAGAAAGGCCCTGTATAATTTTTTCCTTTTAAATAGCAGTGATATAGCCCACATCCTGCATACTTCCAAGATAAGGTTAGCAAAGTAAGTCTTAAAAGCACTGATATATTTTTAGCTTACATTTGGCTTGATGTTAATATTTTGGTGATGCTCTAGAGTAAAAAACAAGAAACCACAATAGAAATCCGGAGTGTGGCATGGTTCCCAAGTCTATTGACATTATGGGTAGACCTAGACACAAAGATCAGACCAACACATGCTTTTCTGGCTGTGTATGCATAAATCTGAGCAGATAAAGATTATTAAAAGCCTTAATATGGAATATCTTGATACTGCCCTGGATGCAATATAGATGCAGTAGTAAATAGGTGTTATATTGCTGTCTATATGTTATGCTTGTTTGTTTTTGAACAGTTCCACAGTAAGTCCCTTTGCAGTTAAAAGGAAAATAACTTTTATCCCAGGAAAAAAAAAAAAAAAGTCAGCAGTCTACATAGGATTACTGAAACTCTAACAATGAGAAATCAAGGGCAAGCAAGTTGATAGGGTGAGTGCTCTCAACACAGGTCTGATGCTGTTTTCCTGTGTTTATGGGCAAAGGGTGAAACACTGTCTCTTCCGAAAGCCTTATCCAGCAGCAGTTATTCACATGCGTCTTTGCAGGGTGTGTTCTCAGAGACTAGAAGGATAGAAAGACAGAGTGCAGGATGAATAATTCAGAAAGGAGACCGCTCCCTCATTGGGGTAAAGCAATTTTAAGGAGAGCTTTGCCAGTTTACAGACACTTAAATTTCACCCAGACTATTATGTTAATTTTTGTTATATTATATTACCATTGGCACTATTTTGCAGTCTACGGGGTTATTCTTGTTTATCTTTGGTTTAAACCTATGCAGCTCTGTAAACTTAATTTGAGTTGTTTTACACTGTTTAAATTAAGTTAGCATCCTGCATTTGCTGTCTGTGGCCTGCTCAGTTATCATATTTCCTCCTTTATGAGTCTCTGACTAATGTATTTACAGCAACAGTACCTACACGCCTGGTGGTAGAGCCCATCATTGCGTTAATCTGAGGGAGTGGGGAAGGTGACAGCCATGCAAAGTGCAGGAGTGAAAAACACATTAAAAAAAGAAAGAAAAAAAAAAAAAAGCTTATGGCTTTTGGGGGATGCTTCGGTATAACAGATCAAAAGCTTTCACATTAAAAATGCAATTGTAAGGAAAGAGACTGAAAATCTAATAACCCAGAGTTCCTCGCGTCTCTGCTCTGCCCCACTCTACACCAGACCTACAGAATGCAGGATGGTCTTCCAAACAGCCCTTCTTTCAAGCTTGGGTAGAAATTGGAGATCTGAACTGCTCTGTGGACAGTGAGAAATACCGCAGGCTAAGTTTCTCCTTTTCTAGTAGGACATGGCAGTTTGTCACTACTAAAACATTTCTTAGGAAACCTCAGTGTTAACTGATTTACCAAGGAGATTTTTGTGTTTGTCTTGAAAGTCATTTCTGTTGACTCTGGCTCAGGCCGTGCTGCCAGGACTCCCAGTTTCCCAAGGGCTCCCTGTGGCTGCCCTGGGGAGCAGAGTTGGGTTATGCTATCTGTGCATCCAGGTTCCTTATTTATTTACAGCAAGCCAATTGAGCAGCCAGATCTCAGTGCTGCTTGGGGAACCATGTTGGATTGCTTAGAGAAAACTGACATGAAATGTCACCTCTTGGACTTTCTGCTTAACTTGACAGAAATGTGAGTAACAAAACAAAAACTAAGATTTTTTTTAAAAAAAACCTCGTATGTCAAACAAATATAATTTGCTAAATTATTGCATTTATTTCCAATTACTTGGAGAATCTCCTTTTTTATTGTTGTTATTGTTTCATATACTCTGAAACATAATCAGTACTGACTAGTAGGCAATCAGAAGGAGGTAATTCAGATGAAAATCTGTAAATCCTTGAAATCAGCTCTCTCCCCCCTCCCTTCCCCCCAAGTTTTTGTCATTGTTCTCAAAGCTTCAGTATTTTCCAAGTAGCCCTTGTAAGACATGAAGCAGCAGTAGATCTGGTCTGCTCTTTGGAGCCCTGCTGCACTAGCAGGGTTTCTAACATTTTATTATTTTTTTTTTTAAATCAATTAGGTCTGTTTTGAAGATACCACAATCTGTCTTTGAGCAATTTAATCCTCAGCTAAATCCAGGTGACCCACCACTGACTTTGCAATCACTTCAGGTACCCTTTACTCCTTCCCTGACTTTTTCACTCTGAGCCAGTTGCATGGGCTTTAAGCAGATACCTTGAAATTTCAGTAGTATGATAGGTACCATTCTCCAAAGGGAAGAAAAGCTTCTGATACAGTTTTGACTGTGGGAGGTTTCTTTGAGTACTTGCATATTTGTGAGCTCCTGGAAAACAAACCTGCAGCTATAGAGAAGGTATTTTTCTGGATTAATCATTTTTTATTTTATTATGCTGTGCCTTGTTGAATAAATCTCCCTTCTTAATAGCTTTGATAGCTTCTTGATAGCTTTTAATGGCTTAATACCTTCTCTTATGATGTCCTATCTGCCTCTGCACAGTACTTCTACTCCTGGACTCTGCTTCCCACAGTCTCCAGCATTTGCCCACAAGAGCAGTTTTATGAACATATTCGCTATCTTATACTTGATAAGTGTAGAACAAGTCCTTCCAAAGAGCAAAAATCTCCCTATTTTACTCCTAGACTTTTTTCTAAGTAACACTTTAATGAAATTAATTTTATTTCAATTAAGTCACAATAAAATTAATTTTAAAAGGACCAAAATATATTGAAGCTTAATTTAATGGCATGGTATTTTTCAGTGTCAGAGACAGGCCTTCAGTTTGGGATCAATGTATTGATTTATATCTACTGAAGATCTGGCTTGGAAACATTAATATGCAAGTGTGCTTGTCAAGAAGTAGTGATCTCGTAAGAAAATATTCCCTGCTGTTTATCAAGGCTGTAGCTGTGGTGGATTCTTAATGTTACTCTTAGGAACCTTGTACTTAACATTTGCTTTAATACTTAAGAGCCTTCTGTGCAATAAGCCAGCTTGACAGGGGGAAAAAAAAAAGATCTGTTTAACATAGTTTAACATATTGGTGATATAATCCTTGTAAAGCTAACTTCTGTTAGGCAGACTGCTATGCACACACCAGACAAGAAAGGAGGCAAAGAGAAAAGTTGGAAAATGTTGCCAAAATGACAGTAAATGTTAATGATCCAATCACAAAAATTGTCCTTCAAACTGGAGTGCGTAGTAAATAGTAATGAATAAATGTACTTGTCAGGAAGATTTGATTTGTCTAGCAAATCCTTACTGACATATACACTCATTTACTACTATATAGCCTTTTGAAAATGCCATTCCAGCAGAGCATAAAAAAGGTTATTTAGATTAAGTATAGTAACAAGATGAGCAGCATACTGAGTTCATTGGACTACAGGCACACTCATTTAATATCCAGTGCTCCATTATTCTGAATGAAACCATCCCTAAAAAACAAAAACAACAAAAAAGGAAATAAACAGCATATAAAAACAAACATAATGGTTTAAAAAAAAAAAAAAGAGCTCCAGTGTAATGCTGTGTACTATCAATCAGTATTTACATTCACTCTGTGAATGATAATACTGGAAAGATGTAAGGGTACCGGAGTATTAGATGTTGCAGAAAAGGGACACCTCCCACCCCTTTATCCTGGTACCAAGGCTGTGAGAGCTACAAATTTGCCTTCAGTTTCATGACTTCATGTTTGGAGTCAGAAACTCACATCAATAAAAATAATAATAAAAAAAAAGGTATGTCAAAGCCAACCTCACATGGCACTCCTAGGTTTGCCTTTCTCATTCAGGGGAATTACACGAGAGGGCCACACTGTGCTGAGCTGCACTTCATCTTTCTTGAAGGGAGTAGGAAAGTACTGTTGCTGAGAGTCAACAAATTTCTGAGGCTGGATCCTTTGCTAACAAAAAAGCAGGCTCATTTTGGGGATCATTAAAACAATGGTAATATCTCATGACATACTATTGACTTCAGGTTTAATGCTTATATACTAGCATGTATTTTTTCCATGTCTTCTCTTAATTTTATTGCCATCTCAATGCAGCTTACATCTTTCTATTTATGGTTTCTGCTCTTATAGGTTAACAGCTTCACATTCTCTTCCTTCAACCCAGCCTCTTGTCAGGAGCAGTTCAAGCATATGACATGTCAGTCATTATTATGATTGCTTCCCTGCACATGGACACTGCGGATCTGCCACGGGAAGAAACAAGGAGCATCAAGCTGAATCCAAATTGAGAGCCTGAGGAATGTGTGTGCAAGAGGACACCCACTCTCTCTCACACACGCACTTATACCAATGATAGCAAGTATCAGCTCTTCCACATCTGTGAGCAGTAGCACTGCACATTGTGAAAAAAAATATGTGCAGAATTCTCAGAAGGCACCACATAAATAATACATGTCTATGTCAGGATTTTTCACTATTATTCTTTATATCAAGGTGTAGTATATAGTAGAAATATGATTTACTGTGTTCCTTTCCTGGAAGCATGTTTTACAATCTTCATTTATTCCAGTGTATGTGAAACAGGAAGGAAAAAAAAAAAAAGGTTTTGCAATGAAATGTATTAACTGATAAGGAATATATGATAATTTTACTGAAGTCTGTAGGTCGAATCCCCAAACAAGTTGTCTTCTCCTATCCTCAAGGCTGGGAGAAAAAATGTATGAAACTGTGTATTATATCCTTAATATGTTGTCTGCCCCACTTTGCCCTCCTTACTGGGGCCAGCCTTTTTGCCTAGGCAAACTAAGCATCAATTTATGCTCAAAGACTTCCCAGAACAGCTAGGTGATTGCAGCTGCATATTTTGCTTGTGTCTAGCAGAAAAGCATAACTGAGCAGAGAATACTGTCCAAGTGGCTTGTCACTGTCTCTTGCTTGCAGAACGAAAAATGGAGAACTTTCTGCTTCCACATTCACAAAAGGCAAGTACCAGAACTATTTCTGGGGGTTAAGAAGTATTCCTAGAAGGTTGCATGGGCTCATTAGCCTCACTCTTCTTTTTCTTCCTGCCCTTTCCCCTGAGATTTTTCCCATGTTATTCATCCAGGCCTGTCTTTTTCTCTTTTCTGTATAAGAAGTAGTGCTGGCATGCTTGTGGCAGAGCAGCCTAGTCATATCAGTTGAAAGGGCAAGAAATGTGGTGCAGAGAAGGAACAGAGAGACATTTCATTTTTTCTTCCAGCCTCCTTTCCCCATATCCTGCTCTTTCATTTCAAGGATGAGGACCAAATAAATTATCGTATGTTCCTGTGAAGCCTTGAGTTGGTACCATGCTGTGGCAGTAGGACAACATGCATGTAACCTTAATCTATTTTGAAGAGTTTAGTGTGTCTGTAGTTTACCTGCTCACAAATTCCCTACCCCACTTACTGAAAAGTACAGATTGGTTTTCTGTAGGACTTCTTTTTTTTTTTTTAAAAAAAAAATTAAATTAAATTAAAATAAAATAAAATAAAAAACTAATTATGGGGTTATTTATTTAACCAAAAGCTGAAACTGAATGAAATCATGAAACCCCAAACCTGTTCTCATTGGTAAACAACCTTGGGCTTCTTTTTTTTTTTTTTTTTTTTTTTTTTTTTTTTTTTTTTGAGGATCTAACAAAAAATATTAATCAAAACATTCTTTTTTATTCAAAAACTCATTTCTATTAAAAAGATTTTTTATAAAAGTTCAAACAAAGGTACTTTGAACAGCTGTAACAACAACAAACTGTTATTCATGGAAAGCTTTATTATCTTGTGCATCTTGAAAAACTAACCTAGGTAGTCTCAGAGATAAAAACTTCTCCTGGGTACCTGGGTATGTCTGCAGAAGCTGATATGTGTCCCCAGACATACCGAAAGACATACAGCAGTGTTTCTGTCTGTGTGCCTTTCCTTTCTTCTCTCCCTTTCTGTCCATAGCAGTGTGTTTTACTTGGGTACTCTACTGTAGAGCTGAATTACGTGCTTTTGTGCTGCAAAGCATTCTAGATTCACAGTCTGAGCATAGCTAGGGGAATGGAGGTCAGATGAGTACTCCCAGTATGAAACTTCCTAAAGGTCCTAACACAAATTATTTGGAACTAATGAAGTTTCTTGGGATTCTCCCTTTCCATTGACTAACACGTCAGGTGACACTTCTCTCATATTGCACTTCCATCCTGAGCAAGAGAGGAGCAGTTAATAGTGGGATCTAAATTTCACTGAAATACATAAGAGCTTCTGCACTATACAGAGACAGTGAGATCGGGTCAATAACTGAAGGACTGAATATGGGGTCCCTCCTTACCACCTTTATGCAGGATGATAAATCATCATTTCAGAGCCTTCCCCTCTCCAAAGCAAAATAGCTGCTATTGGAAAACTGCTTAAAGCAGTAAAGAATTCCTTCCTCATATGTCCCAAAGCAATAAATAACTCGCTTCTAGTTGAAATTATAGAAAACGTTTTGCTCTTCAACTATCCATTGTAAGAATACAAAACATGAAATCTTATTAAATTATTAAGTAGAAACAGATCCTTTTAAAATCCCTGTTTAGTACTCTCAGTATGATGCAAAAGCCTTATTTCCCTTTAATTGGCTTATCTATAAAAATGATAATTTTCAGACATTTGGCAGTAAAATCCCTCAGGACTTCAGGAAGCATAATTCCCTTTTTAAAATTCTCGACATATATTAATGAACTTGAAAAATAACACTTAAAATTGTTCGGTAGGTTTTCCCTCCTGTGCATTGTACCCTCCAGAGTTTCATAGTGAACTTCAGGCAGTTCTTCCTAATTTTTACCTTCAGGCTATATTTCCAGGTGCTAACCTGGATAATCACTGTTAAATCCTACCCAATAAATGTTTGTGAGAAGATGGAAGGTTGTAGATCACAAGTAATATACCAAGGCTAATACATGGGAGGGGATTGGTATGCTGAGGGAAAAAGACATGTTCAGCCTGTCTTTCTTCACCTTTTCAAGTCTGCACTTTCTTATTTTCAGACTGAAAGAGAATGGCTTTATTAATTTCACTCTTGCCATCCCAGTTTACACTAAAGGAAATGTGAAGGTACAAAAGCAGAAACTCAGTCAACTCTTATCTGCTAGGCCTGTCTCTTACATTCTGTAATTTCTACAGGATCCAGCAAAGTAGTCTCTAGATCTGTCATTGGACTCTTCAGTATTAACACAATGAAAATAATAGATGTTGATAGAAACTAGGGAGGCATACATTAGTCCTATATTCTGCAAAAAACTAGCAAGAACTGGGTGATTCTTTGTAAACTGACAGATCACTGAATCTTGATCTAGTACAAGAAATGAGATGGTATTTTTTGCACACATGGACTCATCTTCAAAAACTATTTAGGCAGCTGATTTTTAAAACTATTTTCTTAAGTAGAGTTTCCTTAAATTTGACCACTGCAGGAGGTCACCCTAAAGGCTTAGAAAAAGTGGCAGTCTACTATTTCAATCTTTGCTTTCTCATTAAAAACTGTAACAGGGACATCAACTGAAGACTATGGAGGTCCTAAAGCTGGAGTAAACTTACATCTTCTTTGTCCTCTACACACCTAGGCAATTTTTGATTTGGTTACCTGGAAACAAAAGCTTACATATAGTTATTAATAATTCCTCATTAAACTTTGGCAAACAGTGCAAGTGCAGATGTATGGTGACACGGAGGCAAGGAACCTGAATCTTAAGCAAATGTGATTGGAAAATGTTGCCCAGGATCTGTCACAGAAATTCTTAGCTTCTCAAATATCCTCCCACTTTCTAAGAGAGAGAGATGAATCACTAACTATGTACTTGCTTCATAGGAAAGTTAGAGGAAGGATGGATTTTTAACACTGACTGGGATGTGTGGCATCCATGGAGGTTTTGGCTGCTGACTGAGAGAAGACTTGGACCTGTGAAGATTGTGGTGGAGATGTGGAAATGCTGGCAAGTGGCAAGAGCATGTGTTAGGCTGGGGCAGGAGTACATTTTGGGCTCTGACTTCTCTGGGAAGAGTACAGCAGCATGAAAGGAAGAGCATATGCAGAATTGCTGCACTTAAGCTGATTTGTTGGGATGTACTTTTGCAATGGTGGTTTTAATTGATGCAGTAGTCACTCTTAGTAACTAAGAATCACTCTAAGAATCACTCCCATGTGCTATGTTTGGATGAAATGGTGTTTACAGTTTTTGACCAGGTTGGGAGTCCTTCTTCCCTACCAGGTCTCATGAAAAGACAAACTACCCCATGTCACAGACAGTATGATGAGGTAAAGGGAAAAGAAGCTGAGGAAGAGAAAGGCATGATACTCAACGTTGTCACCACAATGCAGGTCCCTCATCTCAGTCAGGTAAAAAAATTTTAATATCAGTTTTATAAATCTGCTCTTACTTACTAATTGGCTAGTTAAAAAAAAAAAAAAGAAAAAAAAGAAAAAAGGGAGGAAAAAGTAAATAAAACCAGGAAAAAAGTAAAGAAAAACAGTTTCTTATTTGCAACTAACTTTCGCCAAGGTAAATCAAGAGCAATAACACTGCAGTAAATGGAGTTATAATGATGTAAAACTAGAAAAAAAATCCCAGTTGTGTTAACAGCTTGGATTTATGTTTTGTGGTTGTAGAACGAATGCAAATTTGTGATTTTTGTACCTTTTTGCTACTGGATTAAAAAACATCTATAAATGCATCAGAAAATTTAAAATGGAAGAGGTTATTAATTTATTTATTTGGTGTCTTCTTTAGTAAATTAAAATACAAAATTCATATATTTTAACATTTTTTTTTCCCATTAGAGTTTTTTAAAAATATTGTTTCTTCTTTTTTATTCTCCATGTCATATAATCCTTAGGCATATTATGAAAAACTGGTGTGAACCTGACCAAGCAGGTGGAAGCTGTAGGGGACTGAAATCTAGAATCAAAATATTGTATTCTTTCATGTATATGGGCAGATGCTCATAGATTGCAAAGAACTTTATTGAAGGAACAGGAAATGCATTCATTTTTTAAACTGGGAAATTGAAGCAAGACACAAAACTGTTATGTTTTATTAATCAAAACATCTGACTTTCGAGGTCTGAATACTTTGCCTATTGAATCATATTGATAAGTAAATGAGGGCTAATTATTGTCTGTGTTAGCACCCTTCTATGATCATCTGTTCCATGAATTCCATTAAGTAACACTTCACACAGGGAAAAAACAATATCCCTCAGATTTGTCTTCAGCAAGGATCCAGCATGGAGTTTAAACTCTTAGCAATGGTACTGTTAGCAAATCATTTGTGCCAACTGATTTATCTAGGTAAGTTTATCATGGCATTTTTTCTTTTTCCTCACTGACTGAATGATCATGCTAGTGTAGTGCAAGCATAAATGCTATAATTCACTTTTGCCAATGCACTGCCAATGTTCATCGAGCTTGAATATAAAATCAGGTGCAAACAAAGCAAAACTGATTTTATTTAAAATGTGGGCAAATATTTGCAGAAACTATTTTGCATTATTTTCGTACTCTGTTCAGCATTCTCAGCTCCCAGTGGTATGATGAGAGTTTGAAATGCAGAATGTCTCCCAGAGGTGCTCAGCAATTTGCAAGAACAGCCCCACAGCTAATATCTCTTTGGTTCAATGGCTTCAAATAAATTAAAATATTTCTGGTTTCTACTGGCACTGATAGAGATTAATCCATGAATAGGCAGGAGCTATTTAAGCAACTAATTAGGAGGGCCTGTCTTGATGACTTTTTTTTTTTCTTTCAGGTGGACAGGTTCATCAATGCATTATTTTAATGCTCGGTATAACTACCTATTAATGGTTCAAAAGAAAAAGAGAGAGAGAGATACTCAAAATAATCTCTTTGTACACTGATTCATTGTTAAAATTTTCTGTATAAACTGTGGCTAACCTATCTTTAGTATACAGGAAATCAAGACTGTGAAGTGAACCACTTTTGTTGCCATTGTGGTGTATGTTCCAAGGTTCTGTCATCCACAGATTGTGGCGGTGGACTAGGTATCTAATTGGAGGTATTACAGGGATAGGACGAGATTCAGATGTAAATAAAATTTCATTTTATCAATTGTTTCAGAAATTTCTGGTACTTAGCAATATAGAAAGGATTACAGGCTATGACAATACATAATTAGGGGATGTTCCACATAGAATTATGCCCTATGGCTCACAGCTATCAGAGTAAATGTATAAGTTGGTGCAAGTGGTACTGTAATGCTAAGAAGATAAACTACACATATATGCTGAGAGAGACATTTTCAAGTGTGTTATAGCAGTGACACTTCAAACACATATATACCACTTAACTTAGCCACTTTAAATATATATCTGTGCTTTGATAACCAATACTTTCTAGACCTTTGTGCATCTCATTTTGTCCCTTTCCTCTTTCATTTCATCTTATACTCAGTCTTACTTGTAGGATAAGATAACAGGTCACAATTCTGGAATTTTGCATAGTTTCTTTAGAAAATTATTAATTTCTGCATGAAACCAAGTCTTGGTGTAATGTTTCTCTAAACATGTCCTAGAATTCTTGTGATCAAACAGGTCTTTCTGCATTTTTGTTGAAAGTTGACACAAAAAGTACTCTGAATAAAATGGGTAAATACTTTAGCCAATAACAGTATCTGCTGTTTTTGCTCACCTTGTATTTACTATCAGAATTAGCCTGAAATATCTTTCCTTGTATTAGTTTGCTTGTTTCCATTGGGCTTTTGGTGAATGTGGATGTTGATGTTCTGCCTTCAGTACTTGTCATTTAGATATAGGTTAGTTTTGACCAGTCAGATGAACAACATATTTTTCAATTTCTCTGGTTGAATGAGTCGGACAACTTACAAATTTTCTTATTAGTATTTATACAAATAACTCATCGACACATAACATCTAAGTATAACCATAAAAAAATGATTACTTTTAATGATAAAGATCTAGCTTTGTAACTTTGGTCCATCAAGATTTGAAGCACTATTTTCCCATTGTAGAATGGGACTCTGTCTTACTGATGCTTTTCTATTTGGTGCTAATTCTCAAGTCCAGGTGCAGAGGCCTGAAACATCATCATAATAATGTTATTATTCACCATCTTTGCAAAAATATCTTCAAAGCATCTTCTCCAAAGCCTACTAACAGAGACACTAATTTTGACCTACTCAAGAATGAATCCAGTTATTAAAATCACTAAAATGTTTGCCTGTATAGTAAAGCAATCTTGAGGTTAATAGCCTGTAAATATGACTACTCATCGTTACTATCATTGTTATTTTTTATAAGTTTGCAGAGTTGATTTCTTTCTTGCAGAGGAAGAATTTGTTTATATTTTGTTTACAATATGGATACCTTCATGTGCTACATGTAGGTATGGATGCCTTCATGTGCTACTCTGCAGAAATGTATCTCATATCTACTTAAGGATAATGTTCTGAGTATTGTGGTATATGTGAACTTTGCTAGAACATCATATGAGGTATAAAAAGCTGCAAAAAAATGGTTCCCAGAGGGAATAGAAATAGCACAGCCTGAAATGCCTTGTTCTTTGTAATGTCCTTAGCCACCAGCAAGGCAAGTGTCCTATGGAACGGACAAATGCCCAGATTTACAATATATACAAGGATGTAACACCCAGAGGGTTTGTTGGATAAATAGGAGACCACATATGGGAGTTGGTTCTTCTCTCTCAGTACTTTTATTGGCACAGCACTTTAGGGGGAATATTCCTGACTGATATCTGGATAAATAAGAGCAATGCTGTATGTTTTTCCTTAAACCTCTAACTTGAGGAGAATGGAAAGAAAAATAATAATAATTAAAACACTTTTGTTCAAAAGAAGTATATAAGACTTTTGCTTAGAAAGTTGAGAAACCAGGATTTCACTCTCTAGGTTCTAGAAAAATAGGGAACTCCACCAGAGACATTATATAGCCTCTGTTTTGAGGGTGGTCACTTAAAAAAAATTGTTTGGTTGGTTGGTCGGTTGGTTTTTATACCCTACATCATTCTCTCTTTGGTTTCTTCAGGTGGGATCAGCTATAGTGAAACCAGCTACCATTTATTCTGAAGGACATTCAAGAGAAATATTCAGTTGTTATAGATATTTGTTAACAGTGAAAACTTTAACTTAGCCCACTAAGAAGCTGCAGCTGTCTACAGGAGCCAAGTAAGGTGAGCACTAATTTTACTTTAAACCTTTGTTTCCTGACATCAGTCAAATTGTAGTAACGTCAGAAAAGCAGCATGCTTTGCACAGATGTAAATGGCCAGAAGAGTTTTAGGTCAAAACACACTAAGGGCTTTCTCACATGGCAGCAACCTGCTCTACCTTCTATCACACCTTGAAATTGTACTCATTGTAGCAGGAGTGGCCCAAATGCTTCATCATTAAAATTTGATACTTGCCTAAAATTCTGTTCATGATACATACTTTTTATACCAATATGAAAACTATCTAAGGACTACAGTATCTTGGGAGCTCACTGGGAATAAATACTGATTGATTAGGTTTAAAAAGATAAACTTTTAGAAGGACTTGAGAGGGGGTGGGAGGGGAGAGAGAATGTGTGTGTTTTGTACAAATATACCCGCCCAGAGATGTCAGACAGTGTTCTTTACTGCTCTTTATTTTACACAGTATTTTGCAATGGCAATTCACAAAAGTTGTCCAGTCCATTAAATTCATACTATTAGCTTCGCTGTCATAAACCATGCTGGAGAGCAATGAAGTGCTCTGATTACCTATGATGAAGGAGATAACAAACACAAATTCCTAGTATTATTAAAAGAAAAGGAGGAGAAAAATTACTATCAAAATATGAACAAACAAACCCAATCACATAGTCTTAGCAAAAATAAAGCTTTAGGAATTCTTCCAGGGAAATTGAAAGGCATGCAGCCCAACAACAAGCAGATGAAATCCTCACACAGCAACACAAGATACTTTGTAGTGGCTCTAGCTTAACTTCCTAAGCAGGATCTCCAGTTTTGCTAGTTTCAAGCCTAAATGTCTCCAGTAATTATACAGAATTAGGGCCAATTTAACAATGTTGATATTCAATTTGTAGATTACTAGTAAGCTGAGCAAGAAAGAACACACCAAGCTGTTTGTTTGCATTGTTTCAGCATTTTATAGAGCAATTCCAACTGTGTGTATGGAGAGATTTTCAACATTAAGAAAAAAGAAATCACAGCATGGTATGTAACTGTGACTAGTTGGGCAACATGAAGAAATGTAATAAGAGCAAATTTTCATGATGTGGATAAATAAAGTAGCAAAACTTAAAACATTTCAGTCTGTAGAAAGAGGGAGGAAATTTCTGATTTCCCATGAAGGAAGATAATATTAGTCTAGGAAGATACTTTTTACAGCTCCTGATAGGTTCAATGTTAAGAGGGATGCACCTAAAAAAACCCTGATATTTGCATTTTATTTCTTAAGTTTACCTCTTCAGCTTTTGATTAAAATGTATAATTACATGTAATTACAGCATTTGGAATAGTAAAGAATATATCTGCTATGTGCAGCAATGTACGCCCTTTCCATTGCAGTATGAGTATAGAATGAAGAAAATAATTTATAAATCCTAGGTTTATTTAACATTTCTATACTGAGTGGCATTTGATTTATTTAGACTTTAGTTTATTCTCTTTTAAAAACAACATTGCCAGTTTAGGTAATGTTCAATGGGTTTGTATAAAGAAAAGCCAGAGATTAAGATGTTTGAAAGTCAAGAGTTTGCAGAGATAAAGGTAGAAAGAAAGAAAAAGAAACATAGATAAACACAGAGCAGACAAAAAAAAAAATCATAAAAAATGAAAAATGGGTGTATGGAAAGGAAAAGACTGAAGAAAAAAAAAAAACACACAAAAAAACTAATTTTTGAAGGGAAAAGCTTGTTTGAGCTTAATGTAAATCTCCATCCAGCTGAATAACATCACATATATTAGGATACAAAGGAGCTGTGGCAAATATGAAGTTCATTCACAATGTAAACTTTGAGTAGTGTTTTGCAGTGTTTATTCAATGGGTGAATGGAGCAGACATCTCCACTAGTCTGTTTTATTCTCTGTTTTCTGCTGAACTCTGTACAAATTACAAAAACTGACCCATATCATAGGTAAGGGGGGTTTGTACTGGCTTTGAATAGATGAAGGACAAAGAAAATGAGTATCTATTTAATTTCTTATGTAGGTGTCAGGGAATCTTTTTTTTTTTTTTTTTTTTTTTTAATATTTAAATTAAATAATTGGGAATTAGGCAATCTCAGATCTATTTCTTTTCAATTCTATTTAGGTTCTCGGCACTCTGTATCTCAAGAGAATCATTTCTCCTGCAGAGCGTCAAACAGTCTTAGTTTTCACTGTGCACTGGTGTGGCTGGAGATTATCCTGGAAGGTACCAAATTATTAGCAGTTCTCCCATTTATTATATAATCGTTATGAATATTTTAAGAGTTCCAGTTTTAGGCTTCAGCTCTCCTGTATGTGAAATTTTAATGTTGCACTTAATTTTTTCGTATTGATTTTTATACATTATGTTATTTCTTTAAGCTCTCTAGGGAGATTTGGGATTGAACTCAGTAAAGACTAAAGCAAGCCCATACTTCCTATTATTGATTAATAAAAGTGTGTGTGTGTGTATAAAATATATTGATGTATGACTATTAAAAATTAAGAGTGAAAATTTTCAGAGATGCTTACAAGCTTTAGCTATCCAATATCAATTTAAAAGGAGATGAGTGCCAAATATTCTCAGACTCTCTTGAAGAATTCACCTTTTGGAGGCAAGAAATATGTTCAAGAAACTGTTCATCTCCTCTGCCACAGATCTAAGCAGATCGAATCATTGACTTCATGCCCATCATACACAACACTTTTCACTGCTTTAAACAAGAAACTCTTGAAAAGAAAGAAAAGCAATAGTTTGATTTTTTGGAGGCAACTTCTCCAAAATATGTGTGAATTAGGGACTGTTTATTCACAAATGGGTATAGGATGGGGCCTTAGTAACCTGAGAAAAAAACCTTCTTTTGAGTTGTCTACTATAACTCTGACCTACCATTTGCTCTCCTCTACTGCCTTCAGCACTTCTTTTACCTTCCTAAAGCTGTGCAGCCGAACTTCTAACTACTATGAAAGGATTCATGTTCAGATTTGGGATATATACCATTCCATACTAAAAAGCTCCAAAATGCAAAAAATGACATACAGCTCCTCTAGCTGAAGGCAGGCCTTTGGCATGGTCTGGGGTGTCAGGAAAGACAAGAACATCAGCTTATGAATCAGAATTGATAGATTTGCCAGGCCTACTGATGTCAGTGGGAGACTGAATCATTTTGTGATCACGCTTAGATGTGAATGAAGCCTATAGATAGAGGTAATGTGTCCCCTTTGTCCCTTCCAGCATCAAAGCATTTCCAGTCTACTGACTGTTACATATTTAAATGGTTTAGGATCATATCTCCTTTTCATGGTAGATAAAGGGATGTTACTCAAGTCTTAAATTCAGGAGCAGCATTTCAGATTTCAAGTAAAACAGGGATAGAAGGGAGAAAAACATACAGGGTAAAGGTCTATCTAAAGGACTTTCTTGTCCTTCTCTTTCAGATGAACTGGAGCAAGCTGAAAAATGACAGTGCCTAGAAGATCCTCACTTAAGGATCTCAGTGCATTAGCAGTCAACGAAAGTCATTTCTTCATAGTGAACGCAGTGATTACAATCTATAATGGCACTAACACATAGAGCAGGAAATGGAATAAGCAGAATATATCAGCTCAGGTAGGGTGTATGGTGAAAAGTTTCCTTTTGGTTCCACCTTGCCCCATTATTGCCCTTGCCTTCCTTTTGGTCCCACCTTGCATATTATTTACAGGATTAAGTACTTTTCTGGACTGGGCAGTGAAAGACCTTTTAGCATACCCTGTGCTACCAACCACAATACATTGACTGACTAATTTTGCAGAAATATCTTGGTGGTTTTTTTCCCAGTTTATGTTGGGTGTAATGACAGGATCCTTTCTAGTCTTACCAAAACATGCATAGAAAGCTTACATAAGTATGTGTACTCTTTCCTGTTTTCAAAGGTAAATGCTTAAGGCTTTAAGGAATAACCCAAATCATACTGTAATCAATGGAAGTCTTTTCTTTTACTTTTA
The DNA here is from genome assembly GCF_009819795.1 of Aythya fuligula. Lineage (NCBI taxonomy): Eukaryota > Metazoa > Chordata > Aves > Anseriformes > Anatidae > Aythya > Aythya fuligula. The sequence goes on along the minus strand of NC_045560.1, from coordinate 78,390,887 downwards.
TAGATTTTAGATCATCTCACTCTTTTGAAGGAAAAGAAAAAAAGAAGAAAGTAGAATTTCTTCCTTTTAAACCCCAAAGGTCGGTTGTGTTAACAATAGGATTAAATTATCTCTCTTTAATTTGGGAACATATTTTTGTATTTTCTATTCCATTACACACTTTAAGGTTACCACGAGACTTGCTAGACTATGCAAAGATACAAAATACCTGTTATCCTTTTTTTTTTTTTTTTTTTAGCATTGGCTTATGTATATAGGTGAAAACTGGGCACAGATTTGCCATCAAATGAGCTTCCCAGAAGACATATTAATTGGAACTGCAAATTTAAGTGAACAGTATAAAATGTGTGAGCTAAGCCTGAATTCTTAATAGGAAATACTTTCACTGCAGAAACTAGAATTTAAGGGTGAAGCCAATTCCGTTAGAGAATTTAAATTTATTGTATATTTTATGGTGATCAATCTCTCAGTTCATGTAAAGCATTGCAATTTCATAGGCTGTAGTGGAGCAATACAGTTTATACTACCTGAAGATCTCACCTAGAAGTGCATCCAGTAACAGGCACACATATTTCAAGTACTGAGTACTCTGACAGAAAAATAAATCCAAGAAACTATTTAGTAACTCAGTCAGAATACTGAGTGCACCCAAACACCATATTTTCCTGTTACTATTTAGTAGCAAATAAACAAAAAAGTTTAACTATCATAAACTAGCTATCTGAAGTGCTATCTATTATCAGAACAAGACCAATACTAATTAATCACTGAAACACTCAAAAAGGTAAGTCCACAGAAAGATCTCCAAAGAATAATACAAGCCAAAGACCTAAGCAATTTGTCAAAACCCACAAAGAGATTAAAATACATAAATGCCTATGATCAAGCTATTATATTGAGTTTGCTATTGTTTGTCTTGTTCATTTAATAAGGATTCTACCTAAATATGTTTCCTTAGTGTTCATTGCAGCCTTATGGCTTAAGTCTGCATTGAGCCATGTAACTAAAGGCAACTAAATAAATTAACAAGAATGAAGTGCTGGGATTTGTGTTAAGGGAGATGTCAGTTCTATTGACTATAAATATTCCTGTCCCTTTCAAATTTATAATTCTTACAAAAGTCAATATTACTGATAGAATTTTTTCCTTTTACCTGTTGGCTGTGTTTATATGGACACAGGCTTGTTGAATCATAGAATCATTAAGGTTGGAAAAGACCCTTAAGATCATCAAGTCCAAATACTGTGTTTAGACATAGAGGATATAATACATGTCTGATGGCAGTTCAACACCTACATCTCTGAGTTTTATCTTAGATGACCTGCTGTCAGGGTTATGCTTGTATCCCTTCAAAGGAGATGATGTTCTGCAAATATTGTCTTCAGTATTTATTGTTGTTGCTGTTGTCAGGAGAGCTAATAAAACTGGCAACTAGACAGAGCTCAGTCTCTTTGAGCTACTGCCTGTTGAGTCTTCTTGTCTTGTATCTTGGACTCGCCCTGACAATTCGCTTGAAGAGATTGTTCCCAGTGGGAATACTGTGCGAGGATGTTTTGTCCCCAAGGCCCTGTGGGTGCATCTGTAGACAGTGTTGTTAAAACTCTGCTGTGAAGTATGGAAGGAAAGCAAAATGCAAAAGCTAAGTCACAGTGTTCACAGGAGCTGGGGCTGTTAATGTGTGAAACACTGAGGTGACGCAACCTTAATAAAGCATCTCTGTGGTCATGGTGAGTGAAAAAAAAAAGGGCAAGGCTCTGCATCATCCTTATGCCTGGATTAAGAGCTGTTGGCCATCCAGGAGGGGTTCACTGAGTTGAGGGACTTTCTGATGAATCCAGCCAAGACCACTTTTGTTTTGACTGACCATCAAAATATGTAATATTTTAGGAACCTGAAGTGTCTGTACCCTCTCTTGTCTCTCTGGGCATCTTTTCTCATCTGTTTGCTCTTTACTACAGGCTGGACAAAAAGAATGGTAGGGCAAATACTCTGTTGCATCAGGCAGCCTTGGCAGGAACTGATGAGGCAGATTTACCCCCCTGTAATTTTTTTCTCTCCATGGAATTTTGTTGTGGCTACACCCATGAACACCTCTTTTCTGTGTGTTGGGTACTGGTTGGTGAACCTTGGACTGCAGTTTTGGGCAGGGGAACGATTTTCAGAACCTGCAAGGTAAGGACAGTTGCTTGCATTATGATGAGCAGCTGTACATATCCATTAGCACACTGTGCATCCAGGTCCTTCAGTGTATTCATGATGCACTGATAGCAGGGCATGGCAGTTATCAGAAGCCTGCATGAAGTCATGAAGAGATACTGGTAGCCCACAGTTCATGCTGATGTTGTGAACTGTGTTCAGTGCTTGCCATATCATCACCTGGGTCAAGAGACTTGACAGGGGTCAAGAAAAGCTGCAGGGACTGTTACGGCCCTTACCAAATCTTGAGGTTATGGCAAATTATTTCAACTTTTGTTGTGGACTTGCTTATGTCCAAGGGGCACACATGAATATTTGTGGTATTGGACTCATTTATGAGGGCAGCTATTTTTCTTCCACTAAGGAGGCTGGCCACATCCCCTCAGACTGTGCCTTTGTCTTTCAGTATGTGTTTCACTGCCATAGTCTTCTGGATCGTATGGTGATGGATCGAGTGGCCCAGTTCATTGCCCAGTTCTGGGATTGGTTATGGGCCTGCTCTGGGCACAACTCCCTCTTTCCACCTAGTATCACCTGCAGTTCAATGGCCAGATGGAGCGGGTGAACCGGATACTGGAGTGGTATCTCTGCTGTTCTATTAATTATTACCAGTGTGACAGGCTCTCTCTGTTACTATTGACAGAATTAAACTATAACAGCATTGTCTACTTTTCCTTGCAGCAGACACCTCTTCATGCACAGTATGGTTTTCATCTTGTGACCACCCAGCTACTCTGGCAGCTATCCATTTTTTTTCCCCTGAGGACTCCCTTGAGCAGTTGCAGTGTATACATTTGTGTCTTTCAGAGCAGCTGGAAAAAGCAAAGGAGGATTTCAAAGTCTATACAGATAGATATTGGCAGCCAGCATAGGATTTTGCAGCTGGGGACTGTGTTTGGTTATTGTTTAATGTGTGTGTTTGGCACATCTTTCTTCTAAATTGGATCATCATTACATGGCCCCATAATAAAATTGTGACCTGGTTAGTTCTGGTTGTGTTTTGCTTGCAGCTTCCTCCTGCTCTCCAGACATAAACTGCTGCTCACATCTCCCTATTAAAACCTGCTCAGACAGATCCCTTCCAGTGGCAGCCTCAACCTCTGCCTCTGCTTATGGTCCACAGCAAGAAAGAATATTGTGTCTGGATTATTTTGGGTTCCGGGATACCCTAGGATATCCTGTAGTATTTGTTTGATTGGGCAAGGTACAGCCTGAAGGGCCATGCCTCTCTTGCAGGTGTATGAGCCCAAGGTTTGGGGGTTTCATGCCCATTATCCTGCAAAGTTGGGTCCACTGGAGGATGTGAGTGCGCACCCTGGGTGAGGGAGGTTATGCTTGTATCTCTTCAAAAATGATGTTCTGTAAATATTATGACTTTGTTAGCCCTTGTTGCTGTTGTCAGGAGAGCTAATAAAACTGGCAAGTAGACAGAGCTCAGCCTCTTAGAGCTACTGCCTGTTAGAGCCGTCACATCTTGTGTTCCTGCCCTTTGTCTTGGGACTGCCCTGACAGCTCCCTGCTAGGCATGACCATCCCTTAGACCATACAATTAGTCTGTAGACAGCTAAGTAATACAATATCAATTCTAGCCCTGATAAGCAGAAAACAAAGAAAACAAGTTCTTTTTTAGCATTCAGTGACATAGGTTTAAACACAATGGGAAGCCAATCTTGCGCCTTGCTAAAAGACGTGTAGAAATGCAGCAATAGGTAGGCCCTTTTCCCATTAAGCTCTGCATAGAATAAAGAAAGCCATTCTGAATGAAAGGTTGGGAAATTTTCTGTAGAGTCCTGCCTAGAAAAGAAGTGTAAAGATGCTCAGTAAGCATTATAATGAGACTGAATGAGACCCCATATAGTTGGTTCACCTGAAGTTTTAGTTTTCACCCCAGACAGATTTCCCAGTGTGGCTGTAACATAAGCCATACAGCAACAGAATATATGGAATAATAATAATGTGAAGAAAATGTATCTCATGAGGGAATTGGTTGAACATATGAACAGTGAAGACTCAGTATACATCCACAGGGTACTGCAGCTTTGCCCTGTGAGGATTTTAGCTACACTTGCATGGTGTCAGTGCTATGCTGTTACTGCTATAAAGACTTTATAGTTTAAGAACAGTTTTTTGTGCTTTATAATTGTAACTACAGTTTGCTTCGGGGTTGCCAAGAAAGCAGTAAGTTGTTTTGCTGTATTAAGGATCAATATGTAGGTCAATAAAATTCCTATTTTAAAAACTTATTTGTTTTGTTCATAGGAAAATAATTTACTGTTGACTGTGCCTTCTACCTCACTATGCTTACATTCACCTCGTACAGAGGAATTAGTGACTAGGATCTTTCTGTTTTGTATCTTTATAAATGACAGCGCAATGCTGCCCCATCCAGTTTTGAAAACACCTTTCACTTTTTTTTTTTTTTTTTTTAAATTTTATTTTTCCTGCACCGCATCTGTTTTGCAGATAAATGATTTGACAAGTGTGTACCACTGGGAATATTACTACCGACTTCAGTGGGCACAGGATTGGGATCGGTATAGATCTTCCTTTGGCTTGAAAGGACGTTAGGTGATGGTTCCTGGATTCAGGTTATAGTCAGCTGTCAGTCTTGAGTTAAAATGAAATAATGCAACTCCCTCAGGTGAAAAGGCACAGAATTGTGTTTCTCTCATGCTTGTTCTATACGCATTGACAATACCTAGCTGATACATCTTTTTCTAATTTTTTTTTTTTTTTTTTTGTAAAAGATAGTTAGAGCTTTTCAGAGGCAGCCCTTTCATAACCTTGAACTTTCTGCATATCAGTTACCCTGTGTCAAAACTTCTGTATTTTAAATTATGAAGAGCTGTAGAACTTCACAGGAGTTGTGTTTTGCATTTCTTGGCAAAGTATAAAGAAATCAGCAGAGTCCTTACTTTGTAGAAAGTTCCTTGGTTGCACATCACTTACAATTTTATAATTCTATTTCTTCTCTTGCTTCCTTGGAGAGGAAGGGCATATTTTGCAATTATCACAAGGGCATCATGAATGGTCTAATCTAGCTGAGTATTCTACCTCTTGAGATCAGCAATAAACCTGAAGTATAGCTTGCATGAGGAATTTCAGAATTTCATAGCAAAATCTTTTTTATAGTTCTGTTAAAATATAAAACAAACTTTTGTCACATGTTCAACTCTTTTCTTTTTGCTGGAGAAATTAGGTTGTTTTCCAACATACCTACCATACCTACATACATATAAAATCCAAGCTTCCATGGAGAAACAGTTTTGATAAATTAGGTTTAATTAAATCTAGTGAAGGTAATTAAACAACAAAGAACTCTGAAAGTCATTAGGAAAAGTTCTGCTAACTTCCTCAGAGTATGGGCATTATAGACAGTCAGCTTTTGAGAATCTTCTCTGTCCTTGCTTAGAGTAGAGAATACACTGGCATAGTCTACAGGGACAGTCAATCTGATTTTAATTGTCTTAGAAGACCAAAAATAGCAGATTGCTATACACAGCTCTCCCATATAGTATTACTTTGATAATTTAAGTATTTAGTCATTGAAATATACAGAATTGTTTAATGGGCTTTTTTTAAATATATATATATACATATATATATATATATATGTCTAGAGAGGTGATGACTTCTTTCGTTTGTAATTTACAGCCTGACAACCCAAGTTCATTTGATTTGTCAGCTGAATCATGTTTCAGAGAACTGTCTCCCAGTATTTCTGGCAAGCTGGTGTTTTATGGAGTTAAAAACAGAATAATAAACTTGAAAAATTAGTTCTTGACTGCAGTAATCCAGTTCAATTTGCAGCATCTGGAAAGAAAATCAAAACCTTCTTGGGAAGAATTAGCACAGCAATAATGAGAGTAACAGTAAAGCATAATGCATAATAAGACATGTTTTGGTCTTGTGTCATTGAGCATTATCTTCACTTCAAAGATAATGTGTGAGTAACGGTATCTTTTTCCACATATCAGTAACCTTTAGAAAGTGTGCATGCAACTTTATATTTTCCCTGACCATCTGGCTATTGAAATCTCTAGCAATAGAGACAAAAAAATCTGAGCCATGATAAGATTCCATCTAAAATCTGGTGGGACTAAAACTTAAAAGTTGCCTTATAAAGGCTGCTTCTGTTCAGATCTGTTTCTGTCAACGACAGCACTGCAGCATTCAACATTAACCTCTCTTTCTCTTTCATAGTATCCATCAGCTTAAGGATATTCTGACTGGATTGGTGCTGGTATATGACCAGATGCCAGCTTATGGAGAGAGGATGGGGGGACACAATGACTCAACTCAGCATTTAAAACACAAAGAACTCCTTAAGATGAACTTCACATTCAGTGTTATTTTTCTGGTTTTATTTAGGTGGTCCCAGGTTCTGTGAATCAGCTCTTATTGTTAGGGATAATTTGGACATCCAAATTCCTGTGTCATGCAACTTCACAGCCATGCCTTTCTTTTACCTCAAGACATCACAGCTAAAATTGATATAAGACCAGGCCTAATAGCCTTAAACTAGTTAGATGAATTTGGACAAGCTGTCCGGTCTTTCAGAGGAATCCTACAGGCAAAATATACTGGTGGATGTCAAATAGAAGTAGACAAAAGTCTGTGGTGTATGAATAGCTTCTTTCATTCATGAGTTTACAAACACCTGAAAAAAAAATAAAAAAATAAAGGCAACCATTGCCACTCTTTCACAGCAGAAGAAACTAACGTCTGAAGGTAAATGCCCTACACACTGTTACACCACAGGAGAGGAGCAGAGCTGGAAACAGAAAGCAGAGCTGGACTTCAGTAATTAAATGGATCTGAAGAAGAAATATCGTGGTGAGTACTAAATGAAAAAGCTTGTAAAAACTTCACATAACTTACTGGCATTTACTTACATGTAAATAATATGTGTGGAAATATCATTTTACAATGTCTTATTTAGTCTACAGACTTTTGTATAACAATCTTGAGTTACCATACTGTCCTCTCATCATAGTTTGCCTGTGCATTTTTAACCTGCTATATCTTTTTAGAATTGCTTCTGTTACACCCACTACACAGTATACAGCACAGGGACAAATCACAGTCTCACAAATCACTCCTCAGAAACTCCTCTCATGCCCCACTCTTTGACAGTTAGCTCAGTCTGTTACTGAGAGGACAGACCTATTAAATCTACTGTGAAACAATATAGGAGCCTCAATACCAGGCTAACAAAGTAATCAAAAACGTAAGTAACTAATGTGAACTGATATAAATCCCTTCAGCCAATAACCAGACTTGACCAGCAAAGATGACCGGTGAGTGAAAGATTCAAGTCCATGGCTTAATCACGGGCATTAGAGTAGACCAAGCATCTATATGGTGTTATATGCTGTGTTATCAGAAAATATTAATAGCAACCTGTTTCAAAAGCTGCTGATGGTAGAGAAGAGATCCTGACTGTGGCAACTGATACACAGATCAAATCAGATTGTATAAGAGGCTCTCTTGAAGATTCAAATCTTCCAGTTTGTTTTCAGTTTATTTCAGTGTATTTCATTTATTTGTAATGTGACTCAACCTAAAAGCTATTTTAAATTGAGCTAATAGTTTTGGAATATTTTTGCTTTTAAATCTTCAAAAACAAAGTTGTTTTAGAAAGGTAAAAAGTTGAGAATGTTTGCTATTATGGCAACCTTGAAAAGTCTTTCAAAAATGTATGCTTTAATGCAAACTATGTTCATTTGTCCATTTTGCTTTCTGTGTGAAAAAGTATAAAATGAACCCAGAGACAAGAAAAAAAAAATACAATCCAGTAGCAAAAAAAATACAATGCCCAGCCCTAAAGGACTTACTATGAGTTAATTTGCAGTACCTGTTGACAACTGAAATTGTTTTGACAGGAAGCTGAATGAAAGAAACACTTGTAACTGATAACAGCAAAATACCAACAGTGAAATTAAATAAATGCTTCATATAGAATTGTATGGTAGCTTTTGAATGACTCTATTTATCAGAATTTATTTTTTTCAGAACAGATATTGCATCTAACATCTAGGTTCCCATCAGCATGGTGTAGCTCCAGATTGCTGATCTGGATGAAGGATGGAACTATGAATTTATGAAACAAAATGTGTTTTGTGACAAAGTAGATCATCCAGTCATGGAAAAGAAACAAGTACTTGGCTTTAGGCAACCAAACATTGATCCCTGAAGGAATAGCGCAAGCAGTCAGTTTGCAATAATGCAGGCTACAAGTTGCTGTGCAGAATATCCAGCAAACAGTTGGGAGGAAAAAAACAAATGGTAGCAATCATTGTCCGCTAGTAGGTAATTACCATAAGAAGAAAAAGAGCTAAAGTAATTGAATAAAATGTACATAGATTGTTTACTCTGCTCTATTAGCAGCAAGCAGCATGCTCTCATTAAACCTAAAAGATGAAGAATAAAACTTTGCTTAGAGCTTCAGTGAAACAGTGATATTAGTTTCCACAACATTACCTGGCATTTTAAAGAACACTAACAGCACACAAGAATTCAAAAGGACCCTATAAATACATTTGCAAGTTAGCCTACTCTTTATAGATTATGTTCTAGGAGCTGAATGCAGTTTCCACTGCCAAAGATTTCACTTCAAACCAGGCTACAATTTAGGAGCTGGATTTCACTCCTGCTGAAATGAAGAGCAGTTTGCTTTTGTCTTTGATAAACCATATTAACTGGTATTGGGAAAAGAGATGAAAATACTAAAAGCCTGTTAGAGGTGGAAAAATGTATCTAGTTCTGGGCTCCCCAGTACAAGAACAACATAGACATGTTGGAGAGAGTCCAGTGAGGGGCCATGTAGATGATGAAAGGAGTGGAGCACCTCTCCTATGAGGAGACGTGAGAAAGCTGGGGCTGTTCGGTCTGGACAAGAGAAGACTTGAAGGGTCTCATCAATGTGTATAAACACCAGAGTAGAGGCTGCAAAGATGATGCAGCCTCTTTTTTTTTTTTTTTTTTTTTGTTGGCACTACCGTGCTATGTGCTTTTAATTATTATTATTTTTTAAAGACTTTTGAAGCCCAAATGAATTGTCCCTTTGATCTACCCATACTTTTTCAAGGAGTTCAAGCAAAGCCTGTTACAAACAAAAACAACAACAATTAGAGTTGAGCAAGTCAACTTCTTTTTCTCACACAGCAAGTCTGTAAAGGTTTCACTTCCATCAGGGCTTTGAGTTAGCAGGTGTCAGAGAAGTGATGTAAGATCTATAAGACTAGTTTGATTGTTATACCATTTTTGTTCTATTGAACAGACTGCCCAGACTACCCTTAATGAAGTTACGGAGACCAAGTCTACAAACTAGTTTGTATAAATATGTATGTACGCACACATATACATTGATGACCATCCATCTCATTCTAGTCTTTATCTACCCTCTAAAGAAATTCTTCTTTTATTTGAGCATTTCAAAGATCCCCTTTAATTTGATGACAAAGCTAAACCCAACCCCAAGATGAAAATGTTTTAAAATTTTGGCTAATATTAAATTTGATTTGCAACTTTTCTTTTCAATATCTCTTTAAATATGTCACCTACCTATCTTAATTTTTAAACAACATACACAAGGAAGCCATCCTTAAAACCACTTGTACATTAGTAGATCATACATCCGAGTCCACAAGGAAAAAACTTTATTTATTATTTACATTTCAGTAGCACTCACTGTGTAAAGCACTGTCCACAGAGACAGACAAACAGGCAGTTCCATTGGTTTCCTGCAGCATTTCCAAGTACAGCTTTCCAAAAAAAAACCCCAAAAGGACTGTATGCTGACATCTGAAATAAAAGAGCAAGAAAATTCTACCTTGCCATGTATGTTAGTATTACAAGAACTAGTTAAAGTATATGAAGTATCATGGGTCTGAATTCCACAAACTGGCTTGAAAAGTTGGGTGGGGAATTGGAAATAGTTTAGAAACATCAATTTAGCACCCAGGCTAATTAGCTAGGACGCTACTCCATACTACTCATGTTGCTCAGGACAGGCTCCTGCTATGTGGTAATTGGAAAAGAGAGGAAGGGGCATTGGAAATAGTCAAGAAGTGACCCCACAACCACATTATGTTATTCAAAGTACACGAACATGGCACTGTTTTTTTTTATTTATTTATTTTATTTTTTTCCCAAGTGTTCTGGTTCTAGCCCAAGCACCACCCACATGATCCTGCACTTTAAAAAGCCAGAAAAGCCAGTCTGGTATTAGCTGCATGGCACTGTTGGCGTTCAGTGTGAACCCAGAATAGCACAGTGTGTAGTAGATAGACTGTGAGTCACTTTTACCCATACCATTCTTCCATCTGGGTCACACAGAGCTCCAGCTTAACTACATTTTTCCCAGATGAAACTTCTATGTGCAGTCACAGTCAAAATTGTTTCATCCCCGCAACGTTAACCTTTAACTAAATGTCTGGCCAAAGGGACTCTTTCAGACCCACATCTAATGTCAAAAAACCTGATAGATTCAGGGCCCAGAACTGAAGACAAGTAATCTCACAGAGATGGTCTAGATGAAGATTCACTGTCAAGACCAAGAAACCTTTGCCTCTAGCTTCATATTGACTTCCTGCATAGACCTGTGAGCTTCACTTGCATTCACTGTCCCACACACCTGTTCTATGATTTCAGTGGTACACAAGTTGGAGAGTACATATCCTAAATAATAATTTGGTCACATTTGGGATTCACTTGTGAAGAAACAACCACCAAAGTCATCAGACATGCTATTCAAAATATGGACTAAAAATCAGTCTTTTTAAATTTAGAGCTAAGGTAAAGTTATCTGTATAAAAGTTAAGAAAATACTTCAAAGTGAACCTGCCATTTGGATCTGATGCTCCTAATATTCAGATGTTAAAACAAGAGTTGGGCAGGAAGAAACCAAATGAAGTTTAACAAGAGCAAGTGTAGAGTCCTGCACCTGGGAAGGAACAACCACATGTATCTGTACAGGCTGGTGGATGACATGCTGGAGAGGAGCTCTGAGGAGAAGGACCTGGGGGTCCTGCGGACGACATGGCATGTGGCCATGAGCCAGCAGGGTGTCCTGGTGGCCAAGAGGGCCAATGAGATCCTGGCATGCATTAAAAGGAGCGTGGCCAGGAGGTTAAGGGAGGTGATCCTCCCCCTCTACTCTACCCTGGTCAGCCCTCACCTGGAGTACCATGTCTAGTTTTGGGCTCCCCGGTACAAAAAAGATGGTGATCTTCTGGAATGAGTCTGGTGAAGGGCCACAAAGATGATACAGGGCCTGGAGTATCTGTCATATGAGGAAGGGCTGAGAGACCTGGGTCTGTTTAGACTCAAGAAAAGAAGACTCAGAGGGGATCTTATCAATGTTTATAAACACCTGAGGTGTGGGAGACAAAGGGATATTGCCAAACGTTTTTCAGTGGTCCATGGGGACAGGACAAGGGGCAATGGATCAAATGGATCCACAGAATGAATCAAATGGATCCACAAAATGGATCACAGGAAGTTCTGCACCAACTTGTGAAAGAACTTCTTCACGATGAGGGTGACGGAGCCCTGGAACAGGCTGCCCAGGGAGGTTGTGGAGTCTCCTTCTCTGGAGATATTCAAGACTCATCTAGACACCTACCTGGGCAACCTGCTCTAGAGAACCTGCTTTGGCAGGGGGTTGGACCCAAAGATCTCCTGAGATCCCTTCCAACCCATAGAATTATCTGATTCTGTGATTCTTCCAAAGCTGATGGCTCTACTTTTTTCCTCTTGATGAACTTTCATAGAATCATAGAATCATAGAATATCCTGAGTTGGAAGGGACCCTTAAGGATCATCAAGTCCAACTCTTGACACCGCACAGGTCTACCCAAAAGTTCAGACCATGTGAATAAGTGCACAGTCCAATCTCTTCTTAAATTCAGACAGGCTCGGTGCAGTGACCACTTCCCTGGGGAGCCTGTTCCAGTGTGCAACCACCCTCTCTGTGAAGAACCCCTCCTGACGTCAAGCCTAAATTTCCCCTGCCTCAGCTTAACCCCGTTCCCGCGGGTCCTGTCGCTGGTGTTAATGGAGAAAAGGTCTCCTGCCTCTCGACTCCCCCTTATGAGGACTTGCCACCTGGCATGTGCTATTTCAAGTTGAAGGGGGAGCAAAACCATCGAGAGCAGCAGGAAATGTCCCTGGGAGGGAGAGAGGGGAGATGAAGCCCTGTGGCCAAGTGTCGTCCCACCACAGTGGCTCCTGAAGGAAGTGCAATGGGTGGTGGGGGGACACTCCATCCAGCACCTCAGGATCTGTCATGGCCCCTTGACTAAGGTTGTGCAATCTCCCTCTGTCAAGGCCCTACACTTTTTTTGTTAGGTTTTGGTTTAAGCATACCAACTCATTTGAGCAGATATCTCATTTTTGATTTCTCTACCCTATTCCTGTAGATAGTGGTCAAAGTCTTTTTGTTTCCGGTCCTTTTTCTCTCCTGGGAGTCAAGTAGGCTGCCAGATAGAGCTTAACTCTGCACACACTTGCCCTGCTTCCAGTCCTACAGCAAGGCTGCTGGTGACACAGAAGTGGGAAGAGTGGCTGATCTGATCCACTGCAAGGCTGTTCTGCCGTTCAGAGAGACCTGGACAGGCTGGAGAGTTGTGCAGAGAGGAACCTCATAAAGGTCAACAGTGGCAAATGCGGTGTCCTGTGCCTAGGGAGGAATCACGCCACGCACCAGGTTGGGGGCTGGCCTGCTGGAAAGCAGCCCTGTGGAGAAGGACCGGGCAGTCCTTGCAGACAACAGGTTAAGTGTGAGCCAGCAGAGGGCCCTTGTGGCCAAGAAGGCCAGTGGGATCCTGGGCTTGCACTGGGACGGGTGTTGCCAGCACGGCAGGTGAGGTGATCCTGCCCCTCCACTCAGCCCTGCTGAGGCCACGTGTGGAGGGCCGTGTCCAGTGCTGGGCTCCCCAGTGCAAGAGAGACCTGGAGCTCCTGCAGAGAGTCCAGCAGAGGGCTACAAAGATGATTAGGAGAGCCGAGCATCTCTGTTAGGAGGCAGGGCTGAGGGAGCTGAGTATGGTTAGCCTGGAGAAGAGCAGGCTGAGAGGGCATCTTCTCCCTCTCTATTGATAAGACTCCTCTTATCCTCTGGACTCTTTTTGGTGGTGCCCAGTCACAAGATGGGAGAGCCACCGCCAGGAAAGGGGCCCTCAGCCCCTATGACCCTCCTCCTCCTTCCACACAAGGGCCTCTTTCAGGCCGCACAAGCCCCCTCCCAACAAGGCCACATTGGGCGTGGGGTGTGGGGCACCATCACAGGGGCATCACCGAGGCTCCCTGATGTCACTGTGGCATCCGCCCCCCGCTGTGTTCCGGGGCCTATAAAAGCCCCTGTGCCTGGCCCACCCCTCGCTGATCTCCCAGGCCCTCTGGCGAATGGCAGCAATGGTTGTCTTGAAGAGGTCCTGGGGCGAAGGCTGCCCCCAGCTTCATGGGAGCAACGCGCGCTGGGTTGTTGAACCCAAGAAGAAGTGGAGGCGGAGGACAGAGAGCGGAGGCGGAGCAGCCGCGGTGGATGGTGTGGAGCCCATGGAGGTGGATCCACCTGCGGAGGAAGAGCTGATGGAGGTGGATCCACCTCCAAGCCCTCTGATGTGGCACAGTGTCATCGTGCCAGGGCTCCCACCTGCGAGACATCACCACCGTCATCGCAGAACCGCCCGGTCTGCTCCGTACTCCCGGCCCTGCCTCCGCCTCCACAGCTAGGGGGGAGAGGCCATCCATTTACCATCTGGCAGGATTGCCTGCACGATGGCCTCTTCCCCCATCCCCTGCCCCCCATCCCCGCCTCTTGTCCCAAGCCGTGGACAAGAGCGCACTCGGCTTCCTGTGGGCTGCTGCACCAGGGCGACAGGAGAAGCCCTCCGAAGGCCACGCTCGGCGTGGGGCGTCTCGGTCTGAGGACGAGAAGGCTGCCCAAGAGGTGCTTGAAGACGAAGCCGCGCCCTGCATGGCAGTGCACAGAGAGGAGCAGCAGATCCCTCAAAACGGTGACGCAGACAGCTGCTCCTCTGAAGAAGCACAAGTCTTCAGGTCTGCCAGCAAGGAGCGCAGGAGTGCAGCGCAAGGTCCATTCAAGATGCTTGGTTACCAGTTCTTCCCAGGACTGGACAGCAAACTGGTAGAACAATCCTAATAAAAATAAGAAAGAAAGAAAGATACTGCAACAACAACCACTATAAGAATAAACAAGAACCAGTGAAAACACTTTCCTATCGTCTTTTGTGTCATTTTTGCAACTGCCCCTGGGCTCTGGCATCCCGTTCTGGTCTCCCTCATAGAGGAAAGATCCTGATGGGTGTGGAGTGGGCCCAGCTGACGGCACTGGAGGGAGTGAGGGGCCAGGGCACACGGCATACAGGGGCCGGCTGAGGGAACTGCTGTGGTCAGCATGAAGGAGAGGAGGCTCAGGGGTGGAGCTGACAGCTGCCTCCAGCTGCCTTCTGGGAAGGGGGAGTAGAGAAGATGCTGCCTGTGCCTTCTCCAAGGGGCTCTGTGGCAGAACGATGGGCGGCACCACACTTGCAGGTGGAGACAGCCCAGCCAGCAAAAAGGAAAAGATTGTCCGCATAAGGGTGCTCAGGCAGAATCAGTGTCCAGAAAGGCTGTGGAGTCTCTGCCCTGGGAGGTAGGTGACCTTGAGTGCACAAGGTGGGTGTTTCAGTCATGGAATCACCAAATGATTGGCACTGCAAGGGATCTTAAAGATCATCCTCTTCCCATCCCTATGCCATGGACAGGGACAGCTCCCTCTACAGCATGTTGCCCAAAGCCCCATCCAACCTGCTCAGGAACCTTCTTTGATCATCATGAGGTTTCCAAGAAAACACACCAGAGCCCTCCTAGTGAATTCCACTGCCTCCCTCAGCACCCTTGAAAGTGTCTCCCTTCATTCCTCGGGCTTGTGCATGCCCAGCTGCCTTATGCCCTCCTAAACTGTGTCTGCACACCACAGACTCTGCTCTTAGGCTTGCATGTGGGAGCCTTGAGAGCACAGCTTGGAGCTGGGAATTGAGGGAAAGCATGGGGTCTTGCTAGGGATGAGCAGGTTGGGGGCAGCTTGGGACGAAGTGGTCATGAGACAGTGGAGTTCAAGATGGAGCTTGTTGGAAGAAGTATGGCAAAAAGTAGGATTGCTACCCTGGAGTTTCTGAGAGCCAAGTATGACGTCCTCCAGTACCTACTTGGGGGTATCTCATGGGCTAGATGGCTAGAAGTTAAGGGTGCTTGTGTGAGCTGGGAAGCATTTAAACAGCACTTCTTCCAAGCTCAGGATCTCGAGGTCTCTCCCAACCCCTACAATTCTGTGATTCTCTGATTGTTTTTCTTGAATAATTGAGCTTGTCAATTCAAATAGAGTTTCTCCTATGGTAGATTCATGTAGCTGACTGCTGTGAATTCTTTACTCACTGCTCTCTTATCAGTGAACACTGCTAAGGTCTTGGACTACCTTTCCTTTCTCTGCTTGGTTTATCACCTCTAAGTGGATATTAGCACGATTTCTCATTCTCAGATTTAGTATGAGAGTCTCAATTAGTTCATAATTCTGGAAGTAATAGGAGGCTAGAGGAAGCAAAGCGCTACAATGATGTGAAGGTATGCTTCCTTTAACAGCCAATTACATTTCCATTTTTTTCATGAACAAAAAGAAAAAAAATGTTACTTTTTCCTGTTCCATCTCTTGGGACAGAAAAAAAGGATGTGCCTGAAAAGAACACAGATAAGCACTTAAACATTGGGCATAATAAACAAATTTGGTATCAGTGACTGAAGCATTGCACTACTCATGCTAATTTGACAGGACAATGAGGTATAAGGCAAAAAGAAGCATAAATGAATTGTCTCCTGACAGCAATGAGGAAAATGGAGGAAAGGATAAGGTTTTGCCTACTCTAGAGCTTAGTAAAAACTAACAGACACCTGATTCAACTAATGAAGCAGCACTGCACTCAGCAGAGAGAGGCTGATTCGTAACAGTTAAGGATCCTTTTCTCCAAGGCTGAGAGTCCTATGGCTCTCCTTCAGTAGCGGAGAAAGCCAAGAATGTGAGCTTTCTGTTCTAACTGGATTTTTTTTTTTCCTTCAAGTTAATTTCTTAAAATTCAGTTATTTAACATCATCTTCACCTTTCTCAGAGTCCTCTCTACTATCTCATAAGCCCTCAGAAGGAGAAAAGGGTAAAATGACAGATTAACAAAAAGATTACAAAGGCTTCTGGGGGTCAGTTATGTGACTGGTAAGGTCAGAAAGGACGTGGATTTATGACCTGAAGGTCAGTACAATGTATTCTGCAGGGGGGCCTTTTCCTGGAACATAAAGACGTAATTTAAAGTATATGGCGTCAGCAGCGTTTTTGGGCCTGATCCAGCAGCAATAATTGTGACCTTCCAGGTGAGGTAGACTTTGGGTTCTCATTAGTGGTATAGGGTTATAATAGTGCATTCATTTGCACTTTTACTCTGTGTGAACAATCTGGCAGCTCACCTATCCAGCAAAAGGCCAGCATGCTGCAAGCAAACATGCATTCCCTCCTTGCCTCCTGATGCAACTGTAGGCCAAGTTGCTGCCACACAGTTTGAGGAAGAAAATCTTACATGAAAATGGGGTTTCTGTTTTCAGTCTTCTGATACTCTGCATGATGAACTCTGTGATTATCCTTTACCCTAAATGAGAATGCTGAAGAAAATGAGACTGCTGGTCAGAGGAGAGAAACCCTGAAGCTCTGAAGTTTTATCCATTGTATGAGACCTGGATTAAGACATGGAAATAGAGGTCAGTGCCAGGAAGCCCACAAACAGAAAACTGCTAGGTAAAATAAAATGTCTGTAGCCCTTCCTGTGTTAATATTTTCCTGTGAGTGATGTATGTTGCCTGCCATGTGGCCTGGAATTACATTCAGCTGCACAATCCCCTATTCACAGTATAACTGCACTCTTTTAACAGACCTCATATTCTGCTATAAAGAAAAAAAAAATCCATATTCCCTCCCCAAATAAAAT
This sequence comes from Aythya fuligula, assembly GCF_009819795.1. Taxonomy (NCBI): domain Eukaryota; kingdom Metazoa; phylum Chordata; class Aves; order Anseriformes; family Anatidae; genus Aythya; species Aythya fuligula. The sequence continues at coordinate 78,373,659 of NC_045560.1, read as the reverse complement.
TTACATCTAAATTATTTCTATGCTTAGTCATATTGTTTAAAAGCTTAAAGGATCTGCTAGACTGCACATGCCATCAGCTGTGTGTATAGAGTACATACTCATGCATTTAGACACACACATACATATGAAAATATGCATTTACACATTCAGGTTATATAGTTACACATTAAATATATATTTACATCTGCAAATATGTATCTACACATAGGCTTATAAATGCAGAATTTATTGTGTCTTTATCCTAGAAATAAAATACATAAAATATTTGTCAAACTTTGGGCCTGTTATCAAGCCACAGTCCAAGAGATACATACTGTATTCAGCTACAGTGTACATGTATGTATGCATGTGTGTGACTGAGTGCACATGAATGAACATGCATGTCTGTGTGTACACACATATATGGACACACACGGGCACAGTTTCCATACTCTTCTTAATCAGTGCAGCATGCTTTCCTCATAAGACACTATGAACAGCAAATGAAGCAGAAAGCACCCAGTACTCCTCAAGTCAGATGCTATCCTATGTCTCCAAGGATTTTTTAATTGACTAGAGTGAGGTCAGGGTCTAAAATGATTGAACAGCAATGATGTGTGCAAAAACATTTTTTGCTGCTGCAATTTCTTTTCTTGACTGCACATCCAGGAAGCATCTCTCAAAGAAAGGAGAAAATGTTTACAGAGTCACCAGTGCAAGAAGACAGAATTTTACACTGAACATTTTCAAGAATAAAGAGTATGCCTAAGATCTATGCAAGAGGGCATGGACAGCATTAGTTTGCAGATGTGAGAACAGGATACTGGGCTTTATTTTAACTTATGCCTCAAATATGCAATTATGCAATCACTTTATCATTCTTTATCCCTCCATCTTCCAAAGAAAACGGAAATGCATTGTTGCAGGTATTGGCTTCTGTGTAGGTCCAAACAAAATCAAGGTTCAAGCCAGTTAGGGAGCCACTGAATTGCACCTGTTCTAGGTAAATGTAATAGGTGTGTAAATGCACAGTCGAAGCTATTGATGTTAAGCCTCATCTGGTTATTCATTTAAAATAGGAAGCAATGCTAATTAATTAAGACTAATTTTATGTATCAGTGACAGCAGCATCCCCCTGGGTTCACATCAGAAAACAAGTGTTGCTCTTCGTGTATTCATCTTGATTTTAATTTGACTGCTTGTGTATAAACTGCTACATGAATGTGTGCAGGAACAGACATATCCCACAAGCCATCATCAATGCCCTACTCTAGTTTCCTACTCTCAGTTTGTTTAAGTGATCTTTTTGTTTGTTTGTTTGTTTAGTCTCCAGGACCTTTTTGTGGCAGTCCTTTGGACCTGATATCTCAGAAACTGAATCAGAATCCTGCTTTAGTTTAAAACTAGCACTGCATACATTTGAAATTACATTTCCCCTGAGCTTTGGAAATATTACGCTTTCATGATGGATAAAGCACTCAGTGAATGAAAAAATATTTATTTATACAGTATTTATTTATACAGTATTTGATTACATCTTATGTCTGTATATACCTTGAGGACAAAACAGTATTAACAGTTACCTTGTAAGAATTTAGTAGTCAATTATCTTCATAGAGTGTGTTCTAGGAGGCTGTAGTCCCTCCGTATTTACCAGGATGGTAAATTTATATTTATCAGGCTCTGCCCTTTTTTCCCTGCTTGTACCAGAACATTCTCTTTTGCTCCCTCTATATTTTATTTGCATCAGAAACCATTTTTCTATATTTTCTATTTCTTGCTCTTTCAGGACTCCCTTTCATTTCATGACTGGTTCTTTCCCTTCCTACCACCTTTCCATTTCCCTGGTGTCTAGGTCTACATCTACTTTCTCTCTTATGTGCTTTTATTCCACAGATCTAAGTTCCCTGTTTTGCCATGTCCTTAAGATATCAATTCCATCTTGATTTAGCTGATACCTCACAATATCTGATTCTTGTTTCACTGCTTGGCCACCAACTGTAATTTGACTGACTGACTGACTGAGTGGGGACAGGTGCGACTGAATAAGCTGTTATTTATTTATTTTTTTCATGGCCTGCTTTTTAAAGTGCACCAAAAATGGAGACTATTAACCTTCAGCACTTGTCAGCAAATTTCAAACTTGCTCTGCTTAATTGGGTTTGGAAAAAATAATCCCACAAATCTTGCCTGCTTTTAAGTATGTCCACAGCCTCACTCCAATCTATTCTGAAGCACTGAACTCTGGCAGTGAATTTTGAATGTCCCTCTATCTCTTAAAAATCTTTCCTGCTGCAGCAAATTTTCAGTATCATTGAAGTCTTGGCATGCCAGTTTATTTATAATTAATATAGACCACTTAAGTTTTCATTGCTGAATACCAAAGAGCCATAGTTTCATGTTATTTGGATGCTACCTTGCCAACAAAGATTAGGAGCTGAAGTTCTGTCAAGCATTGAACTTATTTTATGGGACCTGAGCAACTAGATGATGAAAAACAGATTGTTCCTCCCAGAGAATAAATCTTCAGTGAATTCTTTCGACTCTTTGAAGACAAAAAAAAATTAAAAAAATCAAGACTTGTACCACACACTACCACACACTATGTTTACCCTGAATTAACGTGAAGTAGACAGAAGTTAAATATTTAAGATATGACCTACCCAGTGGGAAAGTAATTTTGCTTTTCATAAACACTGTCAGATTTCAAAGAAATGTTTTTCTTTGTAAGCCATAAAATTAATATCTGGGAATATTCCTCTAATGAGAAGCCCCTGTGAAATAGGATCCCATTCCTCTGAATTTTTGTTTGAATTTTTTCATTGTAAATCAGTCTCTACAAACCTGCTTAATTTTTTTAAAGAGAAAAATTAATGGCTTCTCCTTTATGGGAGACTTAGTGCAAACAAAGCAGCATGGATGAAACATAAAGGAGTGAACCTTTTTCTCTTCAGTCAGAGGAAACATGACCTAAACCTCTTTTGAGAATCAGCTAGAATAAATAACTGGAATACTTCATGTAATTTTCTAGTGGTGTCAGGAAGAAACAATAAAACTAATATTAAAAAATGGTTTTCAGTAACAACATGTCTGTTTTCACTAGTCTGAGAAAAGGTTCTGTTACAAAAGATGAACTTAATATTTCTGGTCCAAAGAAAAGCTTTGTTTCTCTCATTCTGACAGAGAGTGACAGAGAGCATGCTTTTTTTTTTTTTTTATTATTTTTTTTTTTCAGCAATGAGTTGAGTCCATTATTCATCTCAGAAAAGGAAGACAACTCTAGTCCTCAACTCAGATGGATTCCCATGGGCTGGCAGGCTCTCAGTCATCCCTTCTTGATATAGGAGTTGATTAAAATACTAATTGATTACTTTGCATGGTATCCCACTGCAACACAGCAAAGAGCCTTTCACAGCTTCAGGCACATCAGAAGATAAAGGTGGCTACTCATATAAGTGTAGACATGAGCACACAGGGTAAGTACCTCTTCTTGAATGTGCATTTTGATTTCGTTCATTGTTGTATTGCTAACTAACTTTTGATGTTGTGGTGTTTTCCATGGCTAATATTTTCTTTACTATAGAAACTGTCAGGAGAAATCTGGAGATTTTGGCTGTTGGCTAGGGGACATTTGGAACATTTGGCAATCAGCAAGGCATGAGAGACAGCTCAGAGTTTTGGTATACACGTATTAGAGTCATATGTCTAAACAATCATCGCATACATTCCTAAGTGCTATGAGAAAAATGTGCATATGTGCATTCACAGGTAAGATAGCTAATAGCTCATTAGAAGGAATAGATTATTTGCTAGTTGGGGGGGGTAACATTACTGACAGATGAAAGTGAGAATGATGGAAGATCTGATTTATGAGTGAATTTAACTCTAAATTTCACTAAAATGCATTAACTGATCAGTTGGATGACAGCCTCATTCGCACTGGGGTAAGAACTCACTTCAGGATAGAAGAACTGTTTAGAGACTACATGTAAAAATTTTGCTGAAACTAAATTGAGCAATGCAAAATTTTGTTTAGAATGTTTAGAGATGATAGATTGTTTAGATTTGTTTAGAGTGTTTAAAGACTAAAGACTACAGACTAGGTTGGAGCTAAATGAACTTTGAGGTCCCTTCCGACCCAGGCCATTCTACAATTCTATCTGAAACTTTCTCAAAACAATGCTGGGATTGTCTATTAGAATTTTCTGTGGTGTCCTCAATACAAGAGAGCCATGGTTATATGGTTATATGGAGAGAGTCCAATGAAGGGCCAAAAACATGATGAAGGACTGAAGAAGTCCTATGAGGACAGTGGGAGAGTGGGACTATTCAGCCTTGAAAAGATAAGACTTAGGGGGATCTCACCAGTGCCTATAAATAACTGAAGGGAGGGGTTGCAAAGCACATGGAGTCAGGCTTTTCTCAGTGGTGTCTAGTGACAGGACAAGAGGCAATTAGCACAGGACATTCTGTCTGAACATCAGGGAATGCTTTTCACCATGAGGATGACCAGGCACTGCCACAGGTATGCCAGACAGGTTGTGGTATCTCCATTCTTGAGGATCTTCAAAAGCCATCTCAACACGGTCCAGTGTAATTATCTCTAGGTGACCCTGCTTGAGCTGGGGGAGAGGGGGTGGGGGTGGCAGAGGCATCAAGATGACCTCCAGAGGTCTCTTTCAACCCGAACCATTCTGTGATTCTGCAAACTTGTGGAGAACAAGTACATTTCCAGAAGATTCTCAAAAGGCAGAGTATTAGTCTTTAAAAGGAGGGGCAGGAAAAAGCATGAGGCAGGGAATTACATGTCAGGTTAATTTGAGTTCCTAAAAAGATATATACATATAAATATTAAAAAAATAATATTTTAGGTACATAAAAACAACTATCACCAGCAACAAAATTACATTGATTTTGAAGACTCTAAAGAATAACAAGATTGTAAGTAATACCCAGCACAGATTTGACAAGAAGTGTGCTATCAAACCAACCTGAAGAGGGTTTCTGAGTAAGGTGTGTGGGAGAAGCAGATGGCATCATAACTGGATGGATAAGCAGGTATGTTGTTTATAAATCTGAGGAGTACTCAGAGTAAAACCATAATTTTCAAAAACAAAAACAAAAATATTTTATTGAAGCAAACTGCTGTACTTACTCATTGTGAATTGGACAGGAAGCAATGGGCTTAAAAGACAGCAAGAAAGACTTTGTTGGCAATTGGAAGAAATCTTTCCAACTATGGGCATAGTAGAGCACTAATATACACTGCCAAGGGAGAATGTGCAAACTTCTGTCACTCAAAGTTTTCAAGAACTGGTGAAACAAAAATCTGTCAAGAATAGTTTAGACATAGCTGATCTTGCCTTTGGGCAACTATATAGATTAGATGACCTCTTGGGACCCTATTTACTATGATTTCTCTGATTCCCATGTAAACATAACTCTATTGACTCAAATTCAATTCATGTTTAAAAACTTTTATGAAGTATTTTAAGATAACAATAATATTAATAAAAATCCTTTACACTTAACATAAAGAAGCATGTGTGAATGATGTTATGTGTGAATGTTGTAGTTTTAGAAACTACTGTAAAATTGAGTGTTTTATGGAAATCAGAGTGATGGGGAACGCCCAAATCAAGACACAGATGTATGGCAAACTTCTGCCTTCATGGTGTCAGCTGGCTATAGTAATATTCACAGCACTTTTAGTGACTTGTCTTATCCACCATTTACACTGGAAAAAAAAAAAAAAAAGGAAAAAAAAAAAAAGGGTAGTGTCCTACTTGTCCTTACTTGAATCATTCACCCGAGGCACACAAATTAGAATGTAGCTATTCTAAGCTCCCTCTTTTCAATTCAGTAAGAGTGGAAGACTCTCTACAGCTCCAGAAATTTTGACTTACAGTCCTTTTTGACTACAGAGGGAGACTAAGTCTCTGTGTGCAAGCACATCAGTTAATTCTCTCAAGCTAGGAGTGATGAATGTAAAGGTCTGGGTCAAGGTTAGCTGCCTATGTCAAGAGAGAAGAATCCAGGCTAACTCCTCACACTTGACTCATCACACGGGAAAACTTTGCAGTGTGTAGATCAAATATATATACAAAAGAATAGTACAAAGATTTTCTCTCATAACAATACACCCTCAAAATCATGCTCTCCATTTCCCTGCTCTTAGAAATGTGTGAAAGGTGTTTTTTAGCAGCAAAGGTAAGGCTTTCAAAAAATATTAAGAGTTCTGGATAGTCACAATGAAATTTGAAGTTGCAGGTTGTGGGGAGAGGAAAGTTACAGGAACTGCCATGATCTCTACAATTCAGTTGCTGCTGATTGCTAGACACCACTTTAGATTAACTGTGCATAGTATTATATGCCTTCTCTGTGTGTATCTTAAAACTATGAAAAACAAAGAAACAAACAAAACTGTAAAGAATTACTAAAAACTAATAAAGTGAGTGATTGAGTTTCTCGCACTGAACATATTACAGTGGCAGAATGTATCCTAGACATGCAGCTCTGCATCAAGCAAAGTTTATTAATTTCCAGTGCAGCACTGAAGTTAATACAATTGCAAACAGAACTTGTAAGTCTTAACTTTTCTTGTGGTCTGGTAATTTCCCAATATTGCACCTCTAAAGTTAGAAGGTAAAATGTGATAATACCAGTGGGATCTGGAATCTAATTATTTCAGTCAAGCAACACAAAATAAAACAAAAGCACCAAGTCCTCATCAGAGTGAACAAAGATAGTTCAGCTTCAGGTTCACATCAACACAAGGAATCAAAGGGCTATAAAAGAGCTTATAATGATGTCTACTGTGTAAACTAGTTTAACACGGTGAAAGCACAGATCTTTTCCTTCTCCTTTACCATCTTGAGTATTGCTTTTCCTTTAACAGTAAATGACTCACAGCTTTCTATCAGAAGGAAGAAGTCTTATCCCTAAAAACAATAAGCATGTCACGTCCTTTCTGGCAGAAGTGAGGTTTGTAGATGTGTAAGGAATTTGAGTTTTTACTGAAGGATCTTGTGTTTCTCTCTTTACTACTGTGGTGGTTTTACCTTGCTGGACAGCTGAAGTCCACCACAACCTCTCCCTCTCACTCCCCCTCCTCAGAAGAAGATAGGGAGAAGAAAATATGCTGGAAAGAAGAAACAGACAAACAAACAAACAAAAAAACTAACAGGTTGAGATAAGGCTAATTTAATTAAATGGAAAAGGAAAAGGGAAAAAAGCAAGCAAAGGCTGTGCAGAAGCACAGACAGAGAGAAAAAAAATATTCTCTACTTCCCATCAACAAGTGATGTTCAGCCATGTTCCAGGAAGCAGGGTGTCAATGTAGCATTTGTTTGGGAGGACAGACATCTTTATAACAAGAGCCCCCCTTCTACTTCCTCTTTCACACCTTTTATTGCTTTTATTCTACATCATATTACAATATGAAATATATCGTAATATATTTCCAAATTTTTATATATCCAAAGGGATATATAAATCTGAAGGGATATATAAAGTATCCCTTTGGTTGGTTTAGGTCAGCTGCCCTGGTGTTGTCCCCTCCCCACCTCCTGCCCACCCCAGCCTGCTGGCTCTGGCTCTGGTTGGAGGGAGTCTTGATGCTGTGCAGCACTGCTCAGCAATAGCCAAACACTGGTGTGACACCAGTGCTGTTCCAACTACAAGTACAGAGCACAACACTACATATTAACTCCATTCTGACCAGACCCAGGACAACTACCTATTTGTATGACACTAGTTAGATTCCCGTGTGCTGTGGATTATACATGGATTGCTTATTCGGACTGCTCCAGGGTTCTCAACTGTCTGTAGTCGCAGTTCTAGCTGTAGTTGTAGTTCTAGTCGTAGTCTCTGGTTTAGACTGCAGTGCTCTCCAGTTAATCAAGAAGAGACTAATCCCAGAAATGAGATGCTAAGCATCTAACTGATCAGAAGGTAAATAAACAAGACTCACTTAAGTCTCATGGCTCACTCCCTATAGCATGTGCTTTGTTGTCCACATTTGGCTTAAAGAAGTGTTTTTTCTACTCTACTTTTGCATAATGGCTCCCAGGTGAGAGCAATTGCCAGGCTAGATATGTTCTCCTTACACAAAATGGTTTACTGCTTCATAGCCCACTGCTAAGGAACGGAAGAGAAAGAAAAAAAAAAAAAAAAAAAAGGTTTTGGTCTCTTTCAAAGACTATGAATACATTTTACTTTAATTGGAGAAAATGCTGAAATAGTGTTGGGAGGATGCAACCTCCTGGACTGGTGCCTGGACTTTCCTCCCTGTCTGTTATGAAAGAAAAGATACTGAAGGACAGTTCGATGGGATTTTGACATCTAAGATATTTAAAAGTGCAGTTCTCAAATCTTCTCTGCAGCTGAAGTCCAGCCTTGGCAGTGCTTAAAGGTCAGTTTTCCAGCTTTCTCATGAGCAGCTTGGTTTTGATAGGGTTGGGCAGTTAGGCTATTAGCAGCAAATCTATGCTTAAAATCCCTTGAGATGCACACACTATTTTTTTCTTTTCCCTGCAAAGAAAAAGAAGAAACAAAGAAGTTTCCCTAATTTCTTCTAGTAGCTTAAGTTTGTGAAGTCTAACACAGGATGGAAGCATATTTTTTATGTGTACTGTTGAACAGAGATACTAGAGATACTAGAGATAACTTAGACAACTGGAGTCTTTCCTAGACTTTTGTAATTCCAAAACAAAGGTTTTGAGATAAACAGAATAATGTATATTGAATCTAGATATCATACATATAAAACACAAATATATTCACTGTGCATCTCAGTTCAACTCTTCCCCTGTACGAGTTTAATGGCAGGTGATATTTAGAAATGGCTCCAATCATTCCACACAGACTGAACGAATGATCAGGGCTGTGAGTAAGTCACAAAATATTTTGTATCATCCTCTAACACTGAGAGATCAGCATTACATTTTGAGGTAACAAATGACTAAAATGACTCCACTATTATTTTTTTTTTTTAATATGTTTTTGGTCAGCATATCCAACATTGACTTTTAGCTACTCCAAGCCAAGCTTGTAATTGAGAAATGATAATAAAAAGAGTTCAAAACCATTATAATATTGATACTGAAGTAAGAGTTCAGTATACAGTACCTTATGCTGGGGAGAATAAATATGAAGAAACTTATTGGACAGATTTGCCATCCAGCCAGTTAATAGAAGATTCTAGGGAAATATCTAGAGTTGCACTTACTAATTTCTAACAAGCTATTAGAGAAATAACTTTGGTGGCTATCCAAGTGATTTTTTAAATGGGACAAACATCTAGGAAAACAAGTCCATTACTTAATAGCCTCTGCTCATTTTAAATGAAAACACTTTCTTTTGAATCTTTCCCTATACCTAAGCTATTTTTCCTTTTTTTTTTTTTTTTTTTTTTATTATTATTATTTTATTATTATTATTTATTTTTTATTTTTTTTCCCAGTTGTTTTTAGATTTATTGTTATTATTTTATTGTTATTGTTATTATGATTATCTTTTAATTTACACTGCCTGCTCACAATGAGTTGAGAAATAAACGAGATACATTAGCACTTTCAGATGATTGGTAGCAACCTTCTTCCATGGTGGTTGTGTTTGACTCAGTATTGGGCATCGCCATCAAGGTGCAGGCAGGGCATGCCCATGGTGCTGCGTGTGGGTCGATGCTGGGGCTGCCCCATGTTGGCCCCAACGGCCCCACAGCAGGGCACGGCTGGGCCCACCAGCCAAGATGGCGGCGCCTCGCCTCAGGGACAGCCTGGGGAAGAAACGAGGGCACCGCGCTGCCCGGCAGCTGGCAGAAAGAAAGGAAGAAAGGGGGAGAAACAGCCCTGCCGGCACCCGGGGAAGAGGAGGAGGAGGGAGGGCAGGAGGGGCTCCAGCTGCCGCAGCAGAGATCCTCCTGGAGCAGGGATTTTCCTCCCTCAGCCCCACGGTGGAGCAGGGCACGGTGTGAGGAGGAAGGGGCGGCAGAGTGGGGCTCTCAGGGACTGACCCCAGCCCCTGTGCCACTCGCTCAGAGGTGAGGGAAAGGTGAGACTGGGCCTGGGAAGGTGGAGGGTGTTGGAGGGAAGGTATTCTAATATTTGTCCTTGTTTTTCACTCTCACACTCTGGTTCTAGTTGGCAATAAAATAAATTTAATTTCCTCAAGTTGAGTCAGTTTTGCCCGTGATAGTAACTGTTGAGTGATCTTCCTACCACTATCTCAACCCATGAGCTTATTCACCCTGTCCTCTTGGGAAGGAGTGGTCAGAGAGGAGCCAGGTAGGATCCTTGAAGCCATGGTCAAGCCAGCAAAAGTTTGCTTTCTTCTGGAACATACAAGCAAAACTTGAGATCTGACAGATTTTATCTAACAGTCAACAAATATTTTGTGTTTGAAGTGCTTCTATTTCAACATGAAACTTAGTGCATGCTTCTCTCCTTCAGGTTGAAAGATGGTGTCTGAAGAAATACTTAACCAAAACTAACCTACCGTTTTCTCTAGTATAAGGAAGTCAAAGTGTATCCATACTCCACTGTCATACACATACGCTCTTGGAAAATATACATGCTAATCTGTGCATGCATTCCCACAATTAAGAAATTATTCCAGTTTTGATTGAAGAGGTCAGTTTAGCCCACAGACCACAGCCAATAAAGTGTACATGTGACTGAAGCAGAATGTAATGCAGCCTAAACAACAAAATAAATAAATATTGGTTAGAATGGAAAATATAGATCTAATTTGGACAACAATGAATAAGAGACCTCTGGTCCAAATGTTTCATGGGAAACAAATATAAACCTTTTAAAACACAGTGACAAAGTAATTACTTCTGATAGGGTAACACTTTGATCAAAACAAAAGTTGTATGAGTTCCTCCCTTCTCCTGATGCTGATACACAGCTGAACAGCAGAAAACTCTCATATCACAGGCACATCTGTATGTGAACATGATTATACAAAATGTTTAAGAGTAACACACATTGTGGTGACTTCCTAAACAGACAATTAATGAAAATACTGCTCCCAAGATTACTCGGACTTTGGGTCCATTTTGCTTTAATTTCTGTTTCACTTTGGAAGTATTAAATGGTCTGAATTCATTAGCCAAGGATAGCAGGTTTATTGGCAGCCAACCTAACTGTCCAAATACTTTTATTTGTTCATTTATTCATTTATTTATTTTACTCAGTGTGTTATGTAGCTCAGCTATTGAAGGTACAGCAGTAGGTTTCAACAATGGAAGCTCAGAGTGATTACTTAGTTTGTGTGAGTGTCAGAGAGAATTACATATCTATTTGATATTCAGGGGCTTCCCCAAGGATTAACAACTCTGTATTGGCTCCAGTTGATAATCTTCTGCAGTAATATTTCCTGTCCACTTAGCTTCAGTGGAATATTTTCCCTCACTGTTTTGGGTATGGTGTAATAGAAAAATCTGCACACTTTTAAAGGCCAGATTCAGACACACAAAACTGTGCCCAGTAGTACCTTTTTCCCAGCATAATATGACTGAGTGAAAAGGTTATTCTGACTAAATCCAGAATCATCTAACACTGGCTTACAAAATTTAAAAGAAAAAAATCTTTCAGTTTAGAAAGCAACATATTAAATATATAGTAATTATTAGAAAAACAATACTGATAAAATAGTTTATATGAAAGAAGAACCAGAAATGAGAAAATAGTTTACATCTGAAGATTTAAATGTCTTTGCAATGACAGAAGTGGATAGGTGTAAGGATTGCATAATTGAAAAAAAAAGAGACAAATATTTCTGATGCTGGTTATGCTGTCTTTTGTTTATTTGTGTCCATCCTGTGCACATGCGAACACACACACACACCACCCTTCACTCCTACCCAAGGGCCAAATTCCTTAGGCAGCTACCCAGCAGCTGTTAAGCATTCATGGCCAAGTTATAAACACAAAGACAACTAGTAGTACCTCAACAGAAAGAACTATGTTGCCACAGATGAAGTAGACAGTTATTGTTTGTCTGTTTACCTGGCCTGTGTAAGTAAGTGATCATTTAGGTGGAAAATATAGGTAAAAGCAAAAATAATAATAATAAAAAATATATATATACACATGTAGGTACACTTTGGGTATTGCCATTGTAAAAAATATAGCTTAAATGAGAAAATGTTACAAACTGAGAAAATTGAAAAGTTGAAAGTCATCATGTTTTTCTGAAAAAGCTTAGTCAGCAGCACTGCAAATATTATTAGGAAAAGGCATTCAGTATACCAGAATGAGTACTTGTGATATTGGATGGCAAAATGTAGGAAATGATTTAAGAGACATGGAATCTCAGATGTGGAATACATCTGTTTATGTGAGAAATTAGTATTTATGAGAAATTTTGCTATTAGTATGTGTTTAAAGCTTAATAGTTTTAATATTCATATTTGTTTGCATGTCTGTGAGAGGCAGAGTACACTTCTGTTGAGTAGATGCTGTTGCCCCCACCAGAGTCTCTGGTCTCATTAAGTCTCTGACTCAATGTTCTTCAAGGAAATAAGAATACTGATTTCTTAAAGAGGTAAGTGTGTGCACGTTTTAAAGAGAATCTAAAGACAAAGGCTGTACCAAAACTCATCTTCAGGTGTTTGAACTTTATCTTCATTCAGAAAAAGTATTTGCTGGGTTGATAGCAAACTGGGTGCTGCAAGAGTTCCTTGCTTACTGGTCTTTTTGAAATATAGACTTCTCAGATTAAATAATAATAATAATAATAATAATAAATGTTTTTATCCTTTACACATAATGAAGTTTCACATTTATTTCCAATTTTCCCATAGATGATGGCGAAATTACTCAGATATTTTGCAAAGAAATGTAAGAATTTGCTAATGTTGTTAACATTATAAAGATTAAATCATAGTTCTTTATAGATAACCAGAGAAACACATTAGATTATTATTAGGGCTATTAATTATTATTTCACTGTGACATGTAGCACAGACTGCCTTGTAGTTATATGTATTGATCAAAGGTTTCTGAACATTTCTTTATGTAAGTATCTTAAAACACCAGTAACTGCAGTTCTGTCATCTTTTATTTCTTTATATGATCCCATAGTTCTGTGAATATAAACACATAAAGATATTTAATACATTAAAATAAATGCAAAGAACACTGTTTCAGGAACCACAGAGATTCACTTGACTTCTAGAGACCTTTAGAAACACACTTGGATACGGCTAAAAGTATTTGAAATATACTAACCCTGGTAATTGCGCCTCTAGTGGAAGCTCTAGGTTTCCTTCCAGGGACTGAAGAATGAAGCTTATAGCTTGGAAATGAGAACCAAAGATTTCTTCATAAAATTGTCTGTTACTAACAACAGGGGGCATTGATATAACGTTATTTTTGGAAATTATTGATATAATCTTCCAAAGACTTGGTAATTTTACCCCCCAAAAAATCAGATAAACACAGATAAAATAATTCTAGGCCTAACTAGTAAAAGGAAGACAGTAGGGATAAGTAGTGTGTCTATAAGGACTGTAAAAAGAGGGATTAATAAAGAAAATTCCATCAGGAACACCTTCATCTTGCAAAGGCTGTTTAACAAGTTAAAAGTTTTTTTCTCAGCTATAAAAAGAGGAAAATAGCAAGGAAAGCAAAAAGGGGAGAGGCAGGGCAGGGGAAGGGGGTCAGTATGAATGAGGAATATAGTGGAGATTAAAGGTGCTTGGAAGTTGCTCTCAAATAAATGAATACTTTTTTTTTTTTTTTTTTTTTTTTTTTTCCTACTGAAATTGAGGAAAAATTATGCTTGGCAATATCTGTCCCGTGGAGATGGTCTCCATTGACACAAGAGTCTTTCTGTCCCCCACTACATAAGAAAAATGAGTGTAGTAATTATATCACAGTTGCTTATTCAAATTTATATCTAAATTTGGCAACACATTAAGCTAATTTACATTCCAGAAAAAATTATTTTCACCCATTGTTAATAGCCTGGGATTACTGTAGCTGTTGAGAATTCAGATCTCCTCTGGTTCTTTTATTTTGGTGTTAAGAATCTCCAAATTTACCGCATTTCTTTTGAGTGGATTATTCTTCACTTCTAAATCAGTGAAAGTATTAATCAGCTTTTCCAACCGAATGAGTTTGAATTCCTTAGTTTCCTGCCCCCTTAAAAGATGTGTTAAAAAAAAGTCCAAGAAGGCTGCTAATTTGGTGATTTGAAACTTCATTTTCCCCTAAAAGGAAGTGAAAAGAGGTATTAGAGGACAGAACCTTCTCTTTTTGCTCTGTATGTTTAGCCATGTAAAAGGGAAACCTCCTGAGAGCTGGAGTCTATTCTCACAAGCATGTATCTCCTTTTGCCAAAAATACTACTTCATATTGCATTAACAGAGGTCATTAGCTATTCTTTTAACTGTTACAGAGGCTTTTTTTTGGGGAAAAAAAAAAACAACAAAACAAAACAGAAAAAAAAGTAGATAACAGATCTTGCTATATGAAGATACAATGAATGAAGATAGAAGATTTCATACCATTTATACAGTGTACATGCATGCATACATACTATACATTTTATAAGCACCTGAATTGAAAAGATCATAGTAGTTCCTTGCTGTTTTTTTCAGGTTTATTTCAAAAGCAGCATATGGGGTTAAAATAATTTGGATATGAAATTTGCCATCTAATGTCAAAGCAGAAGCCAAAGAACAGTTTGATTTTGAGTACTTTTAGAATACTCAAGGAATAACTTAGTCAATGTCTTCTTCTGAATTAAGAAAAACCTGAAATATACAATCACATATGAAGGACTAAGGGATGTATTTATTAGCTTATTTTCCTCCCATCTAGCATAGGAGAAAAATGGATTACAGCATTTTTAGCTTAGATTCAATAGGCAAGACATGAACACAAACTTTGAAGGGAACCATAGCTAAGGCAATTGAGGTAATGGCAAATGCTATAAAATCAGGGAAATATTTCTCAGAGGTAGACCTTTCCTGGCAGCTTTTTTCATGACTCTTTTTCTTAATTGGTGTTCACGAGGTGAAAGAAGGGCTAGTTGGAGTGAATGACAATATAATCAGAAATGGAAAAGGTATGGACAGTTTAGGCTGGAAATTGGGAAGAGGATTTCAATTGAATGTAGCTGGTTTCTGGGGATACAGAACAATAACAACAACAAAACAAACAAAACCCAATATACAACAAACAGAAAAACAAAACAACACACACACACACAAAAGCTGAGAAAGAAAACTCAATTCATTTTAAGATAGCTTTTACTTAGGCCGTGAAAGGAATTATATGAAGTGGTTGCCTATGATTGCAGAGAATTGCCCTTGGTTACCCAGACAACCTTTCCAGCTCTATTTTGTTAAGACATGACATACTTCAGGTGGGGTTATTGAGCCAGGTACTCACCACTACTTCCCGTGAGGATTATTTCACTCACTTTACCTCAGAAATTCCTCAGTACTGTCTGCATCACTCAAGAGCTTCTGGAGAAGGACTCAGCAAGGAAGCAACAAAATCTACCACAAGATCTGACACCAAGTCAGATCCTTGACTGAATCAGGTACGCTGCTCTCTTATTTGTTCTACTTTTGGTTTGTTAAAGACCCAGACCCTTGCAGAGTTAACTAAGCATTTCTCACGAACTGCTAAGTTCTCTGAAAACCCACTGACTTCAGTGGAAATTGAAATTGAAGGCAATCTTTTAAAGGTCAAACAAGAGCAATCTTAGTCCTCAGGGTATTGTTTAGTGACCTAGATGAATGCCTTGTTGGGATGGCCAGACTTCCTAACACCCCATATCCAAATCCCTGTAAATTCCACCTGCTCTTTTCATCTTTCTGAGCTATACTGAATTTCCAGAATGTTTTTAAGGTGAAACCTTTCCACTAGGACAAGCAAATGTCATATCTCTCTCTGTAGAAGCTGCAGTTTATCCCGTTTTTTTCTGACCAAATTTGTTCTTCTTCTGTAAGACTCTTTTATTTACTGCTGAGTTACTGCTGTCAAGCCCAAAAGCAAACATGTTTTTATAGAGCTGTCTATATGCCATATTTTTTGTGAAAGTTCTTTGGAAACAAGGTGTTGCTGTTGTTGGTATCATTATTATTAGCCCTTTGGGTTTTGAGACAAATTTTAAACAAAGCAAAACCAAACCAAAACAAACAAATAAACAAAGAGTAAAAAAAAAAGATCATATCAGCATTCATGTCTCTGCTAAGGAAGTCAGATAAGTAGATACACGGTATATCATAGTAATACATCATACCGTAGGTCATGCCCTAACAAGGGCACAAAGAAGAAAATCTGGTTAAAAAGCCCACAAAGAACAAAGCATTTGCTAATCAACTCCCCCCTGTGCAGAGGGAAGCAGTGAGGTGCACAGCAGTGGAGGGAAGACGCTGAAGCTCTTTGTGTTCCTAGAGCCTTATATCCCATCTAATGTTTTTACTGCAGAACCTGGGGTCCCTGTTCTTATCATAAGCGTGTTCTTAACATTCTTATGTTTTGCAGAATCTGGGGTCCCTGAGAAGCAGTTTGCAACATGCATCTGAGGCCTCATTCTTTACCAATGAATGGAAGGCAGAGCTGGCTGCCTACTGACAAGTGGGGTAAAGGAGAAGGATGTTCCTTGGCTCCCTCCATGGGGGGAATTTTTGCCCAGCTCCCCTGCTGAGACAGGGACAGTGTCCAGGGATGTCCTAAATTGCAATTCCTAGAGTTAAGTGATGATCTATTTTAAAAGAAGTAAATATCAGTAAGGCTCCTCTTGTGAAGAAAAATCAGAAGACATAAACCCTAAGTATTTAGTAGGTAAGGCAATTTAAAACAAATAAACAACAACAACAACAACAACAAACACAACTACTTTTAAATGACACTTTTTTGTTGTTATTGTTTGTTTGTTTGTTTGTTTTGAGAGAGAGATAAAGAAAGAGCACAGAACTGAGGACAAGAAAGATGGATTTTATTTCTTTTTTTAAAAACAATCAGATTAGCACTCCTGCACTGTGTTCTAGAAGGCTACCTTGAATAAAGATACTTCCTCTTGCATTTTATTGCTTTGTATGTATAGAACAGCACTATAAATTAAAATTTTGTCCCCTTTAACAGTCTGTGTAATGCAAAATAAAGGAGATTCTCTTCCTGCCTTGTGTGCAGAATCAGAACCAGCTGATTTGATTTTTTCTTTTATGTATCTAGACAAACTTTTTTAAAGAAAAAGTCAAAACCATCATTTGGCAGTCCCCTAATGTGCATTTAACAATTATCTGATAAGGTATTTTTTTCTCTGCTATTAGTTTGTTTGAACACAGTATTTCAAGAGTCCCAGACATTTTTCTCTTTGTTGACTCATTAGCACCAAAATGCCATTTCTAAAAGGCCTTTTACAAAAGCCCAGGAAAACAGAATTACTTATCTGCAGACAGTGAAAGCAGATAATTAAGAGGGAATACAGATATGTCAAAGCACTTTTTTTTTTTTTTTTTTTTTTTTTTGGTGCCTGTGATAGATCATAAAAAAAACAATTAGGAATATGGCTAGAAAGAAGGAAATTATTTTGGATAAGAGAAAAAAAAAATCAAACTGGCAATATAAAAACATGTTGAGTTCATCTGTTTTTTGAGTATAAGAAGAAAACTGCTGTCATTTATTTATCTGTATTTCCTATAAAATATTTCTTAATAAATTAAGAAAAATTTTAGTCCTTGCTTTAGAAAAATCACTAGAAATGTTTTTGGAAGCAATCAGGTTTATAAAACAAAACAAAACCAAACAAGAAAGTAGGCAAAAGAATTCCAGATTTTAGGACCTAGTCCTGTGTAATACACAAGAAATCTTGTAGGATATCTGAACCCATGATTTTCTTGATTATATAGGTAGACAAGAATAAAATAAATAAGGCTGTCTTACATCTCTCAAGTCCCGTGTGTTGTTTCCAGCCAGCTTCTGAGTGGTGGCCATAGTAAAATATATACAATTGCAATGGAGTAATTTTTATTTTTATTTTAAAAATTTATTTAATTTGGATTATGTAATATACTCCTGCAAAGAATCCCTCATTTGGTAGTATTTCATATTTGTATGTGTATCTTTGGGGACATTTCCGTCTATATAAGAGACCCAACCATACCAATATTTTTAAGGCCAAGGCTTCTGAACAAAACAAAACAAAACAACATAAAACCCTCCAAACCAAAACCAAAACACTTCAGAGAAGATGTCCAAAGTCTATTCAGACACCTCATGGGTTTACCAGGGCAACTGCAAATATTTTAGGATAGCAATGAGCCATTTAGTGTCTCTGATATATCACTATTCACCTTTTTTGATGTTACAGATGAATATAAAATCTGATTAGTTCTTCGGATAAGCTTTATGAAATAAATAAAGTATTATTTGCAGAGCAGTGACTCACTCTGCGTATTAATGTGACTTCCTCCATTTGTTGCTTGTCGATATTATGTGTTTTTACATTGCAGAAGACAAGGTAGTACAGAATATAAAAATAAATATTCCTTGAAAAAAACAAATTTTGTTATTTTGTTTCTTTCTCCATTCTTGAGTTGTTAAAGGTAGAGTGTGAAGAGACATAATTAAAAAAAAAAAAAAGAAGAGAGAGAAGAGAAGAGAAGAAATGAAAAAAAAAAAAAAAAAGAGAGAGATTTAATTTGCAATTAATCTTGGCCATGCACTATACTTGACTGTAAAAACTCTGTGTAGTCCTTGGAGCTTTGAGAGCTTCGGATAACTCTGTATGGTTATGACAGCATATATGAGTGAGTTTTAATTAAATTAGTAACTACCCTCTCTTCCATGAAGTAACACAAAAGAGAACCTACAAGCCACATTTTTAACCTACAATAAGATCATATGCATCCCTCAAACAGCAAAGAAAATAAGCAGCTCTTCAGCCCTAAACAAAACATGCAAGATCATTCCAAAACTTTGGCTGTACTCCAGGGTGGATGGGGTAAAGAAAAAAGATCTTGCTACTACAATATAGACAAAAAGAATATATCAGAAAACAGGATTTCTACAAACCAGCTTGCCTTTGACACTGAATATTTAATCTACCTGTCAAAATGCAGCAGTAGGTTTGATCTCTATGGGAATAATTTTATATCTGTCTCAATCTAGGTAAAATCTTGGGAATAATTTTATATCTGTCCCAATCCAGCAAAATCCTAGCAGGTACAGTACATATGACCGAAAAGAATATTTACATAGACCCATCTATAACTTCAAGTACATGAGTAGTCACGACGCTGTTATTCCCTGTGCAACCATTCTGCTGGTACTTGCTCCTCTTAAATGGAAGTATGGCACAGTATGTCCATTTTATCACATAAAGTGTATAATAAGGTTGTCCTACAGGCTAGTGGAGAAAAAGGCTATGATCAGACACTGAAGATGAACCCAAACTAATAGTATCCAGTTTTATTGCAGATCCATACTAACTTTTCAGCAGAAGGGTAGATTTTGGAAATGTAGGACATCTAGCATAAATTCATGAAATTTGCATGTCTGTAATTGTTTTCTTACTTGCCCTCGTCTCTTCATAGAGATCCATGAACCCTTCAGATCATAGGCTGAAAACTTTTCTTTCCGTTAAGTTCAATTACAGATACATATACTTTATTTGGACTTATTAACCAGACCACGGAATTTAGCTAGGAAGTAGAAATAAGAAACATAAATAATTTGCTAACTAATTTCCATATAGTTACTCAACTATTAATGTCTATTTGATTTAAGATTAATAGAAATTTTGAATTTAGAGAAAAATTCTGAAAGATTCATCTATATGCTGCTATAGAACTATTTATATGAAATCACTTCCATACTAAAACATTGATGTCCAGATGTGAAGTCTGTTTGCAAAGATTATCTCTGTCCTTAGAAAAAATGGTGATTTATTCATGTGGGCTCTACTTGTCAGAAAATAGGCATACATTAATATTTTAGAGACCAGTCTGCTCCAGAATATAACCCTATTCCTCTTCTTCCAAGCAGAAAACAATGTTGGCTTATACATATGATTTTATGATAATATGATATTGCTTTTCTTCTTACTGATAAATAAATAAATAAATAAACCAGCTTGATAGAGAAGCATTTGATTTTTTCCTTAATATTGCTGAAAGTAATGGACTTTCTTACTAGTCTGTACTACTGGTTAAAATAAATAAATAAATAAATAAACTAGACTTCAGGTATTTGTCATTAAGTAATTCCCACAAGAGGTACAGTTCTCAACTGTTCTTACCTGCTTAAGTTACTGTTGCAAATGGGAATGTAATGTCCTAAATTCATTAAAGTAAACATATTTTTTCCAGTAGCTTTGCACACAGATCACTCTCTGTAGTACTGTGTGAAGTAGATCAACTATCGGGGTCATAAGTATGCCATATTATAGATATTTTGCTTCTAAATCTGTATTCCACAGTTAAGATGTAGCAAAAATGTTTTGTTTCTTTGCCTAGGAGTTAGACGAAGTGTTGAGATTATATGAGAGTTTTAAGAAGTATCTCAGAGTATAAATGCCTTGATTCCTAAATGCTTGAGTTGTTCCAGTCCTTTTAAAGTCTGTACAGCACTGAATTTGTTGTAATGGTGTTGTGGTAAATTTTGTGTAACAGTGATTAGTTCCAGAATTCAGCTGCACAAATCAGGTGACCATTAAAGATTGGTTGAACCCAAGCTTTAGCAGTAAGCATCTGTCACATTTCCCAGATTGCCTCATTACAGTGTCTTTTTCCTTCCTTTAGTTCATTGTAATGAGCAATGCTTAAAACCATAGAAACAATATTGGATTAAAGTACAAGAAGAGTCCTTATGTCTGCCTTTTAAACAAAACAGTATATTTGGGCAAAATTAATGCACAGTATTCAGCATTCATGAAATATATTTCACAGTCTTAAACATTTTACAAATGAAAAGAAAAATACATCAACAACAACTACAAAAAGTAGTAATTGTCCTGAAACACAGACAATCAGCTAAATACACTATGGCTAGATGTAAATTAATAGAATTGAATTGAATAAAATCAAGTTGAAATGAATCATAGAATGGATTGTGTTGGACATGTCTGCCATGGACAGGGATGGCACCCACTAGATTGGGTTACCCAGAATAAAATAGAATATCTCAGTTGGAATGGTTCAAGTTCAACAGCCTGACTACTTCAGGGTTGACCAAAAGTTAAAGCATGCTATTGAGGGAATTGTCCAGATGCCTCTTGAATACTGAGAGGCATTAGGCATCAACAGTCTTGCCAGGAAGCCTGTGCCAGTGCTTCACCACCCTAACGGTAAAAAAAAAATTTTATTTGTGTCCAGTCTGACCCTCCCCTGGCACAGTGTTGTGCTGTTCCTTTGTGTCCTGCCATCGGTGACCAGGAGCAGAGATCAGCACCTCCCTCTGAGCTTCCCCTCCTCAGGGAGTTCAAGAGAGCCATGAGGCTGCCTTGCTTTCTCCTTTTCTCCAGATGAGACAACCCAAGTGTCCTCAGCCTCTCCTCATAGGACATGCCCTCAAGCCCTTTTGCTGGCTTTGTTTTTCCTCCACTGGATGCTTTTAAGGACTTTAAGATCCTTTTATTATTACTGTGGAACTGCACACAACATTCAAAGTGACGCTACAGCAATGCTGAATATGGTGGAAGAATGACCTCTTTTGGTGCACAAATACTTACTAGACAAGGACCTAGCACTCTCAGGTGTTATTTTGGATATTAACAGCTGTTGCTACCCTGTAATATGTTTGCATTTAAGAAGTCACATGGGTTTGTGATGAGCAGCTTGAAATCAGAAATAAGATTTCAGCTCCATGCACACATTGTAATCCCAGTTAATTGCTCTGCATTTTCCTTCAACCTTAACTTCTTTTTAAATGTCTAAACATTATTTTATTTTATTTTATTTTATTTTATTTTATTTTATTTTATTTTATTTTATTTTATTTTATTTTATTTTATTTTATTTTATTTGATGTATAAACAAGTTGAGGGAAACATTGACTCTATGAAAACACCAGGAAGCTACACCTTCCCATTGTTTCTTTCACTGTAGTGCAGATACTTGGTTATTTCATGAGCAGTTTTCATGAGTGCTTCCCCTGCTATTTCTCTTTCCTTAGCTGCTGGACAAATACTTTGCAGGTAACAGCAACTGTGCTTGTTACACCAAAAGTTATACCATTGGTCTGTTACAGACCAACGATACATGTTCAGGTGAGTTAAAATACTGTAACTTCTGGCTTGCAGGCTTTATTGGCTTTAGAAGAGCATGTTCTAATCACTTGCATGCTAATTACTTGCATTTATAAAGAAAGAATCATGTGAGCAGGGGTTCATGGATGAATAGATGTTGGAAATCTCTGGAAATCATCTGCAACAACCTTCTGTTGAAAAGAGGGCCTTATTCAAGGTCTTATCAAACTGAGTCTTGAATATTTGTAACAGGGAGCTTCCTTTGTGCAACCTACCCAAATCCGCAGTTCATCTTATGGTGAAGGATTTCTTTTCTTATATATGAACTGATATTTCCTTGAAGCAACTTGTGCCCATTTCCTCTTCTCCTGTTGCCATGCATCCTCATGAGGGCAGTATCTTCATCTTCTCTATAACAATTTTGTTAGGTATTGGAAAACTGTGATTAGCTCACCCCTGAAGTTTCCCTTCAAAAAAACAAATCCTTCAACTTTTCTTCTCATGTCAATTTTCCAGTCTTCTAAGGACCTGGCTGGAGCTCTGCTGGACTCTCTCCATTATTTTCGTTCAGTGTCTCTTGATCACTGAGGGGAGCAAAACTGGACACAGGATTACAGATATGGCCTAACAAGTGCAGATATGGTCAACATTAAAATTGCTAGCAATTCTAGCTCTGAGCATATACATAACTCAACAAGAATTAATGCTTTGTTATTTTTTAATATCATACTCTTCTTCAAAACCTGAAGATTAAGGTGGCAGCTTATCAGAAAGAGCAGATCTATCTGAAAACAGCAGCCAGATAAAAATTCACATTTATATCATCACTTTAGTACAATTGTTGTTCTTTACTTTTTAGCTATAAATAGCACTAAGAGAAAAAAAGAATGGAAAGTTCTATTTCCAGTAAATGAAATAACTCTTGTCTAGTAAATTCATGTCTTTTATTTCAGGTTAAGTTCTAGTAGGCTATTATGCAGCATTTTTACTTTAATTTTAAGAATGACAGCTTGGTCACAAAAGGAAACCTCTAGCACAGATCCTGAAATATATGGTTTGAATATAACCTGTAAAATATATAGCGTGGAATGGTTTAGCTATTATGTGAGTGTGAATGTACACAGATATTTGTGCGTTCACCTAGTAGACAGAAATAAGAATGTAAAGAAGAAATTTGCAGATTGAAAATTTCGGGGAGGTGTTTATCTACATGTACTTCTGTACCTTCAGAGATGGTTAACTGATATTAACATAATAAATGCACATATAAAAAAATACTCGGTGACTAGATCACTCCTTACTCTTATGTATTTATTTTTTTTCTTGTCTCATTTGCTGTTAGTGTCCTTCTTCCACAGCCTAAACTACAGAAAAGTCTCATTGCCATAAAGAAAATAGAAGAAAGGCAGGTTTTCTGTTTTCCAGGGCAGCCATATAAAAAGGCCTTTGCTTCAGAAAGGTTAGCATAAAAAAAGCTAATTTTAAAAAGGTAAGGAGGTGTTTATTTAGCTAGCTATCCCCTTTTCCAAAGCTGAACTGCCTGAGACAATTTTAATTTGGATATAGAGAAATAAAAAAGAGCTGAAAAATTTACTTAATGTGAAAGTAATTCCCTCTCTTTGCTATATTCTATATATAGAATATATACTGCTATTGCTATATTGCTATATATTTGCTATATAATTTATCTATTTGGTTAGTTGTGTTTTTTTTTTTTTTTTTTTTTTTTTTTTTAAATTTTATTTTCTTTAAGATATTTTCTTTAAACTGAGCTGCAGTGAGCTTATTTGCATGTTCCCATGCTCCTCTCTTATGTTCATAAATCTTTCAGCTGCTAGGATCCATCAGTATGGGTTTTTAGTAATATTTATATAAAATAATCTTGTCTAGAGAAGTCTTATCTATTGGGAAGCTACATTTATGATTGTCTCCTAGTGACCTAGCAGGATTTCCTTCAGCTCTCCTGTTTGGAAAGCCCCGTTGTTTGTTCTGACATTTTTAGAAAGATATTTTGTAGTGAATGTTTTTGGGCTGGATATAAAGTTTTGTTTGCAGAGCTCCATAATGCAATGACATCACATTGATACTTAGAGAGCCCAGTAAGTATTTCCAATTTGAGGAGTTTTCATCTATGTAGTGGATGAATTTGTATATGCTGGAATTTAATCTGGAAAGCACTGGGTGGGAAACATGCAAAAAGAACTGATACCTGACCTGTGAATGAATAACTTGTACCAATTTAAGCAAGTGCTGTAGGTTCTGCAAAACCCTATTACACAATTCCCTGATAAAGAAGTACATTTGCTGAGTACCAAAGCTTTCTGCTTAAGACATCTCTTCTGTAATTTGCTCTATCCTTTACCTAACTGAAGAGACACAAAACAGAAAGCAACATTTGCTGTTAGTTTATTGCTTTGGCTCAGGGATTTTTGTATTAGAGTTAACTGCTACTGAGAACAGCAGGTGTTATTTTCCAGTGGAAACGAGCAGCTATGACACCAGATGATCCTCATTTACTTAAACCCTGTGCAGCGCTCCTCAGGAATATTATAAACTGTGGGGTCTTTCTTATTTGTACTTGTTTTAGCTGACATTGTCATTCCTGAGTATACTGTGAGCATAAATGATGATCTAATGTCAATTCTATAATTACTTGGCACCCTGAATAAGTCTTAATCCCCCTGGGTCAATAACAGCTCTCAGTATGACATTCAGTAAACAAGGATTTGAGGACTGCTGTAGTTTCACTTTTTTTTTTTTTTTTTTTTTTTTTTTCCTTTCTGGTGCTCTCAGTGAATGCTATTCAGGAATAGTTCAGGACCACTAAGAAAAAAGGAAACAATACACAGTGTGGAACTACTGAAGGGATGCCTCTGATTTTCATCACCTACAAAGGCCTCTAACCTGTAGGACCCAATTCAGCTTCAGTGGAAGACTGGAGAATGACTTCAAGGGGAGTGAGACCTTGAGACTAGGATGCTGCTCTGTGCACAGTCATGAACTACAGTTTTAAGGGCACATATAATGGGAATTTTGACAATCGTTGAAGCCCCACTTTATGTCTCAAGAGTTTTGAAAGATATTTGACTTTTGTTGCTGTAGTGGCGTCACATAATGCCATCCAGTTAGGTACATCCAAGTCATTCAGTCGTGAAATAAAACCACCTCTGTTATGCCCTCAGCCCGCAGATGACATCCGACAAGGACAAATCAAGTGTCACTACATCACTCGTGTCTGTGTAGGTTTCTGCTCTTCACATAATTGCTTCTCAATGACTATTCAGAGCCTACCTCTGCACAGACTGTCCAAAGGTCACACTGACCATAAGTTTCATTCTCAGTTCTTCCATTTCCTTCACCTTTATTAGAGAAGCAATACTTTCTTTACTTGCACAGTATCTTGTCCTAGCTAACTGCATGTACCATTGTCTAAGAAAAAGAAAAAAATTAGTTCCTCTATTTCTGCCAAACCCAGGAAAGACTTTATTGGCTTGTATGATAAATCATATCACAACTGGAGACACAGCAGTCACTGCAAAAATGACATAAATCAGAATTAAGGTGAGGTTGAGAAGCAAAAGATAAATAAATGGCAAAGGTAATGAAATATTCCAGATCTTTCATAAGGTAAGAGTCGGAAAAAGAAAATTTGGAGCTGCTTCAGGGACTTAGCCTTTCAACAGACTTGCATGCTACAGAAGCTCAGAGTCACATTGACTTCTGATCCATATCATAGTCTTGAACACAGAAAAACATCTCTATGCATAAAGAATATGGAGAAAAAAAAAGTCTTGGGAGATGAAGCAAGGCATTCATTTTCACATCAAATTCTTTTTCTTCAGCCTGAGACCAGTAGTCCATCGTTTTTTAAAGGGCAGAGAGCAAAGGTAGGGACTCTTGTAAGAATCATTTTCTTTTTTTCAGATCTCTTATATTTACATTATTCATATTTACTATTTATTATTGTATTTATTTTTTAGAAGCATTTCTTGCATACAACTTCAGACAGCTCCTGGAGTCAATGGCTGAATATTGGTTCTATAAAAACTGATAGGATAGATGTATCCCTGCCAACAAAACTGTGTCTGACCACTACAAACTAAAGCGCAAGAGCAAATTCCCGTTTGCCTAATTGAAAATCTATGCTCTGATGAAGCAATTCTGCACTGCTTCTAAAAAGAAATATACAGGTATATCATATTAAAATATAGTATTCTGATCCTGGATGAACTGTTCATTAACATGCTGAGAAGTTGAAAGTAACATAGTAACATAGTTGTCAAAGAGGTCAGAGAAAGGGAGTTAGATTTTTTTTTTTTTTTTTTTTTTTGCTTGTGTTGCAAAGCATCAGAGAGATCCCCAAGTCCTGTGTCAGGGAGCTGCTTGGTCCATAGACAAGTGTCCTGGACAGTATAGAAGATAGTCTTGGGACTTTTAGAAAAAAATGCATGAGGCCCAAGATACTTTCCAATGCAAACATGAAGTGAAATCCATGGGAATAATTTCTCTGTGCAATTAGGCAACAAACGGGCCAGAAAAACTCTTTAATGCTCTCAGGAGTAAAAATTGCAGCCTTAACCGCATCATCTGTAATAAATTCCTTAAATTGTTCACTAGAAAAATACTCCGATCTTTGGACTCCTCTTGTCAGCATCTTTCCATGTGGCTAGGAACAAAGATTGCCATGCAGTCTACAATCCCTGCAGCTTTAGTGTTCCAAAGCAGAAGAAAACAAACCAAACAAACACCTTTGATCTTCTACGTATTAGTAGAAGAATCTTTATGGGAAACCATGTACAACAGGGAAAATAGGTGGAAGAAATAGAAATAGAGACATCATTTGTTATTATTTAGTCCCCTTAAAGAGTCACGTTACTTTTCTTGATCAGTGTTTTGTCAGGAACCTTTCACAGGCATTGAAACACTGACTCAGCTCAGGAAATGCACAAGGTGGTGAGTGAGTGATGAGGAACGGAGGGGATCCAGCACTGGAGAGGTAACAGGAGAACAGAGGACTGAAAGAAGCAAAGGAGACAGTGCTCTAAGATACCATATACATGTACCTGCACCAAAATGGTATAGGCAGTTGAATGAAGTGGCCCCGAACTCTCCAATACACAACTGGGAATATTCACTCTTTGTGCTGTCATATACAGTTTCTATGGCTGGAAACAGTATAACCCATGTCTTTAACAACTGCTTGCTGGGCAAGTGGAGAATTAATGAAGTATATCAAAGGTTTGAACACAAAAGCCTTCATAAACAGCTCTCCTCCCATAAACAGTACTGTTGATCTTTTTTTTTTTTTTTTTTTTTAATTCCAGTAAAATACTATTCAATGTTTTAAATCATTTTTAACTAATCAGCAAAGTTTTTTTTTAGCACAATCATAAATCCTTTTGTTGCTTTTCATAGGTATTTTAGTTTGATAATAAAACATTTTCCCAATATTTTTCTCATCAAACCAATAGCATACATGGTTCTTTATCTGTTTTTCATTAAATAATAGTTTTGTTCATTTTACTTTTTTTTTTCTTTCAATAAAAATAATAAAGATACAAAATATCTTCACTGTGTAATGATATATGTTAAAACATTGTTCATGTTTTCTTCTCAAAGAACTGTCAACGGTACTGCATATATGGATGATATTTGTCATTCCATTTACACAAACAATAAAAAGATTTTTTTACAGCACAACACTTAGTGATTTTTTTTTTAAAGCATATCTTATTTAAACAGCTTGACAGCTGACTCTAATAAATGCTTCTCTTGAAGATCATTCTTTCTGTGTCCAATTGTCATTTCCCTGTCAAGACACTCCTCTAAAGACAGAGAAGTATGCTGAAATGCCAAGAGTATTGGCCTTCATGAGATCTGGACTCCCATGAGGTCTTTCGCAAAGAAAGATCTTGCTGAATTTCCCAGGCAGTAATTGAATTTTTCTTGCTGTTGTTTCCATAATCATGCTCTAAGGAAATGTACTATAGACTTCTTTGTTCAGAAATTATTGCTGGTATTTTTGCACATTTGGTGTAAATGTATGAATCAGAGAAAATATTTTTTTCTCTTGGAAAAGTCTTGAAGATAGGACCACCGTTCATCTTTCCAAATCAGCTAGTGATACAATCAGTGTGATATTCCTGGTTGCCCACTAGTGCCTGCAGAAATATGGAACAGTTGCTTTCTGTAGTTATATGCTTATACACAACTGAGAACGGGATGGAAATATGATAAGCACCCCATTCGTGCAGGCTGCTGTGCCTAGCTCATCCTGAAGATTCAGTCCTGCACACATAAATACATGCTTCCTTCTTTTGTGACTGCTTCCACTCAGGATTTTCCAAGATTCTCCTGGAAAAGAAAAAACAACAAACTGTCTGCTTATGGCATTGATGGGTGTGCAGTTCACTGGGTGAAGAAATGGATGGATGGCAAAGCTCAAAGAATTGTAGTGAAGAGGTGACCAATCACCAGTGGTATTTTCCAAACCTCAGTATTGACGCAAATTTTGTTTAGTGTTTTTATCAAAGACCTGGACAAGGGGATTGAGTGCACCTTCACTGAGGTTGCAGATGATACCAGGTTAGGTGGTACTGTTGATCTGCTTGAGGGTAGGAAGGCTCTGCAGAGGGATTGATGGGCCACACCCAATTTCATGACATTCAATAAGGCTAAATGCTGGGTGCTTCACTTGGCTTATAACAACCCCATGCTTCCCCAGGTTTGGGGAAGGGTGGTTGGAAAGTTGCCTGGCAGAAAAGGACCTTGAAGTTGCTATTTGACAGCTGGCTGAATGTGAGGCAGCAGTGTGCCCAGGTGGCTGAGAAGGCCATTGGCATCCTGGCCTGCATCAGAAACAGCATGCCAGCAGGACTGAGAAGTTATTGTTCCCTTGTAGCCAGCAGGACTAGGGAATTGACTGTCCCCTTAAACACACCACTGGTGGGGTTGCACCTTGAATATTGTGTTCAGGTTTGGGCCCCTAACTGCAAGAATTTTCTAAAGTGTGTGCAGAGAAGTGCAGTGAAGCTGGTGAAGGGACTAGAGAACAAGAGTTATGAGGAGAAACTGAGGGAGCTGGGGTTGTTTAGTCTGGAGAAGAGGAGGCTGAGGAAAGACCTCTTTGCTCTCTACAACTACCTGAAAGGTTGCAAGGAGGAGGGTGTCAGTCTCTTATGTGGCAAGTGTTAGGACACAAGAAAACAGTCTCAAGTACCGCAAGGGGATGTTTAGATAGGATGTTAGGAGGAATTTCTTCATGGAGTGGGTGGTCATGAGTGGGTGGAATGAGCTGCTCAAGGAAGTGGTAGAGTGTCTGTTTCTGGAGGTTTTTAAATGGTGTGTAGACATGGCACTAAGGGACATGGTTTAGTGATGGGACTCAGTAGGTCAAGTTGATGGTTAGACTTGATGATCTTGAAGGTCTTTTTAAAACCTGGATTGTATGAGGATTCTGTG
The DNA here is from genome assembly GCF_009819795.1 of Aythya fuligula. Lineage (NCBI taxonomy): Eukaryota > Metazoa > Chordata > Aves > Anseriformes > Anatidae > Aythya > Aythya fuligula. Next base: position 78,344,004 of record NC_045560.1, on the reverse strand, counting down.
AGTCTAAGCTGAGATGTTTTGACTGATACCTGATTACAGTCTAAGGTTTTGTGCTTCCATGCTGTGTAACCATGACTCGGTTTTCCTTTATCAAATCAGATTTCATTTCAATGGGTTGCACTTGTGCACTACAGCCAGTTCTGCATCTGGGAAATGCATTTTTTTTTCCTTAATTGGAAGTCTTCCACTTTATCTTGACATAATTATCTTGACAGTATGTTATCCCACTTTTTTACATCCAATCCATTGCTGTGGGCCCATTTCTTGGCTTAGGTATATTGTTCTTGACATGCAGCTGATTCCTCTTTGTTTTTGTGCTGACTCTCCCAGCCACAAATGACAATAAAAAAACACCACCAACAACAAGAAAACATGCTTGCACCCTCTCCACCTCATTCTCAGCTGCTAGTGCGATGACTGCCATTTAATTTCTATGAATACAGGAAAACCAACACCTAAACCACACCTAACAGCTGCACAGGAGCCACATTAAAGATATGCTGGGAAAAACTTTTAGGGACTTGTACTGGGTCTGGCTGGAATGTTAACTTTCCCGGCAGCAGCCCATACAGTGCCGTACTCTGTACTTGTAGCTGGAACAGCAGTGTTATCACACCAGTGTTGTGTCTACTGCTGAGCAGCAGTGGCACAGCGTTGGGCCTTTCTCTAACCCTCCTAGGGGGTGGGCAAAAAAGTGAGGAGAGAAACATCACTAGGGCAGCTGACCTAAACCAATCAAAGGGATATTCCATACCATGTGATGTCACACTCAGCAATAAAAGGTGGAAACAGGAAGAAGAGAGGAGGGGTGGGCTCTCGTTGAGAAGACGTCAGTCCTCCTCTCGAACACCGGCTGCGTGCGTTGAGGCCTTGCTTCAAGGACGTGGTCAATCATCGCTCATTTGTGGGAAGTAGAGAGTAATTTCTTTCCTCTGCACTTCCATATAGCTTTCATTTATTTTGTTTGTTTGTTTTCCTCCCTTTTTCCCCTTTTCCCTTTTATTTTCCCCTTAGTTAAATTGTTTAGTTCATGGTAGTCTTTATTTAATTATTATAATTATTTCCCTTTAATTAAATTATCCTTATCTCAACCCGTGAGTTGTTCTTTGCTTTACTTCTCCCCCTCCTTATCTAAAGGAGGGGGAGTGAGAGAGCGGTTGTGGGGTTTAGCTGCCCAGCACGGTAAAACCACCACAGGACTATGGATATAAACCCACACAGGGGTCCAGAAACCTTTTTTGATGGAAGCAAGCAAGCAAGGATATCAGTGTAATAGCCAGATTTGCACCATGCAGCATTTAGAAACATATAAGGCAAGAAGTGTAAGATGGAAAGATTTCTGTTGTAGCTCTAGGCTTAGATTGTGGACACAACCTACATGTCGTGCTTTGAGATGGTTGCAAATGTACTTTTTTTTTTTTTTTTTTTGAGTTGAAAGAATGTTGGTAGGATTCTTTCTGACAATGTTTTGCATCACTGTAGTGGGTTTACGTGGCAAGGTTTTGGTAGCAGGGAGCCATAGGGGTGGTTTCTGTGAGAAAGATCTAGCAGCTGCCCCATGTTTGGGAAGGGCCCCATTGTTTTCCAGATCTGAGCCAATAAGCGATGTTGTTTGCGCCTCTGTGAGAGCATATTTAAGACAGGGAAAAAACGCTGCGCCACACAGCAGCCGGGAGTGAGAAACAGCCTGCAGGTGCCAAGGTCAGTGTAGAAGGAGGGGGAGAGGTGCTCCAGGCGCCGGAGCAGAAGTCCCCTGCGGCCTGTGGTGAGGACCATGGTGAAGCAGGATGTCCCCCTGCAGCCCATGGAGTACCACGGGGGAGCAGGGTTCCATGCTGCAGCCCGTGGAGGAGACCACGGTGGAGCAGGTGGCCCTGCACCGACGGAGGCTGCCGCCTGTGGAAGACCCCTGCCGGAGCAGATTCCGGGCCGGACCTGTAGCCCGTGGAGAGGAGCCCACGCAGGAGCAGGTGACCTGGCAGGAGCTGCTGCCCGTAGGGGAGCCAGGTTGGAGCAGTTTCCTCCTGAGGGATGGACCCCGTGGTACGGACCCATATCTGGAGCAGTTCTGGAAGAGCTGCTGCTTGTGGGAAGCTCACGCCGGATCAGTTCATCAAGGACTGCATCCCGTGGGTGGGACCCCACAGCACAGGGGACGAGAGTGACCGAGAAGGAGCGGCAGAGAAGAAGTGCTGTGGACTGACCATAACCCCCATTCCCCCCGTTCCCCTGTGCAGCTCGGGGGGAGGAGGTGGAAGAGGGTGGATGGGGGGAAGGTGCTTTTGGTTTGCTTTTTCCTTTGTTTTCTCACTTCTCTCGCTTGTTAGTAATAGGCAATAAATCTTACTATCTCCTTATGCAGAGTCTGTTTTGCCCATTACAATAATTATTGCGTGATTTTCTCGTCCTTATCTCAGTCCTTGAGCCCTTTTCACATATTTTCTCCCCATTCCTCTTTGAGGAGGGGGAGTGAGAGAGCGGCTGTGGTGGAGCTCGGCTGCCCACTCGAGCGGAACCACGACAATCACATGTACCATGCAATCCAGAGTGCTGTGTTAGAAGATGCAAAATGCTTCTCCACAAACCCTCTTCTCAAGTAGAGGTGGTTCAGTAGAGTCCAGAGAACCAGAGTCTGGCAAAATTTTTCATTCTTGTCCCTACGTCTATTCTTTAGAGCATTATCATGACATACTGCAGATCTGTGTTAGATACCACTGCCTTTATGGCTCTAAAGCACCATGGATGAATTTAGCAATAGAAAAAAAGCAAAACAAAACAAAACAAACAACAACAACAAAACTTGAGTTTTACAATGGTTGTCAGTAACGGACAACATCCTTTGAAAATGAACTGTTAGACAGCTTGCTTCCTTAATTGCATTGAAGGATCCTTACTCCTGACTATTACATGCTGCAGTTTTGATATGCTTAATCTCTGCGTGCTAATTGATCTACTTTCTTAGTATTTTTTTCTAGAGAGATTATGGCTTTCAGAAAATTTGATTTAAAATTTAAACTTTTATACATGACACTGATCTGTTTTTCACAAGTTGGATGGCCATTTCATGTCTTCCTCTGCTTACCATCCCTTTTTGGCACAATCAACTAAGTAGTAAAAAGGAAGCTTCAGAGGCTGCTAACTAAGAGCCTGTGTTTCATAGTCCCTAGTGTGCAATCAAAGCTTGAAAGCAGGGGTGTACTGCCAACTGCACCACTCATTTCTTGCTGCATACCTTCAGCCAAGGCTGCTCTGAATGTGTGCAGCAACTACTGAAGGAACAGTGAGAAGAGGCAGAAAGAAACCAGAGATAGAGATAGGCATTTCTTCAGTCAGAAAATGGCAGCACTTTTCAGGTTTCACATCATTCACAAAGAGACTGGTACCTTTATGGGAACTGTAAAATACTGGGGACTTTAAGCATCTTTCCACTGGATTTAAAAACTCAGATGTTTGTGCAGGCCCAAATCTCTCATAATTTAGTTGTTGTTCAATGATCTGTGTAAAGTGAATTGATGCTTTCATTTAACTTTGGTAGAAATGTGAACACTTTGTTTAAAAAACTGTTAAATAAGAATGTTCTCAGGTAAACTAAGGGGAAAGAACAAAGCATAAGATAAACCAGATAGTTTTTTGTTTTGTTTTGTTTTGTTTTGTTTTGTTTTGTTTTTTAAAGCAATTGGATAATCAAAAACAGTCTTTATTTTGTTAAATGTAAGCTTCAGACTATTATTCTCAATTGAACTATATTAGTACTTCACTTTATTTAACAAATTAGCTGACCAGGACTCTGAAGATTCATTGGAATTATTGAAAATGAATATATTATTTTGCTTTGCCAAAATAGCTTATCTTGGCTAACCATATTTATAGACAGATAATTTGTGGTTATGTATTTTGTCTCTAACAAAGGAAGCCCAGTGTTTCCCTTCCCTTCCCTTCCCTTCCCTTCCCTTCCCTTCCCTTCCCTTCCCTTCCCTTCCCTTCCCTTCCCTTCCCTTCCCTTCCCTTCCCTTCCCTTCCCTTCCCTTCCCTTCCCTTCCCTGCCCTGCCCTGCCCTGCCCTGCCCTGCCCTGCCCTGCCCTGCCCTGCCCTGCCCTGCCCTGCCCTGCCCTGCCCTGCCCTGCCCTCAAATAAAAACCTGATATAACATTTTTGAAAGGCAATTCATACTTATCTTCTGTTATCAAAAGACCCATGCCAAAGGTTTTGTATTTGGATGCCAACAGACTGCTCATGGAGACACTGACAGACCTCTGTTCAATGAGGAAACAGTTCAGCAAAATTGAAAGGAGAAAGGCATACATGTATATTTCTCCCAGGTATCAGTCAAGAAAAATGTGGCTCTTAGTTTTTTTAATTGTAAAGTTTATTTTATTTTATTTTATTTTATTTTATTTTATTTTATTTTATTTTATTTTATTTTATTTTATTTTATTTTATTTTATTTTATTTTATTTTATTTTATTTTATTTTATTTTTAAATTGAGGTCTTTGTCTGCTCTCCCTACATTTTCTTTCCTAATTTTAAAATAAGGAAAATCATCAAATTTTACTCCAACAAATAGCTTTGCACTCTTGATAAACTCTAACATTTGTTACATATATATATGTAACGATACATATGTGTGTATATATATATATATATAATGTCTTTAAAGTGCTAATGCCTCTGTCTTGAGACACATCCCTTCTGTTTTGTTTACCTAGAGAAGATTTACATTATGTTTTTGAAACTACAATGTTGTTTTACCTTTTTTTTTTGTTGTTGTTTTTACCTTGCGAGAATCTAACTAAATACTTCAAATTACAGTAATTACAAGTTGTTCTATTCAAGCATTATGGAACCAGAATATATTGTCTCTGCAGTAGCACATCATTAATTCTTAGTTGAGTACTTTTCCTTCATTCCAGCAAGGCAAACACTGCCATTTCCTCATACCATGTGACTTCTGGTCGCTTGTATAATATCACTAAGAAAATAAAGCTATCAGAGATACAGACTTTTACAGAAACAACATCCACAGCTTCTGAAAAGTACCATACCAAGGCAGACAATACATCTATTTATTCAAGAATTTATGGTAGTTGTGGTCAGAAAAAGGAAGACAGCCACCTGCAATAGCACCATCTGCTGGTCCTTATTATTTTGACTGAAAAATTTCCTCTGGAATTAAAATACATTGCATTAAGAAGTAGCCCATAATGATTCCATGGTTCTAGTCCATAATTATTTGCTTTTTGTAGAGTGTCCAAGTTTTGACAGGAGTTCTAGATTCTTTTAGTGTTAGGGTTAGGTTTTAAAAAGGAATGACTGTCTCTTGCTTGCATTTTGCCTCGCCAAGCACTAAAAATAAGTAATTAAAGGTATAAGGTGTGATGTTTTCAGTTATTCTCAGAGGGTATTTGAACCACATAACTTCTTTTCAGAACGTGTTTCTTTAAAATGGGAGATATGTATTTTGAAAATAGAGATTAGTTCACATTTCCATTGATTAAGCTCAAATGATATTTTCAAGACAGAGTAAGCAAAGAGAGAATCAGACTAATTGGGTATAAAGCATGACAGAGAAGAAAAATTCACAAATGGAAAGAAAAAGAATGATGTCACATCTCAACGTTACCAACCTTCACTCTCATCATCCTTAAAAAAAGGCAAAGAGGGATTCTGGGTTGTCTTCAGACCAATTGCATAACTTCTCAGCTGCTGCTGAACTAAAGTGAGGCTATCAAACAAAGAAATCTACATTTTGAAGTATAAATGATTGTATATAAAATATTTATAAAGCAAAATACTTTGTAAATATAACTGTGACAGCCAATATCAACAGCTTCAGCCATCAAATATTCTTTCTTCAGGACAATTTCCTGACACTTCTCTACAAAACAAAACAAAACAAAACAAAACAAAACAAAAACAAACAAACAAACAATAAAACCCTACTACTAATATTCAGCAATACACAGGCTGTTTGCTTCTTGGAATGTTTGCTGGAAATCTCACAAAATAAGTTTTCACACAGGACTTGTAGTATTCCTCAATTTGTGTCAGATAATACCCAGGAAAAGAACAGGCTTCTTTTTTGTTACTCAATTTTAAATTCTTGCACAAAAACAAACCAGTAATGGCAGAATGGAGTTGAATGATACGTTTCAAATAATCATTTATTCATTACTAAATGTCAGTCAAAATGCAGGGCTTCAAGAAAACCAGAACTGTCTATGAAGCTGAATTATCCAGCAAGGTTTAGCCAAAATGAGCAAAATGTGGCAGATATGGTGAAAGCTTTTTCAGTACTTCTGAAACATTTGTTTTTCACACAGTATGCAAAGGAAATGAAAGATGAGATACATCAAATTAATGTTACCGATGACAAAGGGCAAGGAAGCGACTTGTAGAAGGTCTCCAAGGAAACCACTGGCAGAAGCAGAAACTTAGGCCAACCCAGAGTGTCACAGACCAGTTGCTGTTAGTTAGACTATAGAAAAGGTCACTGCATTTCTTCAAGACTTAAATGTTTCTTTAATATAGTCTGCAAGAAGAATATGCTTGATTCTTATTAGTATATGACAGGGCTGTAACAAAAAGCAAACAAAAAACAAACAAACAAACAAAAGGCAAAATGACAAATATGTACTGATCCACATGCCAAACTGGAACCAGATATAATTGCTTTCTCTTTTTGTTAATAATATATTGAACTCAATCTTCATGTGCCTAAAACTTAGGAAACCCAAATCCATAGAGAGGTTCCATATGTATGGAGGTCCTGCAACTATTGTTCCTTTCATTTGTTAGAAGCCCACTTATATTTGCTTGTAGAATGTGAAGTATACTACTAGCACTTCACCATTTTTTTTAAAGACAATTAACACAGGAGGAATGCTACATAGACTTAGTCAGAACAAGTTAAAAATAATTTCTTCTATTAAAAATGTCATACTATAATTATGGCTTTTCTCAACAACATGCAGTTTTGATAAACATTTCAAAAGGAAGTGTTTTATTTTAACTTTACCTTCTTTTTAAACATATTCAGGAAAATATTTCAGTCAAAACCCAGTAGAGACAAGCCTGAGCATCAGTAGAGTTGTAATCATGACTGCCATTTGTGAGATCGTTTGTGAGATTTGTTCAAGTTCTCAGAATCACAGTATGGTCCATGTGATTATCATCACTTAAATATCCAGTGTACACAGAGCAGAAGGCCACATATACCTACAGTGTTTCATTCACATCCTATTTTTAACTACAGAATAATAGAGCCATTACATTCCATGATCATACAAAATGCAATGGTTGTGGTTGAAGAGAGAAGCCAAAGACTGATTATGTAGCAAAAAAGTAAGATGCTCAATTGATTCAAATAAATCAGAAACACTCTACATGTTCCTCATATTTATTTCCACAAAGACATAAGGAAAGTTACTTTAGTTGAAAGTCAGGCTGAAGACAATGCTAGAAAGAAAACATGATTATTTTTTATTTTACTGCACTCTTGAATCTATATAATAGCTGTAAAAAAATAGTGCTTTCATAAATGTACACATGCACATGTAAATTTACAAAAACCTTTTTTTCCATTTTTCCCAGCAATCCAAAAAATATCTTTATCTTCTTTCCAAAATTCTCTACGTAAAATGAACCTACTGACATCCCTAATAATTGAACATCAAAAATCCTCCCTAACAATTTAAAACACTTAGCTATGACACCATGTAGTATTTACATTGCCAGCCAAAGGGCTGAGAATACATTAAACAACATATTAGAATAATATTAATGTGTCATTTCAGACCCTACTCAAAAAATAAATAATAATAATAATAATAATAATAATAATAATAATAATAATAATAATAATAATAATAATAAATCTTGCCATCAATATAAAGAAACACTTTGCTCCTTTATTCTGTACTGTGAAGGTTTATTTTTTTGTGACACACATTTCATTTTACGTAAGCTAGTTACAACACTGCTTGTAAAAGAAATCAATCTCATCAACTCAGAGGGGGCAATTTCTTCATCTCAAGTTTGACAGGAAAGGGTACTGCAAAATGAATTACTGGAGGAAAGATGTGAGGATTACTTCTAAGTACCTGCTGACATGTTCTTTCCAGATATCCTTTGACACAGTTTCACTGGGAACAGACTAACACTTTACAGAAATGGTACCTGCTGAGGAGCAGTAGTTAGTGTGAAAGATTTTGTCAGAGCAACCTGAACCAAAGCCGTAGTACTATTGTTCCTACTATATATATATCAGTTTACTCTACCTCTAGGTGCTCCATGTCTCTAATGGAGTGAGGAGAGTATAATGTTTTCACACATGCAGTTATTTAAATATGCAGTTTCCTTTCCTTTTTGTTTGCTTGAAGAAAGGAAAGTTCAGGACTGTTGTTAGGTGACTGTGATGTTGGGATGAGGATGTGGGGATAATTGCAAATGCCAACAAGCAATCTTCAGTGTGAAAAGGAGAATTCTGAACTTCCAGGGACTGAGGTTGTCATTTTCAGACACTTCAAATTCCTAAATCCCATGCTCTTCATGCAAACCACACACAACTCCCTATAGTTAGACTAGCTTCTTTGCCCTACCTTCAGCTGGAAAGTAGGCACTTTGGTAATTTTGGAAATTCTCTACTTCTCTTTTGTGCATGATTGCTTCCTCAACATATGAATTCTTTCTCTGATCGTGCTACCAGAGAGAAAAGCAGCTGCTTTCTTTCATGCATGCATGCACATACATGCATAAACACACATACATGTTTCTTATATTATTCTTCACAACTTCTGCATTCTTTGGGTATCTGAAGTGCTCTGGAATAATGGATGAGGACATTAGGGAAAGTCCTTAAGCTTGGTATCATTTAATAGAAATCTTTATATGTTCTATTTATATTGTTTTATCTAGCCCATTTCACTAATTCATGAGGGAGAGTTCTGTTGTTAGAGTTGCTAACACAAAGAATGAGACAGAAGAACTACTCCTGAGTAAAAATTTTATTAACATCTATTCAGTAAATTTAATTCTTTCTGGAATATTGCCACCAATTACTTTCTGGCATGCTGACTTGCACAGTATTTTATACCAGTTGTTGCCATGTGTTCATGTCATCAGAATTAGCCTAATTGGCTGAGCATTTTGGAAGTTTCAGCCTAGCCTGACCTGATCTCACACTGACTAAAGGAATGAGAGAAAAAAGAAAAAAAAGAAAAAAAAAGAAGAAAAAAAAGAAATCTTGATGCCAATGTTATTGATAAGTCACACAGATATCAATGTTATTGATAAGACACACAGCATCTCCCAGTTCCCTGAAGAAGGAATAATTTATTTTTTCCCCTCTTTTCCATGTTCGAAACCTGGTGATTCCTATTTAATATAAATAAGATTTAATTTCAAGGAAAATAAAAGGCTTATCATAGAAAGTTCTCAATGGTCTTTTAGTGAATCATCCAACAAAAGTAATATTCATATAGAAGGACTGACTGAGTGGCATTTGTGTGGACCATTACACATGAAGTACTAATTTCATATGTGAAGCATCTGCGTTCAGATATTTTCATAGCTCTAGGAGGACAAATGCAACTAAGATCATTTTCATTCAGGAAGGGTGGTTTATGTGAAAATTCTTAGGGAAATTATCAAGTCCAGCTACCTTTCCATTTTACAGTAACCGATCCTGTATAGTGATGGAACAATAATGTGATTATGGACTAAGACCACAAGGAAACTTTTCCTTATCCTGAAGTTCTATTGCCTGGTATAGTGTGGCCTAGTGTTTATATCCTTAATTTACATTTACATTATGACTTTTCTATTGTAATCAGAGATATTCTTGTTGTCCATGAATATATTATTCTCTTTTGAATCCTATGGAGCCCTGACCTGAAAAATAACCTGTGGAAAATATTGTCTCAGGCTAATGAAGAACTGCATATAAATTTATTTCTGTATTATTCACTTGAAAGGTGCTACCTTTCAATTTTATAGACTGTAACATCAAGTCATGAGGGTTAGATTTTGTTTATTGTCCCTAGACTATAAAGTATTTTGTACACTTTTGTTCTTTCCTTTTCACTGTATTTTCTCTGCTCCTAAAACTTTTATTTTGCTTTTAATGCTTCTTGATTTTGATAATTATATACATAAGAATGTATATGTGCACATTCAACTGTGGATGAAACATTAAAATTTATATGTCATTTTCATAACATTGCAAAATAAGGAACTTGTAAAATAGTTTTATTTCTCATTAAGATAATTGTCAATTACTTTTATAAAATAGCACCCTTATCCTTAATGTCTATCTCTCTCTCTCTCTCAAAAAAAAAAAAAAAAATAAAGTGTTTCAATCTATTTTAAAAAATGTTTATATGAATGTTAGGTCAAAGTGTGTCATACAGTGAGTACAAACAAAAGTATGCATTAAAAATTCTCACTCATTCTCACTATTTTCATGATCCATTGTTTCTGATGTGAACTGATTACAATAAAAATGAATTTGTGCTGCTGGTTTCTGATGCAAAACTTAGCTATCCATCCAAGGTTTAAGGGTCATTATGAAACCTGAGTCTACAGATAAAATGAGGACTTTTTTTTTTTTTTTTTTCTATGTGAAAACATTAAATTAACTGCAATTGTTCATATTTGAGGCAGAAGTATTGTTTCAAAGAGAATAATCTAATCAACTTATATCTATGGCTCATTACAGCTGTAGGGTCCAATTCATATGGAATTCATCAGTTTGCTTAAAATGTCAAAGCTGTAGATAAATTTACATTATGATGTAATTCAGCCATCATCATCTTTCCTGAACATGCTATTTCCCAAAATAAAACTTTAAAAAAAATCAATTCCTTACATGGAGGTCATATTGAATCACTAGCAGATTCCTTCTCTTGTTCCATAGACAAAATGTCATTAAAATGAGCTTGCAACTCTGTATGGCAGTAGGTTCTAGTACCTGTGGGTAGTGACTGAACAACAGCAGGAGTATGATAAATATTATATACATTTATATGTGTTTATCCATATATTTATATATGCATGACCAATTTATTCAAAAAACCTGCCAACATTAGTTAGATAAATTATTGGATACAATTTACTTGTCAGACTTGAGTGACAGGTCAGATTTATAGGACTGTAAAGATCTCAAAAAGCTGGTGTACTATGATGAAGATATAAATTCCATTGCTGATAAAGAGACAAACCATGTAACTTCTCAGGCACATTGTTTAGGAGGGCATTAAGTTTAAATCTGAAGGTGTATAAAAATGAAGACTTAAATGTTCCCTTTGATATTTATTTCATGGTCAGTAAATAAATGGGAAAGGTTTGTGACTTTCTGCTGGAGTGTAGTGAAATCTTCCAAATGCAACTGGGGTTGCAGGTCTTACTTCAAGACATTTTTTTTGTTGAAAATAGTCCTCCCATTTGGCCTGTTGAGAATAGACATTTAGACATTTAGAATATTCACACTGTGGATCTAAGAAAGAATACACCCCTGAGCACTAAATGAACAGTAAAAGAAAATGCTTGCCCCAAAATGCTTACAGTATGAAAGGTCTCACTGTTTAAAACTTCAGTTGAGAAAATGAAGTATTGATATTGAAATTCTAATAAAAAAGCAATTTAATTCAATCAGTTGAAAGGAAAATAATTTGAGAGACCGTTCACTAGAGAAAATAAATAAATAAATAAAACAATATTGTCTAGAAGAAATTTTAAATTCAGACATGCATGAACTACACTCATTGATCTCAGTGAGACATGTCTGCCTATTGCAGTGAGCAGAGTTCATCTTTAGTAGCTTAGGAATTGCTCCTTAGTGAGGCTTTGTACATTGTACAAAGCTTGTATTATTCCTGGGTTAACAAAAATAACAGACAAGATTTTTTACAACCAACCCCCCCCCGCCCCCCTCCCCTTTTGGCTTTGTGCCATTATACCCATTACTGAAACAAATTGTCCAATCTTAATTATAAAGATGAAGTCATGTCTTGTGATGGGGTTTGGTGGCTAATTTCCTGAGTGAATCAGAAATGTATAGCTCACTTAAGGCATTTTCCAAAATCCAGTGAAATCAGGGGGACTATGTAATGAATGTTGGACTAAGTCCTGTATCTTGTACCAGTTAAGAAGGCAGAGATAGAGGTACACCCTTTCAGCACCACAGTTAAAAACAGCATCAAATGCCTTACCCATTGAATTACTGCAAGTAGAAAATATAAGCTAATACATAAGGATAACAGAAATCAAAACATAAAGTATTTGCTTATTTTATGATAAGGGCTAAGTTAGCATACTTACCAACATTCAAAATACTTAAAAGTTTTCAAATTTAAAATCAATTAAAAATAAAAGCTTCAGGAACCAAAGCGTTGAATATATATATGAATATATATGAAAGCTGTACTGTCATCTAATAATATGTTCTTTGCTTTCAGTTTCAGCAAGAGGAAAAAGCTTTCTAACCTTTATAAAATATTTAAATAAACAGACTTTAAATATTATATGACATTTTATATAGCTGTGAATTCAGTATAACATGTAAGATTCAGAAATTTACCTTATACTCTTAACAAAGGAAGAAACAACTGTGACAATAACAGACTGAAAGAAGTGCTCTGGAAGGGGGCTATAAAAAAGTTCCTCAGAGAAACTTGGAGAATTCTTTTTGACTAAGTTCTGAACTGAGAACTTGAGGCCTGAGTTAGAAACTCAAACACAAATAAATATTTGTATTCTACTTCTGATGTTTTCTATCCACTTGCATTGACTATGATCTCAGTGGAAAAACAAATGCCTCATCTACAAGACTTTAAATAAACAATATATGACACCTATCTTCAGTGTAGATGTAAGTCCAGCATTTTATATAGAGAACAAATTTAGCTGTCAATGCAGTCAGATATTTTGATCAAGACTAAAACTTCCTGACAATTGTGACAATTACAAATATATTTTTTTAAGGGAAAGGAAATAAAACTTAAAGTCATCTTCCCTTTAAGTAGATAGAAATCGCATTTTTTAATTATAATTTTTAATGATATTTAACAACATAAAATGATTAAATTAAATAAATATTTGCAATTAAATTATTAATGAGTGTATACCTGTGCATGCATATATTGACAAATATGTATCTATAAATATATATATATATATATAATCTCATTTTCATAGATTCAACATAACAACAATAAAATGTCTGTCAGTATAAATTAGAATGAGACCCTATGTTTTCCAGATGAGGAGAGTAGATCACTACTGATCAGTAGATCACATTTGACATACTGGATAGACCGAAATTCACAAGAGTATACAGTTAAATTATTCTTCTAGGAAGGAGTATGCACATGGATCAGATCTCAGGGAAGTGCCTCAGGTCAAAATCCTTAGCCTACATGGAGAATGTAAAGCTCTGCTGTTTCTGTGATGCTACTTTGCACTTGCACTCAGGGCAGGATTTATAAGAAAATGACAGAGTCCTTCAAAGGTTCTGGCTTGCTTTTTAGGTTTCTTTCCTTTGGCATTCTGCTGTAAACAACATAACCCTGAAAAGGCTCTCCCTGCTGATGAAGCAGATGAAAGGCTTTTTTTTTTTTTTTTTTTTTTTTTTTTTTTTTGTGGAATGGCTGGTTTTAAAAAATAAAAAATCAATTCTATCTAGAAAGAATAAGTAAAAACATTTGAATTCCAGGGGCCTTAATCTTCATTTCATCATTTTGTCTGTAAATATACACTTATGAACTTTTGACACAGGCAGTGGAATTTGGAAGAAAATCAATATTGACTTCTGGTCTATAAACTACTCTATTGGATATGATAATAGATCTACAGAACCTGATGCTCACAGTCTTGTGAGATGTTCTGCATTGTCATGTTGTGAATATAAATTTCACTCCTTATTTTCAATTTATATTCAGTCAGCCTAAGCATCAGCTGCATTCAATTTATGTTCAGCACAGACAAAAAACAGTGAAAGAGAATAAAGAGAATGGTCTTTAAGTCATATGTCTGTTTCTCTAACCTTGTGGTATCGAAGACTTGTAAATGCCCTCCTGTACAATCTAGGGCAGCATAATGCCTCGCCTACTTTCAATTACACAGATTTCAGGACTGCCAAGAATTCAGGCAGTATCAAAAATCCTGACCAGAGTAGTTGAAAAAAGAGCTGGGAACTAGATAAGACAGGCCATGCAGGAAAAATAAAAAAATAAATAGATAAATAAATGACATAAGTAAAGACCTTGAAGAAAGACTGGAAGGTGTGATGGTTTGAAATGCACAGTAGTTTCAAGGAGTATCCCTACACCTCATATTTCATTTGATAAACATTGAAATACTTACAGTAAAGCATATTTGATGGTTTACCAGTATAAGCAATCACCAGGACTCAGACTTTGAAAAAACATCAGTTCAAATATTACTCCTTTCCCTCCTCAAATCCACCAAATTCATACAGCCTCTCTTAGCTAACATGAAAGATACTATTGATGAGCATACACTACAATACCAAACTATATTTTTCATTTATCTGATATAAATCAGATTCCTTGGAGTAAAAGAGTATTTACATGGCATAGCATTCACATGAAGAGAAAAAATCTACAAACAAAATTTTGTGGAAAATACGTGTGAGTTAGATTTTAAAAGTGAAGATCTGTAGAGAAACAGCATGCAACTTTCATGAAATCTGTTTCACCTTGCTGGTCCCATTACCTGTAGTAGTTGCAATATAGAAATGTAATAATCTTACTAAAGCTTTTTGCTTCCTATTATCCATTTTGCAAAGTAGTCATCAAAGTAGTCATGGTCATTATATAAATTTCATTGTGAAACTTTCACTCTGTGCCAGTCTTTCCTGGTACATTGAAAACTGTTTTTCATTCTACTTTAGCACTTTCTGGGTCCTCATTGTTAGTTCACTGTTCTACAATTAACCTGAAAAAGAATCATGTATTCTTTGTTAGCTGTCATATGGCTCAATCACATGTTGTTTATGGTGTAATAGTACATAATGTTTATGACAAGGGTACATAGCATTATACTAGTATTTCCTCAAGTGCCTTGCTAACAACCAGATTTTGTTAAAAGTACTGAAAAAAAAAGAAAATTCCATATTATTTTTTTTTTTTCATATCAAGGTTTATACCTATTTAAAAACAGATTAAGCAAGAAATGGGTTTTGTCTGAAAGTTTTGTCAATTGTCTGGAATCTTCTTGAGAGCCTGGAACTGAAATTTGGTCAATCTATGGTAAAGATCTCACTTAAAGTTCAAGAAAACAAGCACGTCTCTTTTCATTGCCTGGAAGATGCTGCCTCAAGCAAAAATGTTGATGATCACCTCATATAAACAATTCAGACAAAACAGAAAACACTAGGGAAACTGCAGTTGCTGTTTCCCTTGTTTCTACACTCCAACATTCCACTTTGGTTCATTTCACCAAAAAAAACAAACCAAACCAAACCAAAACAAAAAACACCCATCAACAAACAAACCAACAAACAAAACAAAACAAAAAGAAAAAAGAGAAAAAGAAAAAAAGACCACCAAACAAAAAACTGGGAAGGTGGAAATGCTGTTTATTTATCTGAATAACTTGCCTAGGATGAGTTAGTCATTCCCTTCTGAACACATATATTGCAGTTTTTTGTGGTATCACAGTTTTATGTGGTATTAGATGCATTTTAATGACACATGAACTGCTCAATGGAATATGAGCGACATATTTCAACTTTTGGTGTGAAATAAGGAAATTGCCCACATCACCTTTAATGTCTGAAATGCATTCCAGATAATGTCTACCTGACTGTGTCTAGCCATGTATAATAGAAAAATATTATAATTTTCTTCCAATATTTTCAAGTGAACCTATTTGAGTACAAGAAATTTCAATGATTGTGTGGTCACAACAATCAATAACAATACTAAAACTGACTAAATCATTTAAAAATGACTCTCTCACATGGGTATCCAGAAACAACCACTATTTGGTCACAAAGTTCAAAATAGTGCTAGCAATTACTCTCTTAGCTTGAATGGTAAATTGTCACTCTCTTTGTGAAGCATCTGAAGAACTGTTTATGCTTTTAGATATAATTATTTGTGATTATTTCAAAAAATAATAGTCCCTTGCCTTGCTAGCAAACAAGTTGTTGTCCAGTAAGTGATATTTCATCTTTAGATATGACATATCACCTTCTGAGTGTGCCATCTAATATAAATATACATATACTTTTTTCCCACTCCAGCGCTTTTTAAAATTCACTTGATGATTCAACTATCAACATTCCTAGGCAAGTTTTTCATTTCTGCTGTATTAAACAAGTTTAAAGACAAAATGCTTTTTCATTCAAATTTTTTTTTTTTTTTCCCTTATGTAATTTACTTTCAGGGTTTAGAGACAGTCATCATTTTAGACTAAATTTTTATACTGAGTAATTCAGCCTTGTTTCTTTGTGTTTATCAGTAGCTGACTTCAAGTAAACATGTGAAATGTAGTTACATGTATAGGATGTATTCATTAGGACTTAATGTTTGAAAATATACATATATTCATTTATGTTCTTGATAAATAAATATTTCAGTTAAGATCATAAGTTCTATTTTTTTTTCCTTCCATATAGAAGAACACATTCTTTCATTCAGTGCTTAGCACTATAATTCTGACTGCCTAGCAGTGGCAAGTCTGATAGTTACTTTCAATTTTATTTACTGATAAACAGAGAAGCACTAATTTCTGCTGTGAAAATTGTTAATGAACATTTTGTACATATGTGTGTTATAACATCATACCTCCAGACTTCCAAGAAGACATCATCATGAAAAGGAAAGTTATATATATATATATATATTTATTATTTCAGAAGGTGATTTTAAGATTATTTTTTGTAGGTTAGATTTGATCAGGTTAGATGTAGGTTAGATTAGATTTGGTAGTATCACTAAGGCAATGTTTCACAGTGTAAACAAGACCAAAAAAAAAATAAAGTTTTTTGAAGTTTAACCCATACAGGCAGATCTAATTATTGGCATACCAGTATTAGTTGACTCTCCAATAAAAGGGCAGGTGAGACTTCTGAGGGCAGCTTTAAAATATGCTCTGGTCATCTGTGCAGGTTCCATCTGAACATGCACTATTAATTTTGCTATTCAATAAAAATTAGAATAATTAGTAAAGCAACTGCAGAAACACATATGGTATGTAGCACATTGCCTGCAAGACACAGAAGAGTTCCTTGCAGAAATTAATTACTCTCTGCTGGATTGTAAATCATACAACACTCTCTTAAATACAAGAAGAAGAATCACATATTTTAATTTTTGTTAGCAGACACTGCCAACTAACTGTACCAAATATTAACTGATCTGTCTCCATTACAGCTGTAACTGCTATTTTATCAATGAGGCTTTTCATAGAGTGTTCAGGCTTACCCTAAAGAAAGAGACCAAGATCATGTCTTCCCAAAACTGATACAAGAGGGAGGAGAAACCTCCATCAAGAAGTTTTAGGATTCCTTACCAGAAATGTCTTTTCCTAATCTCTGATTGTTGAAGTCATACTTATACTCTGAACCCAGGCTTTTTATCCTTCCCAAAATTCTCTCCTAGCTAGCCTGGATCTCATACTGTTGAAGTCTCAGGAAATCCATTTGATTCAATTGGTGCATGGTCAAACACTTAATCCTTAGTATTATACATTTGTGTATTCTTGTTATCTGTGTAAATGTTAAATCCTGTTTTCAATCCTGGTAAGCCCCTGGCCTCAGTGATACCTTGAGGCAATGAGTTCCCAAAGCTACTCATGTGGGAATGTAGTTCCTTTTAGCAGTCATAAAGTTTGTGCATTTCAGATTCCCTGACTATATTGCATTAAGAGTAAAGGTGAAGGGACTTAAATTTTTTCTGTACACTACACTAATTTGTCCACCTTTACCTTGTTCAGTCCTGTTTGTCCTCTTTCTTAAGTAAATAGTTAAACTGTTTCCAGTCATAATGAGACAGAATTTTGAGTCTCTTTTCTTTCTGCTGAACAGAATGCTGAGCGAATTTGTTTTTGATTTAATTGAACATTAGGTAGCAGGACTGATCTAATTTTATAGCTTTTATTGATGTTACATATTCAGTTTTAAGATATGTGTTAATCTAACTGTTTTTAGAAAGATACTAAACAATTCTCTTGTACATGGATGTTTTACCCCAGCTAAGCTTCCTAAAATATAGGCGAGAAAAATTTATGTAGATGAAAGACTTCAGTATATAGAAACAGACAAATAAATTAGAAGGAGTTGTGTACAGATTTATACTTTTTATGTATTTTAATTGCACTGGCACTTCCATTTTTCTGTAATTGCACTTTAATTGCATATATTTTTCTAAATTTAAAAAAGTAGTTAAAACTGCATTGTACTAGAAGAAATAATTTCAGGCACTTATTACAGATGTCTTAAACAGTTCATGTGTGGAACAATTTCATAGTTCTATTATATAAGGCATTTAAATATCGTACTTGAGTAGTTCTGCCTGCAATCAGCAAGGATCCTGTAAGATTGTTTGCTATTCATCATTGAACTAAAGGTGTCGATTCTTTTTGCCTTCAGGGAGGACTCATGATGCTCCTGAGTTTTGAGTTATATAACTTAGGTGTCTCCATTTAAATTTAGCAGACTAACTGAAGGAATGTTGCTTTCAGATATGGTTCTTGCTGTTTGTTACTATTTGATACCATTTTCATATGGCATCTGTCTGAATTTTAAGCCCTTGAAAGCTTTTTTTTTTTTTTTTTTTTTTTTTTTGTAGAAAATACTGGACTTTCTCCAGTATGACTCCTATATACACCATGTCATGTTATTATAGTTAATTTGTGGAACCTAAGATCAAATATTGTTTTAGAAAACTTTTACTCTTGAGTTGTACATAATTGCAGCTATCTAGCAATTTGTTAGCACTGCAACAATTTATATTACAATTAATATTATATAAGTGGTTAGAAGCCATATCGATGGCATAGACTCGTTTTGTACAAGGCATTAACGTATCCCACATTTATCCTTGAAAGATGTGTTGTTGCATTTAAAGCTAGAAGTAAATGTGGCCAAACTAAAAAAAAAAAAAAAAAAAAAAAAAAAAAAGATCTTTCTGTTTAATTATTTATTTTTAAATGAGGTGAAAACAGGAAACAGCAACTCTACCTAAATTCTATTGCTGTATATCTACGGCCTTGACTGTGTTTAAACTAAAGCTCTTAATGAGTTCTTTAGAAGTTCTGCTTGCAAGCAAGATATTTCAGTATAGCTCTTCATGTTTGATTTTATTTTTTTTTTCCTAGCATGCATCTTCCTTTTCATAGTCCAGGGTGTGTTTATTAGCATGTAGGTTATTTCCTTTGGTCCTGTAAACAGATGAACTATTATTTATACAGATTCAGTATTGGTGAACAAATAAACTGTTTATAGGACATTGCTAATGAGAAGCAATTATCTGAAATTTTAGATTTTGAGATGTTTATAGAGACAACTCAGTATAATAAAGTATATGAAGCTATTAAGTTTCTCACAGCCCTGTGATGTGCACCATTAGTGACTGGCACAAAGGTAGCACAAAAAAAAAGAAAAAAAAAAAACAGGTAATTACAGCTGGGTAAGCATGAAATCTAGAAAGTGGACCAAGAAGCATCCCTGATTCAATATATACAACAGTGAAATGAATTTGCCTCTCCCTTGTCTTTAATAATGAAAATGGATAGTAGGGCACAGAGCAAATTTTCTAAGTATCTACATTTTTAAAGATGAGATATCTATACGTTAACCTTTCCAAGCATAAAAAAGTAACGTGTAGTATACTCTAGTATACTCTAGTTTAATACATAATAAATAATAACAGCAATACCATTTAGAACTTTTATAGCAATTTTCAGATGGAAATCTCAAAGCATTATACAACAGGGAATAGTAGAGCAGCTCTGGCATTGAAGAGCCTTTCAAACTCACACATCATCCATTTGATGACTGCAAACACAAAATCTGAATAATAAGTTCATCCCATAGGCAAAGTTATAGATTTTCCTTTAGTGCTATGTATATCATTTGTTTTAGCAACAGTCTAGTAGAAAATTGCAGCATTGAAGCTACAAAGTCATACAGAACTGAAGGCCTAAAAGTTAGTATACAGACTTCCTCCAAAAAGCAGAAATAGAATTCTAGGCATTTAGTACACATGCTTTGAGTACCAATTTTATATACATATCTCCAGAGGCTGACTGGGTTTGAAACTGGGAGTTAAGCACTTAACTCCCAGTAACCTGTGAAAGAACCTGGCAAGGAACAAATCAACAAATGATTATATTTGCAGATAATCTGTTATGTGTAGATAGTCAAAGAAAAAAAAAAAAAAGCAACAAAAGTTTTTGCAATGGAAAGTTTTAAACAAAACACAATTTAAGAAAAAATATTATTCTAGGCAACTTTTATTTGTGTGGGGTGTTGTTTAAAACAGCAGTATTCATGCCCATACTTCTTTTTCTCCAGTGTCTCTATCTCTTGTAGTAGAAAAATTGGACAATATCAGGTTAAAGGCAAAAGACAGAAGGAAAGAAAATGAAAACCAAAGTACCTCAGAATGGCTTATTAACTTTTAATCTAAAATATCCATTGAAAATTAATTGCAATTTTTCACCACTTTAAGTAAAATTTGTCATGAATAAGGACACATAAAGCAAATACTGTACCAAGCATATTGTTGTGGATGCTAGTGGAGACAAAAGATCATTTGATATTTCTGTCACAAATTCTTTCTGAACAATTGCATTCCTGGTGTTTCGGCCTCATGTCATTTAATGTTCCATATGATATCTGTATAATTGTCTGATAACAACAGTCAGGAAAGAGCACCTGTAATTCCACACTTGCCTCTCTTAAAAAAAAAAAAAGTTACATTCCTACCATCTAGCAACTTATGGCACATTTTTATATACTTTTCAGTTGATCTGCCTTTTGAAATACTGTTAGACAGACAGCAGGTTATACATCAATGCTTCTTTGATCTCCTATATTTAATTGGGGACAAAAACAAGATCTTTCATGTTTAGAGGCCAGTCAATGAGTATAAAGCAATGTTTCATGCAAAGGCTAAAAAATTATCTTTTCTTCTTCTCTTTATTATTTTATTTTATTTTATTTTATTTTATTTTATTTTATTTTATTTTATTTTATTTTATTTTATTTTATTTTATTTTATTTTATTTTATTTTATTTTATTTTTTATTTTTCCTTTGGATGGAAGACCAAGCAGGGCCTTTAGTTGTTTTAACACTGTCAGCTTCTGTCTCTAATTTTTAAAAACTCAAATTTACAAAATACAAAAATACGAACCTTGATTACTGTACAAGAGTGGATAGTCTGAGCCTTTGTTTGGAAGCTGGCAGATGTGCAAATCTCCATATGTACTTAAATCTTCATACAAAATATGAGAGTAAGCTATATGTTTTGTTGTTAGGGTAAACTGAAATTAATTACTACTCCAGAAAAACATTTTGTGAATATCCGGTGTTTAAAAGGGTAGTACACCAAAGATATCCAAAGAGCCAGTGCAGTGGAAGCAACATCTTTTCCTGAGCTAATCACCTGCAACTCCATACTTTAATGTCATTCTCTGTGCTTCAGTCAAAAATGAAGTCAAGAAGCCTTCTGAGAAGGAGAAAAATTAAAAAACAAAAACAAAAACAAACAACATTCAAGCTGAATTCCATCTGATAAATTTAAATGCTACTAAATTTTCTTTTAGGATTTGATTGTCTTGTATCCTTTAACTTGTAGAAAGGCATAAGAGAAATTAAGGAAAAATTAAAAAAAAAAAAGAAAAGAAAAGAAAAAAAGATACACTGTATAGTTGCCTCTTCATTGTGACCTTTTTTCACTTGTGCAACAGTTCTAAGTGTTTTGCTGTTACTTGAGAGCTATTTTAAGTGGCTGATTGTTAAAGTGTATGGCATATGTTTAAAGTGAGTGACTGATTGACTAGGTAATTAGCAAAGTCTATTTTCCTTTAAGATTTGAGGATGACTGTGCAGTCAATTGTAAAAAGCATTTTATTGCTCTTCTAGCATGCAAAATAAAAATAAAAAACAATATTTTTAGATTTTTTTTAAATTATATATAAAAAAGAAAAAGTTAAAGGAACATTAGAAAACTTTCTCTAATATCATCCTGGTGCTATGAATTTTTGTTGAAAGAGCAAGATAGCCACATTCCAAAAAACCACAAAATTTAACTTTCGAAGCTGAGTGTTGTTGATTAAGCAATTGTTCCTGCTAAAGCAAAAGGCCTTAGTGGTTATCTGGACTATTTGGAAATTGACCTTTTTTTTTTTTTTTTTTTTTTTTTCAGTAATCATCACATGTAATTGATGGGTTGTATTTTCATCTTGCCTGTTGCTAATAAGCCTCTTTGTATCTGTCTATTTAGAATGATTACATCTTTAAAGCGGGTTAATTTAAAAGGTCACATTATCAAACATTTTGTTGTTGACTAAAATCTGTAGTCAGCCAATTATGCTTCATTTATGTGGCTGCCTACCTACTGTCCTGTGATCACCCATAAGCTTTTGTTTGAAATTTCTCATTGCATTTAGATGAAGACAGAAACATGGCAATATTTCAACATATAAAATCCTGAATACCATTGCTCTTATCTTACATCGTGTTGACTTCAAGTCATAAGAAGCTGGTAGAATTTGATTTTGTAGCAGATGTAATGGGTGAGATACTAGACTGACATATTTTTAATTTTTAGTAAGAAAACAAACCACCAGTAATAAGTATTTAATCATCAGTGAAGTAGAAAAGCTACCATGAACTTTAAAAAAAGTATTGGATTAAGTCCAAGTGGATACCTTTTCACTGTCTGAAAATTCACCAGTCTTTCAAACCAATTCAGGTGGGATGTAGGTCAAATCAAAATAACTCAATAAAAAGAATTACTGTTAGTATAATTGATGTGCAGCGAATTATTGGAAGTGACAATGGTTTTGCACTTCAGGCTAAAAATGAAGTCATTGGGCAACATACTAACCTGTTGTTTCTGGGACTGAAAACTAGACCTGTGAATAGCGATATAAAGGTGAAGTATGGCTACCACATTACTGGTATGCAGTGGCTTGTCATAATCCAGGACAACAATAGGAGACATAAAAAATATGTGTGTATGGCAAATGAAAGAGTTACTCATGATGGTTAAAAATATATATTTTTAAGTTTACTAAAAATATATGTCACTGTATGTTATTTGGGATCTTCAATTATCTATTTCCTGTTCTATATTTATTTAAGAAACTAGAAGGAAATAGAAATGGAGACTTATTATAATTTTGTACTGAATTCTATGAGATTTATTTGTCCAAAAAGAAAATCTTAACATATTCACAACCTCCCTGTAATGTCTGTGTGATGTTCCAAATATTGTTTCAAGGAGTAAAATATCCTGTTGGCTGAATTACAATTGTAATTTCTAACAATCTGTAGATATACTTAGAGGTTACAGACATGACCATCTCTGCTAAACTTCCATATGGGACTCAAACATCTGAAGTAAAATTATAAATAACTAGTTTTGTCTTTGAAAAATAATCTTATTTGTTATCATTGTATGCAGAAAGTTAAAATTAGATGGAGTTGTTCACCATGCCAGTAGATTCTGGAAGCTTAATTCTATTTCAAATTTTGAGTTTTGCCATATTTGACAGTAAATTATAAATGTTATTTCATAATGCCTTACATGTTTAATACAAAACTGACATGAATAAACACAAACAGGATGCTTTGTACATTCAAAGAAAACTGTATTTAAGAAAAATACATTAATATAAGCATACCTTGGAGATTTTGGGGGCGGGGTATTTGTATGCACTGAGAGACCTAGTCTCGGGGCAATGAGTGTTATCTGCAAATCAAAGCAAAGTTATAATTTTAACTGAAGAAGTGGGGGTAAAAACACCAGTGTCAAAAGAAATTGATTCTGACATTTTTTAATTACTTTTTTTTTTTTTTTTTGAGACTCATAATGATTTGAAGTTAAATACACAAAACTGAGCAAGATCAACTGATTTTTCCTTTTGTAACTCTAAGGTTAGAGAACTTATTTAGGTGATAGAAGAGACATGATGAAGCATACCATACACACAGATAGGAAAAAAAAATAATGTTGTGTATGGTTGAAAGCAAAATTAAACAATACAATGACATCCTTGAATCATGTTTTTATTTACTAAAAAACAAATTATAGGTATGAGATGAACTGAAATGTAAACATCATTTAATTTATTTCAGTTTAGTAACAGAATAGAAATCTGAGTTCTTTGTATAGTTTCTTTGAGAATCTTTCAAAACTGTGAAAGCAGTTCATCAGACAGTAGATTTGGGGTCACAGTCCAGCACGTTCAATGATAGAAGGCACAGCTAGTGTGCCAGAAATATTCCTCCTCATACATACTGCCCACATTCTTCCACAAGCACAATTTATCTCCCTGAGTGCAATTACAAGTTTTTAACATATTATTACAATACCAAATCAAGAATAAAATCTACAGTGTGAAACTATATAACAGTATTAAATTTTCTTATTTCCTTTGAGTTTCACATTGATAAGACATTTTAAAATCTATTTTTGTTTGTATTTAAAATATATAATAATATACAGCATGCTAAGTTTTCCTTGGAATAAAGCACACCACAAACTCCTAGAACAAATCTTTCTTGCGTACTGCAGAACTGTCCTGTAAAATTACTATAGATTTTATTGTAGTTCCAAATTTTTGAAAGTTGACAATATCATTAGGTCTTACAGTCATTTTAATGAAAATTGTGTGGAATTAGAACCTCCCTTTCTCCCCCTCCCCCCCTCCAAAAAAAAAAAATCACAATTTTATAAGTATCAATGTGTGTTAGTGTCTTGCCTTTCTTTCTAATAAAAGAACATACAAATTAAATTAAATTGACCGAAAATTTATTGTCATGACTCACTCTTTACTGTAACACAAAAGTTATTGTCAAAATATTCCTACATAGAATAGAATATCCCAAGTCAGAAGGGACCCATACATACAAGAGGATTATTTTTTAAATATATAGCTGGTGTAATTTTTCAGTTCATAATACCACTGTTATGATCAAACTGGATTTAAAAAAATAAATATCTCAAATTAATCTGTCAAGCATTAGATGTAGATCAAAATGTTTTGCTTCATTGTTAAAATAAGTAAATAAAAATAAATAAATTAAACAAATGAATTTAGCTAACAAAATTAATAAATATAAATGTTTTAGGAAGTGTTTTCTTATGCCTCAAAACAGCAATGTACTACTGGTTTTGAAAAATACAAACTTTCTAATGGCTTGTAATTATAATAAACAAGGAATCCCACTATTTCCTTCCTGAGGGATATTAGCACTTCGTAGTTTACAGGGTGAATTTAAAAACACTTTTTCTCAATTGCTCCCTTCATGGCACAATTTGTAATTATAAGTAAAGGTTATAAAATTTTAACTGCTGTCAGCAACTGCTGCCAAGAAACACTTCTCAGCAGTTTAAACAATTCCGGGGGCAGAAAAAGAGACAACTAAAAGAAGCATACTATAGCACTTCGTCACACAAATTGGACAGATATAGAAAAAATCCTTCGACATATCAGCAATTGCAGAGAAGTTGATTGGAAGATAATTGAGGAAAAAATAGAGAATGTTTGATAATTCCTTTCCTAATAGAATTCCTTTCTTATTCCCTGTGTTAATAAATAAATAAATAAATAATAAATAAATTCGGAAAGGTGCTGAAAGTCTAAGATCACTTGCTCTGAACACTTATAAGAAAATATTTATATATTTTTGTCTTCTTCAAAGAAACATTACTGAAACAATTATTTCATTTATTAAGTGTGTCAAACTGATACAAATGAGCCAACAAAACTATGTCACTAATATTTGAGTTAAAACAGTTAGCTCTGAATGACTTCAAACAATGATATTGCATCACAAAATTATGGTATACTCCTTGTGTATCTCAAGTTAGATGTTGTTGTTTTTCTTCATGATACTGTCTTCTTTTTAAATTAAAATTTGATATGACTTGAACCAAATTCTGGAAAACAATACAAAGTAAAACAGCAAAACTGGGCTACCTAATACTCTAGCCTACTGATCTCAAACAGTTTGAAAAATGGACCTATGCTGAGTAATTTTTGAGTTTCATTTTAAAGGCTAGGAAGAAACAGAGACTTCATATTTCTGTTTGCTTTTATTTTGTTTCTACGGTTTTTCTCCCCCATTTAGTAGATTTATTGTCTACCACAACAGTAGGTGCAATAATGAAGGAGACAATACCAGCCAAAGGTGAAGTCAAGATTGTCGCTCTGGGCACACTGACAGTCTGATGCAGCATGGCGACTCTTATGCTGCAGAGAACCAGAAGCCCTAGTGTGATTAGGCTTTTGAGCTCTTGCATTAAATAATACCTGTAATTACATCAGACATCCTTTCTGGAGTTTTAGCTGTTTTTCATGTATGTAGTTTATATCATGTCTTCTTACATGCTTCTGAAGTGTTAAACACAATGAAACCCTCAATTCTTTATGAAGGAATCTCAGTGTAACTACTGGATATAAAGTAGAAAATCTAAAATCTTTTAGATGTAAATAGGTCTTAAAAAATAAAAGCCTACACGTGGTCTATCCGCCTCTCCAGGCAATGTGCTGATACAGTGGGCTTAACGCAGCAGATAGAAATTACTGGGTATATTTATTACAAAGAATGAGCCACAGAGCAATCTCAAAGGAAATAATATGATGACCCTTTACAGGAACTGTATGAAGAAAGTTCTTAATGAGGTGTTGCTTGATTGACAGTTTATGTCTCAAACAGCAGGCCATGGCACAGTAATTATTTTAGAAACTTTGCAGGTGGAGTTATTTATAAATACATAAATATATACATATGCATATATTTACCTACTAATCCATACTATTAATACATTTTATTATAATATAGTGATAGTTGGCTAGAAAGAAAGGATTTAATATTGTTAGCGTTTGGGTGTTTTTTTAAACCTTCCTGAAATTTGAGAGAAATATAGATAAGCAAACTTTTCTCTTTGCTTCTCTCTCACCCCTGCAACACACATCAGCTGAACGATTGAACACTCTGCTAGGAAGGGACATAGAGACTTGAATTTGGGTCATCCATCTCATATTACAGTAATTCACATAATTTTCACACCAGATATTTGAAGGTCTTTCATCTTCCCAGAATGTCTATCATGGAACTGAGAAAATTCTTCACAATAGACACTTGAACCTCCCACTTATATTGCACTAACCTTTCATATTTAATGCCATTGGGTTATGATTATGGGAAAAAAATAAAGTAACCAATTGCATACACACAAATATGGACCTAATGCACCAACAATGTGCATTATGAATGTGCTTCCAACAAAAATATGATATGAGGACAGCTTAGGTGGATAACCTTCTGAAAGACATGCAGTAATTCAACCAGAAGCAATGAGTTCAATGCAGGAAATAGTGTGTGACAATTCATTATCTGAATTATGCAGGAGATCATACAAAATTGTATGATTTGGTTTTAGAATGGACTGTATTATATGATTGTATGATTTAGAATATATTATTCAAACATGTCCCTAACTGAAAAAAATCTGTCATCATAGCAAAATAATGTAAGTAGCATAACTTCATGGAATGAAACTATCACAAGGCTTAATTATACATTTGAATTGGTGTTGCTACCATCTTTACGAGCTCAGCTACCAAAAGTAGTGGCTCTGAGAGCTGTGACTTAGAGATGTTCACTACACACGTGTTGCCCTCTTGGTTAGTCTTCACCCCTAGATCATATTAGTTCTCTCTGCTGCAGTCAACTATTGACATGTTTAATAGCTACATGATGCATGACCAGGAGACTTCGCATCAATTTTTCTCATTACTTTGCCCTGTCTGGATGGTAATCTTTTCTGCTGGGTTAAGTTTGAGTCCATTTCTGCTTCTGACTATCATGATTGTTTATTGGATTATATTAAATTCACTGTGGCTGGCTGGGTAACAAATGGACAAGCTGTAAGCTGGGGCCATAGGGGATGGCAGTTGTCAGCACTATGATAAGCTTGTGCTTTATCATCAGAAACTAAAGACTACTTAAATGATACTGACTATAGTTGTAGTCATAATTTATTGGCCTCAAGTGACTACTTGCCGTATGGTGCCCTGCCTTTTCTTTTCTCAATTTCTGTTTTGCTGTAGTTGGCATTATAAAATCTCAGCAGTTCAATTGCACA
The DNA here is from genome assembly GCF_009819795.1 of Aythya fuligula. Taxonomy (NCBI): domain Eukaryota; kingdom Metazoa; phylum Chordata; class Aves; order Anseriformes; family Anatidae; genus Aythya; species Aythya fuligula. The sequence continues at coordinate 78,315,652 of NC_045560.1, read as the reverse complement.
AAATCTTTATCTCTGTAATATAAGAGAAGGCAAGAAAGGATATACAACAGAGAGTTGCAGAGGCTAATAATACATTGCAAAGTTTTATGTAAGGCCTTTACGAAGAAAAAGGATCCTTCTGTCAAAACTGAATGAACATACATGTAACCATCTTTGCTGACATTTTGCTGACATGTCTTTCGTCTTAATTTTTTTAAAGTTTTTAGTTAAACAAGCCATTTTATGCATTTTCATTTTGATTATACTCTTAGGAAGATAAAGACAATTTTCCTAAGCACTCCTAAAACCGGTCAAGAAATTGTTATTTTGATACAGATGAAGTTATCTTATTTTCATATATGCTTACTTTCATCTTTTTTTTTTTTTTTTTTTTTTTTTTTTTTTTTTTCCTGTGAAGACACAGCAGTGCTTGCAGTTTTAGAATTTTCTTTCACCAGAAATACTTTTCTAAAAATCACTTGGTTTTTGGGCTCAAGTCAATGCCTAGGTATTAAATTAGCAAAGAGCTCCACAGAGATAGTCATTATGAACATGAAGCACATAGCTCTGCCTCAGAAAGCATCACATCTAAGAATAAAGATGGAATAATAATTTTCACAAATATGATCTGTTTCTTGTATACTGTTTTCAGCATACTATTTCAGTATACATATACTGTTGTCTCTGAAAATAAATTTGATAGGTATTGTTGATTACCAGGAATTTGGAAGAGATTCTTAAAGGTGAAAGAAAAGAGTACTTGAATATGTCAGAAGATTGTAACTTCTTAGTTTTAATGTTCTGTTCTTCATATTTAGAATTGATTGCATACTTGATGGATCTTAAAATTTTCCAAGCTTTCTATGGAAATGGAGTATTTAAAACTTTGCATGAAATTCTAGCCTTACCACAGGCTAAGTAGCTAGTAGCATTCCATTAACAATGGCAGGGATTGGTTCTAGCCATAATGATGGAGTCAGGCTTTTTGTCACTTTTTTTTTTTTTTTTTTCCTCAGCTTTCTGGCAGAATTCTACAACAGACAGAGAAGTCTTGAGCAAATTCAAACAGAAAAGTGGTAGTGTCCTATGAATCTAGAAATTTAAACCTGGTCCCTAGCTGTGTTACAGATTTCGTTTGTAATGTTAGAAAGGGCTCTTAAATTCTTCACTACTTTTTTCCTCAAAGATAAAACATGGATTGATTATAATACTTGATGTTAACTGAATACCAGTGTTCCTTTACATTTTGCTTTCCCTGGAACAGAAACTCTTTATTGCTATGTGCATTTAGTTCGGCATTGTTGATATTGTTTAATATCAATAAACAGTGAAATCCCACAGGCTTTCTCAGGTACCAAAAGAAAGTTTGTATTTCTTATTTTAATAATTCTATAGAATTACAGCATGAGCAAATATCTGTTTCCCTGTCAGCTACAACTTTCCTAGAAGAATAAAAACTAATAAATCCAATAAACCCACTAAAATATAACAGAAAACACTATGTAACTGTCTACAGCAAAGATGTTAAACAAATCTCTACAAAACCTGTTTTTCCCCTTTCCACCAAGCAAGGACAGTGCTTTAAGTGCTTAAAACCTGGATATTTGAGGATCATCTGCTCTGTTACTGTGACTATTACACTTCAAGTGAATAAATCTTTATAAGGTTTTAAACCTGTATTTCTGAAGATCCAAACTGCTCCTAATTGATCCAAACTACTATTACATTTTCTCCACCAAATATCCATACTTTCATCTATTGATGAGTTATTTGCATCAGTATATTCCATTGAAAAATGAATCTTAGATTAATCTACATTTTCTGGAAAAAAAAAAAAAATGTAAAAAAAAAGGTGTAAAAAGAAAAGTAAAGCTACAAAATTTCATGCAAAGAGAGAGACTCATAGTACCTGGGGTTTATGACTGTAAACATCAGATACAAAAAGTTCATGTAGTTTTTTCATGACAACATTTTAATTTAGGTAACGAGCTTAAAATATACATATATAAATAGATATATAATGGACCTAAAAAATCATGGATCCATCTAGAAGAAAGAAAAGACAGAACAGATGATCTTGAGAAGACCAGCTACCAGAGATACTGTCATTACTTTTTAATGTAGTTAAAAAGATAAAATTCAGGATTTATCTTCTTTTGTACAAAACATCAAGTCTATCTCATATTTGAGCACAAATTAAATTAAAACAATTCCCAAAGTAGTTTCAGAATAAACAAAGAAGACCTGAATATTCTCACTTCTAGGACTTCATTTTGTTCTTCAGCCTTGTTTACCCAGTTGGTTGCTGGCAGCTTGCCTACTAAAATTTCCCTCAAAAGTCTTGCAGCTTTATAAACCATAGACTACATTATCTATTTGACTCCATGTAGAAAATTGCAGGATAATATATCTAGGCATTGCAAGGAGAATGTGGTCCAGTGGACTGCAATTAAGCTGATACAGGGTCTAATCCCAATTACTTCTGCTAGGTAGCTTGAACAGCTCATTCCTTCACTGTATTTTCATCTGCAAACTGGGTTTTGGAGTTTATTCACACTAGATTTATTTTTTTCTAGATGTTGTTAAGGTGACAATTATTTGTTATTATAATATTAGACCTTTTTTCTAATTACGTATTTAAATTAAATACAGATATTGACCAGCCTACCCTGAAATCTAAACTAGATAGAAAGACTAGACATAGTACTTTCATATTTAAAAAGTCCATACTTAGGCATGCTTCTTTTTACAGTACGTCTGTGTTTGAATTCTAAATAATTCATTAATGTGTTCAGTCTATGTAATCTTCTTTAAAATATTACATTTAATACTTCAGCTCTGACTTGGACATGCCTTCTATATTTCCTTTTTACAATAAAAAGGTTACACACTCAGCTAATACCAATGCATTCAGTTGAAAGCCAAGCATGCCCGATTACCCCTAATCAGTTCGAGAACTTTCAGTGACCTTAAATAGGTAAACTGTCCTATTAAGTTCAGAGTGGATCAGGCTTACTACAGGCAAAGACAGACAAAAAGTAAAGGCATTCCCATCTCCCCAGCAGTTTTCTGTATATTAAGCCAGCTAAGGCACACTTTAAATTTTATATATACAATTTCTAGTGAGAACAGCTTTTGATTTACTCTACATTTTCAGCATCTGTGCAACATATCTAGATTTCTTCGGAATTGAGGAGGCTGAGAAAGGGGAATAACATAAAGAAAATTCATGCCAGCCTTTTCTTGTGGCAGTCAGAGCTCGAGCACAGGATATATATTCTGGTGTGTTCTGCTTGAAGGCTGGTGATTACATGTCCAAGATGAAAAGCTCCTCTGCATTATGGAGCTTTTAGTTACAAATGAGCATTTCTTGATGCATATTAAACTTGACACATTAACTCCTGGATGAATTACTTACAAAGAGAGCTGCTTAAGACTATTAAGATATATACAGTGAAATCCTAGGTGCTAAGTAGAGTTAACATTATTTCAGAGTGTATTTGTTTTTAAAGTGTCTGGTTTAGCTTAAGTTTCTCCCTTTAATCATGCATACTGCCCCAGGCTGCCAAAAAAGAAGCCATCAGCATTGCTTAGTGAAGGCAGCTTAGTGCTGTCAGCCATCTTATCTCCCCTGCTGCATGGGTGATAGCTTTTATCTGTGAGTATAAACATTAAAATGGAACTATAATCCTACCTTAGTCCTGCAGAAGACTTCCATCTGTTTCCCAGATATGAAGAAACTCCTCCCATTACAGACAGACATATGTGTCTGTGTGTTTAGTGTATATACATGGGTTTGTTTGGACAGTAAACATGATGAAAATGAACTTACATGGAAAAAGAAACTCTACTTTAGGAAATTTTTGGAAATAGTTAGCCAAGCCAGTAAAACAAGTTTAATATGAGAATCCTAGTCAAGCTTATAGAAAACTGTTTAAAATATCTAAACATACTAGTAACCTGGCATCACATCATAATGTGTTTTACATTTTTTTTTTTTCTGTTTAATGCAAAGTTCAAGTCCTATTTCAGAGTTTTTCATACACAGTATCCCAGAGAATTGGTTTATAAATAAATAAAAGCTAAAGCTCTAACATATGAAATCCTGAAAGTAAGGTGGTGAGTTTTTTTTTTTTTTTTTTTTTTTTTTCCAGCATTATTTCTGAAACAGAAATAAACTTTTAAATGAATATGGAAAGAAAATTTTATCAATTCTTTTTGGGAACTGAAACCTCTTTCTTTCTAAGTTAACAGTTGAATACAATAATATTTTCCAAAGCTTCTAAAGATTAGCATGCAAATCTAAATACATAAATAAATAAATAAATAAATATTTATGTATTCTGAAATCAGGAAAAGCATGCAGGATAGTTTACAGAGAGAATGTTTCATCACTGCTTTAACTGCTCTTTCTGTCCTTTTGTCTCAGGTCCTGCCTGCGGTCACATTGTTATTAGATCCTCTGTGCTATAGAAACTACCATTTGGAACAACCCCACTACATCTTTGTACTGCAACAATTTGTTGTCTCTTTTTTCCCCTTAAATTCAGATATCAGTTTGTCAGTCATAGTTTCTTTCCTCTGTTGTTAATGTTATATGTTATTTAACTTTGGGAATACAAGCAATAATGTTTGTTAGGCTGGGGTTGGAGGAAAAGAAGAAAAGATGAATCATACTGAGATGCCACTCTTTCACTTTTATGTGTTTCCTTGAAATGTAGAGTAGGTCAGGACAGGAAATAGAAAGTATGAAGACATTGTCCATCAAGACACAAAATTCCCAATTTTCCGGTTGACCACTGACTTTCAGTGAGGCTTTTGAAAATTTCTACTCTACTCAGAGATTCTGAATTAAACCCCAAACTGGTTGCAAATGATGAAAAAGGTATATATATGTTTATCTTAAAGAGCAAAAGTAGTTGACTTAAAGTCAACTCAAATGCTTAAAGTAGAATTCCTCCTAAATATTTATAGGAGCCCTTAAAATATGCCTGTAGGGTTATCAAGACCATACAAAGAATTTTGATTCCCAATTATTAGAGAAATTAATTGAAACGGGGTATTCAAATCCCTTATGTACAATTCTGTATATTCAATTCACATAATGTGGATAAGCAGAAATTAATAGGAAATGGCTTCCCTCAATACATTGAAAGTCTAGTCACCCAGTGATATTGAAAATAAAGTTATGACATTTTTGTAGATTTTAACAATTCTAATGTTATACCCTAGCTTTAAAATGGCAATGAAGTTTTAGCAATAAACAATAGAAATTTAAACTGTCACATTTAGAAGTGTCAAATGTATTTTTATATAGCAGATGGAGATAGTTACAATAGGGATAACCTCTGCTAATTTAATGAGACAGGAGCACATGTGTAATAAAACACAGAAAATAAAAATAAAAGCACACAGAAATGTATTATTATGTTTAATAGAATCACTTTAGGTTTCTCTATCTTTTCACTTAATAACTTGCAAGGAGCTCTGATATTGGCAGTTTTTAAGCTTCATTTGAAGCATTTGACATTCTTACTCTGGGAACTGATCGAGAAATGTGTCCTCAAATCAAGACAATTCTCATCAGACTGGGATTGTTGCTGTTCTCCGTCACAAAAATCTGTAGTTTATGCCAAAGAAATCAGATCAAACTAGATATCTAAAACATATCTAGACACTAAAAAAAATCTAGATATTAAAGACACTCTTCCTGGTGTCTTTATCATTGTTAGCTGCAGATGAGCAAATGCATAAAAACAAAACAAAACAACAACAACAACAAAAACTATTGGCCACCTCCATTTGGAATGCACTGTCTTGATTAAAAACAAACAAATAAATAAATAAAATCACTCTGTTTTCAGTGAGTATTTTATGCATATGAATATAAATTTAGAACTATGGAAGTGTTCTTGTTCCTATTAAAATCAAGAGAAAAATTCCCTTTTTCTTCCAGTAGACATTGGATCGAGCCACTTACAAGCAGTTCCAGCGAAAACATTGGAATTGCTTATGACAGAATTTGGCCAGAACTTTTAATTATTATTCTGATAAGATATAAAGCAAAAGTAATATGGTGGAAATGAAAAGGAGAAAGGTGCTATTTTTAATCAGACTGAGGGGGTTCTTTGTGTAAATTTTCATCTTGTGTAAAGATGATTAAAATGGAAAAAATTGGTAAAATAGTTCTCAGCCTCCTAGAGATAGTGAATGAGGGGGAAATTTTACAATGAAGAGATAATTGGCATATTTAACTAATCTTTTATTAATGTAGCACAATTGTAACATACATCTTGTCTCAGAAAAGTCAGCATGGAAGTTTTTATGTCATTACGCCGTGTCTCCATTTTTAATAATTCTCTGTAGATTCATGTTTCCATAACAAAAATGATATTTTACATTTTTATGTGCTCTATACTACACAACTCTATTCTATGAAGAGCAGGTTCCTTCCAGTACTAAATCTTTATAAACCACATTGCTTTTGTGGGAACTGTACAGATCTTTCACTGATACATTGTAATTTAAAGAAAAAATAATAATAATAATTACATTTTATGCTTTTGATAGATATTATTTTACATAAAATCTTGTTTTATGGAATGTGTAAAATAATAACTTCTCAATCACATAAAGTCACAAGATTACCAAGAGGTTTGTGCTTAAAGCGATATCAAAAAGTGATCAATTACACTTCTTTGGTAACTTAATATGAAAAATTAGACTCCTATTTTTGCAGTCAATATTTCAGAATAACAGATCTCTCCAAAACTACAGCAGTGCTTGCTATACATTAATGATACATGTGTACTTGACAAATGTTTAGTGGACCTAAAGAAAGGATTCCTTATTTATGGAGAGACGAAGAGAAAAAAAAAACAAAGAGAAAAACTCTTTCACCCAATTTTAAAGAGGAAAAGTGTATGTAACACGTTCGAGTGTCCAGTTCAATTGCTTAGCAGGATTTCAAACAACCTGAAGTGAAACTATTTACAGAATACATTCCACAATTTAAACATAGACATTTAAGGCAGGATTTGGAGAACCTGGGTAGTGCTACACAAATAATCACACCATGAAAATATGACCAATAATCACAACAGCCTTGCATTTCTGCACTGATTTTTACTATATGAATTGTGGCACTCTTATTTATTGGGAATCCAGTTCTCCAAGTCTCTGAGCATCCAGAAAGGACATAGGATCTAGGATCTGAAAACACAATGTAGTAGCATATCACCAGTCTTAATAATTATGTATTATGTATAAGAAATTATATTTCTAGAATCACTGAAAAATTTATATTGGAGGAGAATTCCTGAAGTCATCTAGTCTACACTCCTACTCAAATCAGGTCTATATAGGGCAGGAAGGTCACAGCCATGTCCATTAGAGATTTTTGGATATATGTAATAACTGAGATCTCACAGCCTCTCTGAACCTCTTCTAGTGATTTGTCACCCTCAGGATATAAAACATTTTTTCCTTATATCAAACTAGAATTTTCACATTTCAACTCATGTCCATTGCCTTGAATACTTTCACTGTCCACTTCTGAGAGGTCTGGCCTGGTCTCCTCCACACTGTACTATTGTGTAGTTTGGGGCAGCAGTAAGATCTCCATTAGCCTCAGACTGGACAAACCCAGCTTTCTCAGTATCTCCTTGACTGTCTTGTAGTTCAGCCTGAGATAATTTTGGTGACCCTAATATATAAGATATATTAACATGGTTGATATGTATTTTCCAATCTAAACTGTTTACATTTCTTGGTAAATCAGAAAAAAATCTAGGCTAGCATAAGCTGATTTAAATCGGACAGTTCCCCACTCCCTCTTCCTCTTAGCAGCTCTGACTTTTGTTTGGCCTCCTGATGAATCAGTTCAACTTACTGAGCTTGCAGGAAACTATTCTGTTTCTTTCTAGGGTTAGTTTTGTGATGACTGTGCAAGTGATCTGACACATCAGAGTCAAGATAAGCAAAGATGCTAGAACAAAGTCTGCACTGACATTTAGATTTACTTAATGAAACTGTACCCTGTAGATACTGTCAGTATCTAAAATCTAATACTAATCTAGATATTTGTTTGTATATTCATTTTGTTTATTATTTATATTTATTATTGCAGCATGTACTGGGTCTGGCTGGAATGTTAACTTTTCTGGCAGCAGCCCATACAATGCCGTACTCTGTACTTGTAGCTGGAACAGCAGTGTTACCACACCAGTGTTGTGTCTACTGCTGAGCAGCAGTGGCACAGCATTGGGCCTTTCTCTAACCCTCCTAGGGGGTGGGCAAAAAGTGAGGAGAGAAACATCACTAGGGCAGCTGACCTAAACCAATCAAAGGGATATACCATACCATGTGATGTCACACTCAGAAATAAAAGGTGGAAACAGGAAGAAGAGGGGAGGGGTGGGCTCTCGTTGGGAAAACGTCGGTCCTCCTCTTGAACACTGGCTATGTGTGTTGAGGCCCTGCTTCAAGGACGTGGTCAATCATTGCTCATTTGTGGGAAGTAGAGAGTAAATTCTTTCCTCTGGACTTCCATATAGCCTTCATTTATTTTATTTGTTTGTTTTCCTCCCTTTTTATTTTTCCCTTTCCCTCTCCCTTTTTCCCCTTCCCCTTTTTATTTCCCTTTAGTTAAATTGCTTAGTTCATAATACTCTTTATTTAATTATTATTATTATTTCCCTTTAATTAAATTATCCTTATCTCAACCCGTGAGTTGTTCTTTGCTTTACTTCTCCCCCTCCTCATCTAAAAGAGGGGGAGTGAGAGAGCGGTTCTGGGGTTTAGCTGCCCAGCACGGTAAAACCACCACACAGTAGCAGCTAGAAATCAGTCAGAACTGTCTGTGAGACTTTGTTCAGATTCAGAAAAAGTCACTCTCCAAATGGACATCATAGTGTCACAGAATCACAGAATGGTTAAGATTGGAAGGGACCTCTGAAGGCCATGTGGTCCAATCCCCCTGTTCAAGCAGGGAAACTTACAGCAGGTTGCCTGGGACTATGCCCAGAAGGCTTTTGAATATCTCCAAAGTGGGAGATTCCATAATCTCTCTGGGATACCTGTGCCAGTGCTTGGTCACCCTCACAGTGAAAAAGTGTTTCCTGATGTTCAGATGGCACCTCCTTTTTTTTTTTTTTTTTTTTTTTTTTTCCAATTTGTGCCCATTTTTTTCGTGTTCTGCCACTGTGCCTGACTGCATCTTCATTGCAGTTTCCCTCCAGTTTAAATATTTAGATATGTCCCTCCCCCTGAACATTCCCTTCTCCAGGCTGAACAATCCCAGCTCCCTCAGTCTTTACTGAGAAAAAGGATTCCATGGGTTGGACTGATCCTCGTGGGTCTCTTCCAGCTTGGGATATTCTCTGATCCTATGATCGCCTGATAGGAGAGATACACTAGTCCCTTTAACATTTTCATGCCCCTTTGCTGGACTCTTTCCAGTAGCTCCATGTCTCCTTGTTTTGGAAAACCCAGAACTGGACCCAGTACTCCAAGTGTGGCCTCACCAGAGCTGAGAAGAGAGGAAGGATTACCCTCCCTTGACCTGCTGGCAATACTTTATCTAATGCAACCCAGGATATCATTGGCCATCTATGCAGCAGGGGCATGCTGTGGGATCATATTCAACTTGGTTTTCACCAAAACCCAGGTCCCTTTCTGCACAGCTGCTTTCTAGCTCTATGGCTCCCAGCATATATTGGTCACTGGTGTTGTTCCTCCCCAGGACTTTGCAGTTTTCCTTGTTGAACTTTTTGAATCACTTCAGCCCATTTCTTGATCCTACTGAGGTCCCTCTGGATGTGACAAGAAGCAGCACAACCCTTTGGCATATCAGCCACTTCTTTCAGTTTTGTGTCATCTGAAAACTTACTGAGGATGAACTTTGCCCCTTTGATGTGGCAATGGAGAGACAGCAAAATAGAAGTACAGAATCATCTCCAAACAGCAAGTCAGATGAACCAAAAAACAGATCTCAGCTCCTCTTCACTCAGATTGGTGCCTGCGTGTTAGAGGAAAAAAAAAAAAAAAAAAAAAAAGGCTTACAAGTCAGCCCCCCACATATAGATCCTTGACTAGATCCTTGACTCTTCCCCCTGACTAGGAAGTACCTTCAAAATACTGACAAAGATTGACAGTGAAAGCTTAGTTCTCAGAAAAGCCAACAGAAAAGCCAGTATTTCACGTCCAGCTCCAGTTTATTTTAATAAATCAGTACGCTACTGAAGCTTGGAACATAAACATATAATGAGATAGGTCTCGTTTCCCTGTTCAAGATCGTCACTGCAAAGCAAGGGTTAAAGCCTGAGGAACAAAGAAAGACTTACTATTTTATAGATATGATTCAATTATAGAGGACTCTGATGGATAATGCTCACTTATCAGAAACAGCAAAGAAAACAGCTTGTTGTTTTCCCTTCCCCTCCCCTCCCCTCCCCTTCCCTCTTTACTTTATATTAGTTTACATTATCTTACTTTACTTTTCCCTACCTTATTTGCTAAGTTACTAAACGTAAAGAAGTTGTTTCAGTTTTTAAAAACCTGGCTACATGAAACATCTGTATTAAAGAGAAGAATGCATCAAAAAAGCTTCATTTTGTGAATTTTAATGCTGTAACAATATTTTACTAAATCACCAAGACAAAAGACAATCAAAAGCATTGAAATCCATGGTATTGAGTTTACATAGCAAGGTGTTGGAGTTGCAGGAGTGGCCTGTATGGAGAGGCCTGGGGTCCCCCATGTCACTTCCAGCTGGCTCCAGTTTTCCCACTTCAGGGCATGGCTGGGCCCAGCAGCCATGTTTGGGCACTTGGGGAAAACAAGGAGTCCACACACTGGAGCAGGACACAGTGTGAGAAGGCAGAGAACAGCAGACAGGGGCTCTCAGGGACTGACCACAGACCCGTGCCCCAGCCCCTGTACCTCTTGGGGGCAGGAGGTAAAGGGGTGGTGGATGGAGGGGTGAGAGTGTGCCTGAGAAGAATAGGTAGGTGGAAGATGTTTTAACTGAAAGATGTTTTAATATTTGCACTTGTTTCTCACTGTCTACTTCTATTCTTAATTAGCAATAAATTACATTAGCTTTTCCTAAGTTGAGTCCTTTTTGCTTATGACAGCAACTGCTAAGTGATGTCCCTGTCTTTATCTTGTCCCAAAAGCCTTCCTGTCTTACTTTCTTTTCCTGCCCATTGAGGAAGGATGGGGAGTAAAAGAGTGGCTGGGTGGGCAGCCAGCCCAGGTTAACTCACCTTATTCAGTAGGGTCTAGCTGACTTTTTCATTGTATGAAGTTAAGTGTAATTTAGAGTATGCAACAAGGTGTCTGATTGTCTTAGTTTTAGGCTATCATAAAACTGAACTAAATGGACATCCTTACTGAAGTCTTCTGCACCTCTCCCATTCAATTAACTCCTAAGAAATTTGACTGCCATTCTCTATATATGTAAGTGGGCAGAAATGATAAAAGGACTTCCCTCATCCCAAATTTCTCATTCCAATTCAACTGAATGTATTTTAGAGTAATAATGCAATTAAAATTCAAAGAATTACTCTGCTATAACAAAGCTAAAATAGTTTTTTAGATATTGTCTGCAGGGCAAGCAGGCAGGGCGAGCAGGAAGGGCAGAGCACTCTCCCCTGCCCATATGAACACCTCCTGTAACGACAGCCTCCTGTTAGCTAGGCTGCAATGGTCTCCACCAGGCACAGTGCGCTCTCCAGAAAGACGGTACACACCCAGAACAACTGCCCGTTCAAAAGTGCAGCAGTTCAGGTCACCGGATGCGGGGAGTGTCTGAGCCTGTTGCTGCCATCGGTGGGAGGCAGAGAAACTGCGTGTGTGAGGTGCGAGCAGGTGGATGACCTGGTCCGCATGGTGGCGGAGCTCAAGGAGGAGGTGGAGAAGTTAAGGGATATCAGGGAGTGTGAGCGGGAGATAGACTGGTGGAGCAACTCCTTGCAGGGCCTCAAGGAGAGGTACCGGGGTGAGACACCCCGAATGGGGGTGGACCCCCTGCCCTGTCGCCGTCAGGCAGAGGGAGGGGACCTGGGAGTTGAGGAGGAATGGAGACAGGTCCCTGCTCAACATCGCAGGCAATGCCCTCCCCTTCCAGCCTCACTTTCCCAGGTGCCCTTACGCAACAGGTTTGAGACCCTGGAGCTTGAGAGACCTGTGGGTGAGGATGAGGTAGAAAGTCTACCCAGGAGGGTGCCTAGGGCACGGAGGTCTATTCCATGCCTCAGGACTGCCTCCACCAAGGCAGAAAGAAGGGTGATTGTTGTGGGAGACTCTCTTCTCAGGGGAGCAGAGGGCCCTATTTGTCAGCCTGACCCTACCTGTAGGGAAGTCTGCTGCCTCCTTGGGGCCAGGGTCAGGGACGTTGCCAGGATGCTTCCCAACCTGGTTCGCCCCTCTGACTATTATCCTCTTTTGATAGTCCAGGCAGGCAGTGATGGCACTGAAGAGAGAAGCCGGAAGACCATCAAACAGGACTTCAGGGGGCTGGGACGGTTAGTAGATGGAGCGGGAGTACAGGTGGTGTTTTCATCTATCCCTACAGTGGCAGGGAGGGGTACAGAGAGGACACGGAAAGCCCACCTGATAAACACATGGCTCAGGGGCTGGTGCCAGAAGAGAAATCTTTTTTTTTTTTTGACCATGGGGCCCTTTACTCGGCACCCGGCCTGATGGCCGCAGACGGGTCCCTATCTTTTAGGGGAAAACGAATCCTGGGCCAGGAGCTGTCGGGGCTCATTGAGAGGGCTTTAAACTAGGTATGAAGGGGGATGGGGCTGAAGTAAGGCTTGTTGGAGCTGTTCCAGGGGGAACAATGCCAAGGCCGGGGGATAAGGCAATGACAGAGCTGAAGTGCATCTACACTAATGCACGCAGCATGGGTAACAAACAGGAGGAGCTGGAAGCCATTGTGCAGCAGGCAGGCTATGACTTGGTTGCCATCACGGAGATGTGGTGGGACCACTCTCATGACTGGAGTGCTGCAATGTCTGGCTATAGGCTCTTCAGAAGGGACAGGCAGCATGGAAGGGGTGGTGGTGTGGCTCTCTATATTAGAGAATCTTTTGACGTTGTGGAACTCAAGGCTGGGAATGACAAGGTCGAGTCCCTTTGGGTTAGGATTGGTGGTAAGGCCAACAGGGCTAGCATCCTGGTCGGGGTCTGTTATAGACCACCAAACCAGGATGAGGAGACGGATGAGGAGTTCTACAGGCAGCTGACAGAAGTTGAGAAATCGTTGGTGCTTGTTGTCATGGGGGACTTCAACTTCCTAGACATATCCTGGAAGCACAACACAGCCCAGAGAAAGCAGTCTGGGAAGTTTCTGGAGACCTTCCTGACACAGCTGGTTAGTGGGCCTACCAGGGGTGGCGCCCTGCTAGACCTTCTCTTCACAAACAGAGAAGGACTGGTGGGAGATGTGATTGTCGGGAGCTGTCTTGGGCAGAGTGACCACGAAATGGTGGAGTTCTCTATTCTTGTAGAAGCCAGGAAGGGCACCAGTAAAACCGCTGTATTGGACTTCCGGAGGGCTGACTTTGTGCTGCTGAGGACACTGGTTGGTAGGGTCTCTTGGGAGGCGGTTCTGAAGGGCAGAGGAGTCCAGGAAGGCTGGGCGCTCTTCAAGAAGGAAATCTTAATGGCGCAGGAGCGGTTTGTCCCCACGTGACCAAAGATGAGCCAGCGGGGAAGAAGACCGGCCTGGCTCAACAGAGAATTGTGGCTTAAGCTTAGGAGAAAAAAGAGGGTTTATAATCTTTGGAAAAAAGGGCGGGCCACTGAGGAGGACTACAAGGAGGTAACGAGGCTGTGCAGGGACAAAATTAGAAAGGCCAAAGCTCATCTGGAGCTCAATCTGGCTACTGTCGTTAAAGACTACAAAAAAATCTTTTTACAAATACATCAACGCAAAATGGAGGACCAAGGAGAATCTCCATCCTTTACTGGATGCGGGGGAAACCTTGTTACAAGAGATGAGGAAAAGGCATAGGTGCTTAATGCCTTCTTTGCCTCAGTCTTTAGCTGCAATACCTGTTGTTCTCTGGATACCCAGTACCCTGAGCTGGTGGAAGGGGATGGGGAGCAGAATATGGCCCTCACTATCCATGAGGAAATGTTTGGCAACCTCCTACGGCACTTGGATGTACGCAAGTCAATGGGGCCGGATGGGATCCACCCAAGGGTACTGAGAGAACTGGCAGAGGAGCTGGCCAAGCTGCTTACCATCATTTATCAACAGTCCTGGCTATCGGGGGAGGTCCCAGTTGACTGGTGGCTAGCGAATATGACTCCCATCTACAAGAAGGGCCGTAGGGCAGACCCGGAGAACTACAGGCCTGTCCGTTTGACCTCAGTGCCAGGGAAGCTCATGGAGCAGATTATCTTGAGAGTCATCACGCGGCACTTACAGGGCAAGCAGGCGATCAGACACAGTCAGCATGGGTTTATGAAAGGCAGGTCCTGCTTGACGAACCTGATCTCCTTCTATGACAAAGTGATGCACTTGATGGATGAGGGAAAGGCTGTGGTTGTGGTCTACCTTGACTTCAGTAAGGCTTTTGACACCGTCTCCCACAGCATTCTCCTCAAGGAACTGGCTGCTCGTGGCTTGGACTGGCGTACGCTTCGTTGGGTTAGAAACTGGCTGGATAGCCGGGCCCAAAGAGTTGCATTGAATGGAGTCAAATCCAGTTGGAGGCCAGTCACTAGTGACATCCCCCAGGGCTCGGTACTGGGGCCAGTCCTCTTTAATATCTTCATCGATGATCTGGATGAGGGCATTGAGTGCACCCTCAGTAAGTTTGCAGATGAAACCAAATTAGGTGTGTGTGTCGATCTGCTTGAGGGTAGGAAGGCTCTGCAGGAGGATCTGGATAGGCTGCACCGATGGGCTGAGGTCAACTGCATGAAGTTCAACAAGGCCAAGTGCCGGGTCCTGCACCTGGGGCGCAATAACCCCACGCAGAGCTACAGGCTGGGAGGGGAATGGTTGTAAAGCTTCCAGGCAGAGAAGGACCTGGGAGTGATGGTTGATAGTCGGCTGAATATGAGCCAGCAGTGTGGTCAGGTGGCCAAGAAGGCCAACAGCATCCTGGCTTGTATAAGAAGCAGTGTGGCCAGCAGGGCTAGGGAGGTGATCGTCCCCCTGTACTCGGCTCTGGTGAGGCCGCACCTCGAGTACTGTTTTGGGCCCCTCGCTACAAGAAGGACATCGAGGTGCTTGAGCGGGTCCAGAGAAGGGTGACGAGGCTGGTGTGGGGCCTGGAGAACAAGTCCTACGAGGAGCGGCTGAGGGAGCTGGGCTTGTTCAGCCTGGAGAAAAGGAGGTTCAGGGGCGACCTTATTGCTCTCTACAGGTACCTTAAAGGAGGCTGTAGTGAGGTGGGGGTTGGTCTGTTCTCCCACGTGCCTGGTGACGGGACGAGGGGGAATGGGCTAAAGTTGTGCCAGGGGAGTTTTAGGTTAGATGTTAGGAAGAACTTCTTTACTGAAAGGGTTGTTAGGCACTGGAACGGGCTGCCCAGGGAAGTGGTGGAGTCACCATCCCTGGAAGTCTTTAAAAGACGTTTAGATGTAGAGCTTAGGGATATGGTTTAGTGGGGACTGTTAGTGTTAGGTCAGAGGTTGGACTCGATGATCTTGAGGTCTCTTCCAACCTAGAAATTCTGTGATTCTGTGATTCTGTGATAACTTTGGAGAACATAATTTGAAAAACATTACAAATTTATTATGAAATATCCAGATATTATGGAACATGTAAGTGCTCCAAAAGGAACTGTTACTTGTCTTTCTTTGTAATGTTGGAAATGTGTTGAAAAGCAGAAATTTTTACCATTCATGACTGCAGAATACAGGGCATAAAACACTTTTAACTCTTTGATTGATAGGAATGTGCTTAAACATGTACTTAGAGATTAAGACTTCACTTTCTTATCTGCTGAATTACATCCCAGTTGAGATTTCATAGTAAGTGACATCATAGGTCTGTGACAATGACATACATAATTAACTCTTTTTGAAGAGCAAGTAAGATTTTCGAGGTCATCATAATAGAGCACTTTCTTCAAATATTTACATCCATAATAAAAATCCATTGTGTTCTTTGAAACATCTGAAAAGCATATCTTTAGATAAAATTGCCAGTCTAGCCAGGTGAGCATTAAGATTACTTCTTCGTAATGATACCTCTCTGCTTTACAAAGCACAGCTTAATAATGATCTTGAAGGCAGCAGAACAACATCAGTGATACAAGAGGAAGACTGCGTCCTCTTATATACCTATAGTCTTCTTCAGGAATATATCACTGGGTCATCAGGCCAATGGCAGAACAGATACAGCAATTTCAAAGGCACTTAGGTTTCATCCAGTATGGATAGAACTTATTGCCAGGTGTAGGAAAGTTTCATCTGAAACAGGAAAATTTTGCTTTTGAAGGTTGTCTTCTTGCTAAGGACAGTTGTCCTGGATGGGTTTGGGATCATAGTTGACTGAAACTTATTTGAACACTACAGTAATACAGTGATAAATAACAATTAATAAGTAGCAAATGACACCTGGACTCTAAAAATCATATTTACTAATTCCAAAGGTATGGTGCAGATATTAGATATGGTGCAGAAATTAGAAGATATAGGTCTTGAGGCTGAACAGTATCAGAAGGCCAGACTGTAATGTTCTTACAGGACATAAAATCTGTGAGAGTATCTGCTTTGGAGATGAACTTCTTGTACTAAAGTACTTGTTCTCCTATCCAGAAAAAGGCTTTCCTTGCTTAATGTAAGAGACTTGACATACCAGAATACAGAGCATCAGTATGCTTTCTGTAATAGTATCTATCAGAACCATTATAAGAAAATTACTCTTTGCAAAGTTGACTGTACACACATTGTGTAAATTGTCATGTTTTGCAAAACCTTCCCTTCTGTTTTTACTATGATGGAAACTGCTGTTTTAGAAGATACTGTGCTGTTTCATCTGTAAAGTACTGAATTTTAATGTGTATTTGATAAGATTTGGGCTGAAATAACACTTAATGTTTTTGTATTTTCCAAGTACTGTTCCTGGATTTGTACTTACATATTTTATAAGTTACTGTTGTTTTTTGTTTGGTACTTGAAAGCTGCTAACAACAGACATTTTATATTGTATTTGATTACACAGTTAGACAAAACAGTTTAGCACAATATAGTGTGATCAGAACTACTCAAAAAATCAACTTAGCCTTGATCTTGTAAAATCACAAGTCTAAATGTACAATTTACCCTTTTCAGGAGGACATTCTATAGCGGGAGTGTGAATGAAAAGAGCTTTTATTTTATTATTTTCTTCAATAAAAAGTAAGTAAACTGAAAAACTGAAATGACAAGGTCAACCCTGTATGAATATTTCCTCTTGGACTTTTGGGAAAATTAAAAAGAAATTTAATTCATTTCTGACCCAGAGAATGAAAAGTGTTAGCAAGTTTCAGTGTGATGTTGGAGATTCACCAGAGACAATGAAATCAATGAAATCAGTAGAACTGTTTTTTGTTTTTTTTTTTTTGTCTCAGGAGAAGACATCCATTCCTTCATATGCCAGACTCTCCATGGGGATATGTCAGGGATGTACCAACATCCGTATGTTCTTTTGGACTAGGACATAGATACTTGGCTTTGAAATCTGTTTGTTGCTCTTTACTGAATGTTAAAGAATCAGTTTATCTGACTATATTGCAGTGACTGCAAAAGATACCTAGGAAGAAACAAAACAAAACAAAACAAAACCCCTAAAATTCTAGCAATGATGAATACTTGATTATTTCACAGAGGCAGCAGCAGGACTGAATAAGCACAGCCATTAATAATAAATCATCTTTCGGCTACCATATTTATAAGAAAATAATGACGTATGAGTCTCACACTTCCTAAATCAGGACTGTCTTTATCAGATTTGTGAGTGTTTTCGTTTCTTAGTAAATTAAATAAACCTCTAAACTCTGCAAAATGAATACTCTCCTGAAGAACTGGAAAAGCTTTCTAACCTTGAAAATGTACCCCAAAACAGGAAAGAAATTCCAATGCAGCTCTAATGACCTTTGTAGTTGAAGACAGAAGTCATTTAAGGCTGGACCTCAGACTCCCTGAAGCTATCAGTACAAAAGGTCTGACAAAATTCAAAGTAACATTGCCTTTTATTATCAATCATTTTTGCACTTGTAGTCTGAAGTGGAATCTAAAAATTTGCTTGCTTTTCTGAAGTTTATCACAGCTTCTTTAATCTGTAGTACTGGCAATACATTTTTTCAATCCAGAATTTATATTGTTCAAATTTCAATATTTATTCTTTTAGGCCAAAAAATTAAAAACAACAACAACAACAACCAACCAAACAAGAACAGTTTTCCAACACTATTTTTAGATTTTTGCTCTTGATCTCAGGAAATAAAGAAAACTCAATGTAATATTATTTCCTCAGTCTCTAAAAGCTTTCTATTCATTTTGAAGTTCCAATATAATTTCATTCTTACAGTATTTTTTTGCTCCTTTTACAAATTCTTCAATATATATTTTCACTTCCAGGATAATATTAGGGCTAGCTACCTACTGACTCTGTTACTAACAGCAAGTGAAGCCATCTTACAGTAAAACCCTTTTTTTCCTTTCTGCTGCACGAGGAAGATTGCAGAACAGAAGAAAAAGCTGTTTCAAAAGGTTGTTTTGAAAGATAGAGGCTAGAGCAACTTTTACATTACATGGCCACTAATGGCCATTTGATCTCCTCTTACTGAAGGTTAGAATGTTGCTAAAATAAGTAGGTGACAAATGTCAATCTCAGAAGTCTCAATTTCCCAAATGCAAATTTTATACGAAATAAATATTCTTTGCATTTTCAGTGGTCTGTGTTTTAGCAACTAAGCATACAAAATTGAAGAGTGGAAAATCTTACATGAAGAAGATGCATGTGCAAACTCCACCAAATGGAGACCACCCAGTAAGTATTTCTCATCATTTTAGAGGCAGAAATTACACAGAACAGTACTGTTTACATACAAGTGTTAGTGGCCTTTTCAGTCTCTCTCTAACCTAGAGCTATAAATGCAAACTGAAGTGAGAAGCTGACACCTTTTTCTCTAGAGTTACATTGGTTTATCTATGCCAGCATCGCCTCAGAGCACTGGCAGCATGTACACCAGCAGGAATTTCCCTCAGTAGTTTTGCTACTTCCCTGCAGAATATGCTCTAAGCTGGCAAACTCTCTTTTGCTAGGAAAGCGGCATCCATGTAAGGGATTTCCCCACATCAGAAAGATTTTCGCTCTGGTATGGCTTTTTCAGAACTACATGTTGACAAAACTAGTTAGCAAAACTTGTGGGTTGATCTTAAGTATCTGTCCTTGCTGTCTTGGTCCATTTCCATCCATCTGCCATCTTCCTGGCAGTCAAGTCTGTCTAGGAAATCCTGATACAAGTAGCCTGATTTAAAGTCAATGGAAAAGAACAGGAAAATAAATAAAAAAATAAATAAATAAGTATATCCCTAGGCATAGCTAGGCTTTAAGATTGCTGAATGCTATTAATTTCCAAATTTGTATTTCCAACAAAACTTGATGTCATGTCTTACAGTAAACTAAGCCATATATAGTGCTGTTTTCATTATATGCTGTTTAAGAAGCACATATGCAAATCATCTCCCCTTAGAACCAAAGTTCCTAAACCAATAAACACTACAATTCATTTAAAAAGAAAATCTTTGCTTTTTCAGTAGCTTCTTATAACTTTGTCTTCAGCTTAAAAGCAAAACATGTAAAATAGCATGACTGGTGAATGGGTTGTTGTTATCCTGAGCTGGGTTACTCCAGCAAAAAGCACTGAAAGGGTCTCTGCTGTGTTTTCTTGCCACTGGTATAAAGAGTGCCAGAATTTCACTCTTAGCCTAGTCAGAGAAAATCTTCATGCAGCCTCTCTTTCTTTTCTACTCAAATTAACTACCTACATTTAATGTTTTGCTTATACTACGTTTCCATACATATAACTTAAAATTAAATATAGGTAGTTAGCTTGAACAGTGGACTGATATTAGCATTATGCTAGGTCATTTTCAGTGTTTATTACAATGTTCTATTACAATTCACAATTACAATTCTATTAGAATTACAATTTACCCATCCGGGCAGCTGTCTCTCTGGTGTAACAATTCTCAGAATGGCCTACTGCACCAAGTGCAAGAAGTTTGTGCAGTTCCAACTTCTGCGTCTCTTGACTGTCTTGTATTTTGTCCTTGATACATTATAGGAGCTATCTCAGTTGATGTTGTTAAGCCATTTCCTCAGGCACAGGATGCCTTTTTTCTAGACTTATTCCTTTGAGATCTGGGCAGCAAATTTGGGTTTAATCTACTTCGATCTTCATTGCACTTTTACTGGAAGCAGATGTTACCTCTTCTTTAACAGTTTGCAGGTTCTCAGGCAGCCTGAGGGACCCACCATATGACATCCGTGCTTGGTTCTAAATATACACCTGCATGTTGTGTTTTCTTGGGGCAAGAATATAGCAAAGAGACTCTCACTTCCTTTTGCACAACACTACTTTCATCTCTTGACTGGAAAACTTTATTTATTCCCTGTAGTTACACATAACAACTTTTCCTCTTTTGAATAGAAGGGTTAATTATTCTACTTATTAGTACCATCTGAAAATGTACTACAGATTCATTGCCTGCTTTAATAGTCATAAACATCAACACTGTAAAATGTAAATCCTTTACCCCTTAAGTCCCATTTCAGATGAATACAGAAAATTCAGACAAGTTTTGGTTAAGAGAACGGAGGAGCCTACACATATATCCCATGAGGCTTGTCTTAAACAACTATCATATTATTAGAAATAGGGTCAGAATAGGTATATGCAAAATTGCGACATACTGCAGAGTAGAACAGTAGGATTATACATGAAAGTGAACATGTCAACCATAAATATAAAAACGTCAAAAAAGGAAAGTGAAGTCCATAACATGATAGGAACAACAACAACAACAACAAAAGACAGTAACTATGGAAATTTGCTATTACATTTTTAGCTTTCTCTTTATGTGAGGACATTGTATGACAGATAGACAGGTCATAGAAATGGAATCAAGAGTGAAGGCCAGAAAAGTACCTTTCATGAAAGAAACTTCTTGGAAGGGAGGGAGGAAGGGAGGGAGGGAGGAAGGGAGGGAGGGAGGAAGGGAGGAAAGAAGGATTTTTTGTAGGACTGTTCTGGTTAGTTTTATTTGTATAACATTGTTGAAGTAGAAGTAAAACTCTCAAGAAGGCTGACAGTGTTTGCTGTTTATGAGGATGCAGGGTAGAGGTATTTTTATCTAGATATCTCTTTGACATTCCTCTTGTATACTAAGTTTGTCATCCAGTCAGTCAACAGCAGCAATGCCACATGGCTTAGATGACAAGTCACATATTACAAAAGCAACCAAAGATAAAGGTGAGGCAAATAATTATGGACTTCTTGAAAAAGCTATATTAACCTGTAATGTAACATAGGCTCTGATCATGCAGAAGTATAGATCTATTGTTCTACTTTCATGATCAGACCAAGATATTTGCAAAGCTGGTGTCAAAGATCTGTAAAAATAGCTCAGATCATACATCTATTCCTGCTTAAACTCTTGAACCCCTCTGTGGAGGTAGATTATTTTCAAAAAACACCATAAAAAGAAAAAAAAAAAGCAAACCAAAATCCCCATTAAAGAACTAAAAGGACTAGACTACAAACTGGTCTAAGAATGGATAAAAAAAAAATAAATCCTATCTGTATCTGTTGCTACATTGTATGATTGGTAGTGAACTTCAAGATGCACTGATCTGCAGGTGTTCTACGTAGAACAACTATGTGATGCGGAACATCACATGACTGAGAATAAATGTTTGAACATAGAAAATATTTCCACATATTCTTGGATGCAGTTATCCAGCTTGTTCTATTCAAGAGGAGCATATGAACCCTTTGCAACATCTTGTGACTTGGACCATTCTCTCTAAGTCATTCACCTCTTCCGCCTTGTATTCTGAGATTAACATATCCTACCGTGCCACAATATGGGTGATTATTCATCATCTCATTCTAACACTACTACTATAAGGCAGTCATCTGACATAGTCCAAGGAAAAATAGATGTGAAGGTAGAAAACAGCAAAGTCAGCTGATTTATGAGAAGTCAACATGCCATTCTCTTCTGCTAGATTAATTAACATTCTATTGCCTGATGAGGATAGTTTTATGCCTTCCACTGAAGTCATGTCCTTAGACTATCACAAAACCCTTCTTTCTTGAATATATTCCAAAATAGTTATTTCATTTAGTTCTACAAGGGCCTCTATCTTCAAAAGACAGGCTACATGTTTCAGACAAATATCAGATATTCTTTTTCAAGACACAGACTTATTCTGCTTGACATTTGTAGCTGTAAAGGATAAATTAGATCTTATACATCCCAGTAAAATTTTTACAAGTATAAACTAAACTAAAAACATTTTCAAAAATTGAAACTTCTCTATATTATATAATGTGAATTTGTAACATTTCTTGTAAAGAAATAGAAACACATTAAAAATCCTTTCTATTTTTGTTTGGAGCATGCAAATATCTCCAATCATCTAGAAAACATAACAGCTTCAGTTCATAGATGAGAAAAGCTGTTCCACTGGGCAAGATGGTTTGAAGAATACCAAGGAAGTCCTTAGCACCCCTTTCTTTAAAGATTGATGTGATCCGCAGAATATTTTGAAACCCCATACTTCCTCCACCAAAAACAAAAAACAAAAATGTTATTTGTAGCCATTCTTAAAATGGAGACCAAAGAAGAAAGAAAGCATCTCACTTGCACTATTTATAGTTTAGTTAGTGTTGAAAAGTACAAATACACTTTGTTGAAGTAAGTCAGGCCCAGAGTCAGATTCCAGGGTGAAGAAATCAACACAGCAGAATTTAGGGCATCTGGAGCCTCACTTCTAATCTGGATTTCTGTACCTAGATGGCTGGACTGAGATTGTGATCCAGAATTTTTCTACAGTTCAATTCATCTTTTCAATTGAGCTGACTGTTAGAAGAAATAAAAATGCAAACAATTGGCTAAATTAATTGCTATTTTGTTATTTGGCGATACTGTTAGTTTTTATAATCTAGTTTATTTCCAAAACCTACCAGTAGTATATTCACTTGCTTTCAGGCAGTTTGCCCTTCCATACATCAGATATGTAGCTCCACTATTTATTGACTCCTCACTTTTCCCCTACAAATGGCCTATAAAATCTCTCAAAACAAAATGTATGATTTACAAGGCAATCTCAGCAAGAAGCAGCAAATGGTCTCATACATTCAAATGTCCCTGCAATATCAAATAAATACATTGGGCAAAATATAGGTTGTTGCAGACGGTGCTGAAGCGTGCCTCAAGCCTTTTTAATGCATAGAGATCCCAAATTTAAAGCTGTTTATTGCCAGGGACCAAATGCTTCATCGAGGTGATGAGTGTTTCTTGAATGAAAAAGGTATAGGATTTGTTGCTGTTGTTGTTCACCCACAAAAATGGAAGGGAAATATGTGCATGTGATTTGTAAGCTTACCCTTGTCCCTGATAGTGGCCACTTGCTGCAAAAGTCATTGTGCTGTAAAATGCAAGTTGCCCGTGTCAGTTGGAAAAGCATAGCACATGGTATAGAACAGGAATGCTTACACATAGTGGTGTTTGGAAGATCAGTATCAGTCCTTCTGCATTTTGAGATATATTTCAGAAGAGTCATAAGTTGACATTCAACGTGAGAACCAAAAGTATGAGTTTCCTGTTCTTGCCATGTTTAGGTGGCAACAATGAGTATGAAGTGAGAAATCTTCAGGAAGTTGTTATCTAGTGGTCCCAATGAAAATTTTGCACCGTGATGTTCTGCTTGTCCAGATACTACTTTTATGGCTAGTCTGCGGCTCTGTATGAAAAAGGTAAAAGTTACATTAAAGAATATATGAATTTTTACTTATTGCCAAAATTTATCCTTTTTTAACTTTTCCCAGAAGATGAAAAATAAGTTAATGCTGCTGCATCATATTCAGTATGTTTCAGGAATTACTTTTTTTGTTGTTGTTTTTAAAAATCTTTTCAGTCATAACATATAGCTACACTGGAATTCTCATTAAGAATTCTCATTAAGACAATGAAGCTTCTTAGTGCTCCTAAGAACGAGGATATTAAATAAAATGCTAGGTGTGTAAATAATGAACTTCTAAACAACAAGTTTAGTTAGTTCTAAGAATAATTGGTTTAAAATAGTGGCATGATGCTGAAAAGGTGAAGATGTAATGCAGAGGAAGCATAATGAAAAAGAATTTGAAAAATATGAAGAAAAATGGACATATTAATGCAGCATTAAAATTTTCATTACAGTAGATAAAGCATGTTAAACATCAGGCTATAAATATGTAATGTTATATAGTTTAATTTTGCACATGGGACTGGAGAATATTTTCAGTTCTATTGCTTAAACAGCAGGCCTATTTTTTATGTATGTATGTATCTATGTATCTATGTATTTATTTAATGTCAGGTTTAATCTTGAATGATACTATTTAGGAATCTACGGCAAATACAGTGAGATATATTCAGTGATGTCTATGATTACATGTGAAGTATAGACAAATGCATGCTCTAATTTATTATATCCTCTGGACAGAATATAATGTTTCTTCTCTTTAACTTTCAACAATAAAAGGCAAAATAAACATCAGAAAGAAACCAGATATTTACAGAGTTACATGTGGATGAAAAGAGATGCAATTTCATTTACTTTCTTATTTTGGGGGTGATAAAGAAACAAAATCAAAGGAACAAAATCAACACTAGTATTATCAGACAATGAAGATTTTTTTCAGAGTGATTATGAATGATTTATAAAGCTCAGTACCAAGTGAAATTTCAAGGAGGATTTAACATTAATCAACTGTCTTAAAACTTTTGGAAAGTATAAAAATATATGATTTTACCCAGCCATTCCCTCTTGCTGGGTCCATCGTTTACTCACTGTTCTATATGATTGCCACTTTGAATTAAACACCTTTTCACACCATTTGTTATGCAGATGGCAAAGGGCTCTGCAAATGACAGAGCTGAAATCCCAGGAGCTCTGAGCAGCACGCTGGAAGTACATCACAATAAGCAGGCACCTATTACCCACTCTTCACTTGGCTGTAATCTCTTCCTTCAAATCCTTGACTGTCTGCTCTTCCCTTTGGCTTTTCTCCCATAATACACAACCTCTGCATATTTTTTAGAGAGCGCTGGCGTGGAGATCTCTGTCAGTGTCTAGACCACCCTCCATAAAGTTCAACAGTTTGACAACTCGCACCTCTCACCACCTGGCAGCAAGGCGAGGGTATCGTCTCCTCTGTGCTCTCAGCTGTGAACACGTTTGGCAGTGGTGTGAGAGAGAGCTCCTTAGAGCAGCTGTAGCTGTAGTCCCGTGATGCTCCTCATGCCCCTGGGCTATCCAGAATCTGCCAGTTGCTGCTCTGGAAAGCATCACAAGAGCAGGGACATCATGCCAGCTCTCCTCCATGTGTCCTCCTGACCTTAAGGCATTCACACCTCCCTCCACACCTTTACTCATCCCTTTCTCAGGCCTCTTCTCTCTCTGAAGAGCATTATTATTTTTTTTAATTGTGTTTATATATAATTATAATTATATATATATAATTATTTTTATTTTATTAAGCCCACCTTAAACACACAAGCAAAAGAAGAAAATCAAATAAAATAAAACACAATATAACTGAAATCATTTGTGTCTCTAAAACTACTCCCATCGCATCCTCATATGTAGTAAGCTCTCTGAGTGTGCTGTTCGTTATATTTGTCTGGTTAACTGCTAGACAGAAACTGCTTTGTTTTCTTCCTGGACTCATTCAGTCCAGCTTTCATATCCTTCTCTTGGCTGGATTTGGATCAACCAAAGATAAAATAAAATAAAATAAAATAAAATAAAATAAAATAAAATAAAATAAAATAAAATAAAATAAAATAATAAAAAAATCACCAGATTTTCAAATGGTCTTTTGCAAGCCAGATCTAAAGAACTGTACTCTATCCACCCTATTCATTCTCCCTATCAACCGTCTTTGGCAGTTAACCATACTCTGTACAAGACATTCTCCTCTGTGTTATGCTAACTTTCAGTTCTGATACTTTTCCTGCTTCTCCTCCTAGCTTTTTAGTCACTTGCTATTTAGTATGTCCTTTAATGGATTTTTATTTCCTCAAGTTTGTATGTGGTTTCTAGAGTTCAGTCACAGCTCTTGATTCTCTATATCCTTTCAGGTTATCTTCACTGAAAGATGCGGGTTTAAATGAATTATTTGCAGGCAGTGTATTGCTTTAATTCCATATTCCAAATGTAAATCTTAAATTCTCAGTGCATCTCTCCAATATAAACATCTAGTACTTCCAACTTTCCTCCTTTTCCCTAACCCATTTGCTTTCCCTTACCTCACTTCATGCTTCAATGCCTACTTTGGCATCATAGTTAATTTTGATAAATCTCATCATCCACAAATCAAGGTTCTGTTAATACTTGCAGATTTTCCGTATACTGCTTTTCAGCTTCAGCTACTGATAAAATGACAGCTTGTTATTTCCTTATAGTACCATTCCCAGGATTAAGAATGGAATGATTTTCAAATATCCTCCTTTGGAATGTTGCTTAAGTCTATCTTGACTTCTCTTATGACCATTTATCTGCTGGTTTTATGTTGTTCATTATATCAAATATACACTACCTGCCTTCACTTCCAAGCCTCCTGAAATATCTCTGTACAGTCATGTTTAAAAGGAAAAGTTTGTCTTCTCATTATTAAGTTTAATGTTATATTACCTCTTCATTTTAGTAGAAAAGTCTATGAACATCTGGCTTTATTGTGGTTAAAATCCCTCTTAGAAACATTTCATTTTAGAGATATCTTTGTTAGCATGGAAATGTAACACTTCTGCTGTACCATGATCACTGTCTCTCATTTTATTGCGTGTTTCCAATTGACTGTCTGCAGTTGTTACTTCTTGCTATACTTTAAGCTCTTTGAAACTGGGAAGGTCTTTCCAATAAGCGTTTGGACAGTGTGATCCTGGTCCATGACAATATTCTTGTCACTTCATAGACTGTCTCCAAAAATTGCTCATTTCACTGGGATGCTGGTGTCAAAGGAAAAAAATCATAAAATATTTCTTCAAAGTCTTAATCTCTTCCCTGGCATTTTTTTTTTTTTCAATAGAGAAACATAAATGAATGTAGATTTCTAAAAGTAATGACAATAGTTCAGATCATTTTATTACATGGGTGTGTTATTTTTGTGTTTTCACGGGGAACTGGAGGCACACATTGAAATGCATCATGGACATCCATGTGTCTGGATTTCAGAACAGAAGGGGAAGCTGATCTTGGCATACTGGGGATTTTCAGAGAGAACTCATTCATTGCTTATGGGTACTTCATGTGGAAATTGGATACTCTACTGTGTCTGATGGAAGGGAATAAAATCAGATTAAATGCTAAGGAAGGGGGAGAGTTGTGGAAAAAATTAAAAATACCCTGCCACCTTTTTGTTATGGGAGAAAAAAGACCAATCAACAACACTGAAAAAAAGAATATCTGATCTACAGATTTAAAAAAATGGAGTAGATTAAAATCTACCTAAATTGATAAGAGAAACAACAAATTAATACTGTTCCTGAAGAAAAAATATATAGAAATACAGTTGAAAAAATTGGCTGTTAAACTATTTCTATCACATGTAGAAAAAACTGTCACATAACGAGCACCTTCAAGAAAACTCTTAGAGGGTTAATGAATTATACTTTTCCAAGAAATCTTTAAGACAAAAGTGGTATGCGATATGAGGATATTATGTTATATTTCCCTCCTTCAGTATAAATATAGATTCTGAGAAAAAGAATCATTAAAAAATCTTTTTCTTTTTTTTTTTTTTTTTTTTTGTTATTGTGGTTTTTCATATCTGAGAGTAAATGTATTGACTTTATGTTGAAGATTAAAGAAGGTGAGAAAAGTGCAACTAACATTTGTAATAAGTACTGATACCTCTAGTAAATATTCTGGAAAGAAAATTTAGAACTTCAACTACAGTAATTAGTAGTGACTTAATTTAGAGCTATTGCAGGAATGAATTAGTGAAGTAGCTGGGAAGTTATTTTTATCAGACTCCTACCTCAGTGAGACAGGTTTCCTCTTTTGTGTGCAAGCTGTGGATCCCTATTAGGAAGATGGAAATGCATAAAACTATACAAATGACATACTTTCTTCATGGGAGTGTCCCTGTTCTTTTCTGCTGTATTCTATCAACTAGCTTTTTTAATCTAAAAATGCCTAAACAGATTCAGTCCAAAGTCTTCTATACTTAATGAAACAGACTTCCTTTCAGGATATAGTGTCTCCAGGTGCCTCCCATTGCATAAGCATGTAATTCCCAGAATAGCCGTTGCTATTTGTGTTTTTCAAAAGAACCAACAGCAGAGAAATCTGACTCCTTGTCAATTTCAAGCCTCCCTATCTACTTTGTTCAAGTCATCTGAACAAAATATTTCATCTGGCACCATTAATTGCTGTCCTAACAGGAAAGTAACTGTCTCTGTTTTTCCTGAGTCCACATCTGGCTGCCAAACAGGGAAGTATCTCTGTGCGTATCTCTCTCAGGTGGAGTTACATAGGTCTCAACTGGTCTCAACTGGAGTTACATAGGTCAAGTAATTTCTGCAGAGTGGATACGGAATTCAAACTTATTTTAGAATGTTATCAATAACACATCCTCAAATATCTGAAAAATAATGCAAGTTTTCTTGCAACGTGGTATTATATTTACTGAAATAAAGCCATTTTTATGTCAATGAAGAGAAATATCATGATTTATCTGCAACTAGGCATCTACTATAGCATGAAATTATTTATAGAAGCATTTATATCTCTAAACTGACAAAAGAAAAGGAGCCTAGGGTGATTCCAATGTACAGTATTATTCCATAATACTGTACTTGGATGAATGAATCTCAGATCTTCAATGCAGTCAACTTCTTGTGGTTAGCTACAATTCACCTTACAGTTCACAGTTAAAGCCTCTCATTCATATTAACCATAAATTGCAAACTGCTTTATCAGTGCTAAATCTAATCATTTCTAGCTATTCACCTCATACGTCTCAGATAGTGTCAAAAATAATACTGATAAATAATAATAATAATAAGGAATAATAGTAATAGCAGTAATAATAATACTTCTTGGTCAGTCCAAGAGTCCTAGTTTTATCAAGTGGGTTAGTACATTATAACTAGACCCAGAAAAATCCCTTACCTGGACTTTGCCTCAGACAGAAAATACTGATCAATCACATCCAGCTCTAGAGTGGGAGGTCCTCAGGTGTTTATGGCCAGATATGCAGAAAACCCAGCTTTCTACTCTCTTTGGGATGAGCCAGTGAAAGGATCTAAGTGTCCTAGATCCTACTTGATAGGACCTAGGTACCTAGATGGAGAATAAAAGGGTCTCGTCATTAATTTGATCATGAATAGTGATAAATTTATTATCCAGTGGCTCCGTGTTTAACAACATAAGCTCAAGAGCATAATCCCCATGTCAGTACCTTGTATTACTGAGATGTAACAGGTGGCAAAGCTGTTTTTTTGCAAAGATTTTTACTGCCTTATGATTGGTTGCAGAGGGGAAAAAAAATAATAAAAAAAAATAATAATAATCTGAAGTTGTAAAACACCTAAATAGAAGGAATGGGAAGGAATAATACTACTGTATTCCTCAGGTCACAGGAGAGGGGAGCTGTGAACCTGAGAAGATGCTTGACTTGATGAGTTCTTAGCCTTTGTTGAAGCATGACCCTTTTATTCTCTGATTGTATCTTTGCTGAAACAATAAAATTATGTTTCTAACTCAGATAAGCCAGACTCACTTGCAAAACAGTAGGCTTTTTCACCCATTTCTGCAGACTCACCTACAGCATTTTAATACAATCGATTTTTACATTAGAGTACAACATTAAACTTGATCTCAGGCAACCTTAAAATTAAAATAGATTTCTTTTTTAAAGTTATAGGAAACAAAACTAAAGCAGCCTTCCTTCCCAAATTCAGTGGGTTGCTTAATGGGTTTTATTCAGAACAAGCACCTGGCACATGCATTAGATTTGTAACTTCCAGCAGACTGAACAGTTAAATTAAGGTAACAATTGCATGAAAACTTATATGTTATTTGTAAAGGGTCTTTTTCTTTCTAATTCTTAAAAAGGTATAAGTATAAAAAAAAAATTTATGACATAGATAAAAATTACATACATTTTGAGATGTGACATTTATTGCCTTATATTAGGAATTAGACATTTCTGTAGAGAAACATAACTCAGCAGTAATTTCAGGTAATTGGTAAGAGCTCTGTTTTGAAGTTTAATGTAAAAAGATTTTGAATATTTTACCTATAAGATCTTCAACATTGCTAGCACCACATAAAACTTAAGCATATAAAATACAAAATAATTTCCAGTTGATAATGATTTTTTTTTTAAATTGAGACAGAACATGAATTGCTTGTTGTTTTCTTTTGTTTTGTTTGGATTTATAGGTGTAGTCTAGTGCAAGGTAGTTTTGATTGTCAGAAATTTAACTGAATATAGTAATTGTAAAATATGAGTGATCTTCCTTAAAAGTCTCCTTTATGGAAGTTAGTTAATATAAATCTGATTATATATATACATATATATATTTAAATAGACTTTGTTGATTTTCTTCCTTGATCACTAAGAATTTATTGTTGAATTTTAAACTAACTTTAAAATATTAGAAATGCATGGATTTTATTTCTCCTTTCATTCTTTAAAATGGTAAATTACAGTCCTTTCTTTATCACCTACTTCAATAAGAGTATAGCTGTATTGTGAAAAAAGAGCAATTTGGCCTTTTTAATCTTAAGCTTTTGGGTAGACGGTTCTTTCTTATATCATTGCATCATTCTTCAGTGTAATTTTATCATTTCTATAATTACTGGAATAGCTACTGAAATCAAAGACTACTCCCCATAAAAAGATACAAAGGCTTTGGTCTCATCTTTCTTTTAAATTAGTGACTTCATGGAAACAAAAAGGTGCAGTTTCATTTCAGCAGATATAGCTGCTTAGAAGTTTGATTTCTTGGCAGAGTTACCAGGATTCCCTTACCAGTGAAGTCTCAAGAAACCTATCTTCAGCGCAGAAGCAGATTAGAAAACTTAAATGGTCTAGCCTTCTAATTTTGGAAGAGCTAAAGTTAGGAGCCAAGACTTCTATCTGGAGTCACAGTTTTTTGAAAACACAATGCTATCATGGCTTAGAGAGTAACATATTCACAGTGCAAAATCAGAATACATTCTAGAAACTACAGAAGAAAATTTCACAGAATCACGGAATCACAGAATTGTAGGGGTTCTTTCACAATTGTAGAAGTTATTTCACATGTTGGTGCGGAACTTCCTGTGATCCATTTTGTGGCCATTGCCCCTTGTCCTGTCCCCACAAACCACTGAAAAGAGGTTGGCCAAATCCTTCTGTCTCCCACACCTCAGGTATTTATAAATATTAATGAGATCCCCTCTCAGACTTCTTTTCTCCAGGCTGAACAGTCTCAGGTCTCTCAGCCTCTCCTCATAGGAAAGATGTTCCAGGCCCTGTATCATCTTTGTGGCCCTCTGCGGGACTCTTTCCAGGAGATCCCTGTCTTCTTTGTACTGGGAAATTTCTATAGTAGTGCAGATTTAATTAAGGTATATGATTTTTAAAAGTTACTAGAATACAAAAAAAAGAAAGAATCAAGAAAGAGTAAAGCATTTTTACATATTACTGACATGCTCTGACTCTCTCTTTTATTTTTATTTTTATTTTATTTTTATTTTTATTTTTATTTTTATTTTTATTTTTATTTTTATTTTTATTTTTATTTTTTTATTTATTTTCTGGGAGTGGGCTCCACACCTATCAGGATCTTTCTTCTACGAGGGAGACCAGAATGGGACACCAGAGCCCATGGGCAGTCCAAGACCACAGTCCAAGATCTTGGCAGTGTTCACTGATAAGAGAGCAGTGAGTAAAGAATTCACAGCAGTCAGCTACATGAATCTACCATAGGAGAAACTCTATTTGAATTGACAAGCTCAATTATTCAAGAAAAACAATCAGAGAATCACAGAATTGTAGGGGTTGGGAGAGACCTCGAGATCCTGAGCTTGGAAGAAGTGCTGTTTAAATGCTTCCCAGCTCACACAAGCACCCTTAACTTCTAGCCATCTAGCCCATGAGATACCCCCAAGTAGGTACTGGAGGACGTCATACTTGGCTCTCAGAAACTCCAGGGTAGCAATCCTACTTTTTGCCATACTTCTTCCAACAAGCTCCATCTTGAACTCCACTGTCTCATGACCACTTCGTCCCAAGCTGCCCCCAACCTGCTCATCCCTAGCAAGACTCCATGCTTTCCCTCAATTCCCAGCTCCAAGCTGTGCTCTCAAGGCTCCCACATGCAAGCCTAAGAGCAGAGTCTGTGGTGTGCAGACACAGTTTAGGAGGGCATAAGGCAGCTGGGCATGCACAAGCCCGAGGAATGAAGGGAGACACTTTCAAGGGTGCTGAGGGAGGCAGTGGAATTCACTAGGAGGGCTCTGGTGTGTTTTCTTGGAAACCTCATGATGATCAAAGAAGGTTCCTGAGCAGGTTGGATGGGGCTTTGGGCAACATGCTGTAGAGGGAGCTGTCCCTGTCCATGGCATAGGGATGGGAAGAGGATGATCTTTAAGATCCCTTGCAGTGCCAATCATTTGGTGATTCCATGACTGAAACACCCACCTTGTGCACTCAAGGTCACCTACCTCCCAGGGCAGAGACTCCACAGCCTTTCTGGACACTGATTCTGCCTGAGCACCCTTATGCGGACAATCTTTTCCTTTTTGCTGGCTGGGCTGTCTCCACCTGCAAGTGTGGTGCCGCCCATCTTTCTGCCACAGAGCCCCTCGGAGAAGGCACAGGCAGCATCTTCTCTACTCCCCCTTCCCAGCAGGCAGCTGGAGGCAGCTGTCAGCTCCACCCCTGAGCTTCCTCTCCTTCATGCTGACCACAGCAGTTCCCTCAGCCTGCCCCTGTATGCCGTGTGCCCTGGCCCCTCACTCCCTCCAGTGCCATCAGCTGGGCCCACTCCACACCCATCAGGATCTTTCCTCTATGAGGGAGACCAGAACGGGATGCCAGAGCCCAGGGTCAGTTGCAAAAATGACACAAAAAGACGATAGGAAAGTGTTTTCACTGGTTCTTGTTTATTCTTATAGTGGTTGTTGTTGCAGTATCTTTCTTTCTTTCTTATTTTTATTAGGATTGTTCTACCAGTTTGCTGTCCAGTCCTGGGAAGAACTGGTAACCAAGCATCTTGAATGGACCTTGCGCTGCACTCCTGCGCTCCTTGCTGGCAGACCTGAAGACTTGTGCTTCTTCAGAGGAGCAGCTGTCTGCGTCACCGTTTTGAGGGATCTGCTGCTCCTCTCTGTGCACTGCCATGCAGGGCGCGGCTTCGTCTTCAAGCACCTCTTGGGCAGCCTTCTCGTCCTCAGACCGAGACGCCCCACGCCGAGCGTGGCCTTCGGAGGGCTTCTCCTGTCGCCCTGGTGCAGCAGCCCACAGGAAGCCAAGTGCACTCTTGTCCACGGCTTGGGACAAGAGGCGGGGATGGGGGGCAGGGGATGGGGGAAGAGGCCATCACGCAGGCAGTCCTGCCAGATGGTAAACGAATGGCCTCTCCCCCCTAGCTGTGGAGGCGGAGGCAGGGCCGGGAGTACGGAGCAGACCGGGTGGTTCTGCGATGACGGTGGTGATGTCTCGCAGGTGGGAGCCCTGGCACGATGACACTGTGCCACATCAGAGGGCTTGGAGGTGGATCCACCTCCATCAGCTCTTCCTCCGCAGGTGGATCCACCTCCATGGGCTCCACACCATCCGCCGCGGCTGCTCTGCCTCTGCTCTCTGTCCTCCGCCTCCACTTCTTCTTGGGTTCATCAACCCAGTGCGCGTTGCTCCCACAAAGCTGTGGGCAGCCTTCGCCCCAGGACCTCTTCAAGACAACCATTGCTGCCATTCGCCAGAGGGCCTGGGAGATCAGCGAGGGGTGGGCCAGGCGCAGGGGCTTTTATAGGCCCCAGAACACAGAGGGGGGCGGATGCCACAGTGACATCAGGGAGCCTCGGTGATGCCCCTGTGATGGCGCCCCACGCCCCACACCCAATGTGGCCGTGTTGGGAGGGGGCTTGTGCGGCCTGAAAGAGGCCCTCGTGTGGAAGGAGGAGGAGGGTCAGGGGGGCTGAGGACCCCTTTCTTGGCGGTGGCTCTCCCATCTTGTGACTGGGCACCACCAAAAAGAGTCCAGAGGATAAGAGGAGTCTTATCAATAGAGAGGGAGAAGATGCCCTCTCAGCCTGCTCTTCTACAGGCTAAATGAACTCAGCTCCCGCAGCCTTGCCTCCTAACAGAGATGCTCGGCTCTCCTAATCATCTTTGTAGCCCTCTGCTGGACTCTCTGCAGGAGCTCCAGGTCTCTCTTGCACTGGGGAGCCCAGCACTGGACACGGCCCTCCACACGTGGCCTCAGCAGGGCTGAGTGGAGGGGCAGGATCACCTCACCTGCCGTGCTGGCAACACCCGTCCCAGTGCAAGCCCAGGATCCCACTGGCCTTCTTGGCCACAGGGGCCCTCTGCTGGCTCACACTTAACCTGTTGTCTGCAAGGACTGCCCGGTCCTTCTCCACAGGGCTGCTTTCCAGCAGGCCAGCCCCCAACCTGGTGCATGGCGTGATTCCTCCCTAGGCACAGGACACCGCATTTGCCACTGCTGACCTTTATGAGGTTCCACTCTGCACAACTCTCCAGCCTGTCCAGGTCTCTCTGAACGGCAGAACAGCCTTGCAGTGGATCAGATCAGCCACTCTTCCCACTTCTGTGTCACCAGCAGCCTTGCTGTAGGACTGGAAGCAGGGCAAGTGTGTGCAGAGTTAAGCTCTATCTGGCAGCCTACTTGACTCCCAGGAGAGAAAAAGGACCGGAAACAAAAAGACTTTGACCACTATCTACAGGAATAGGATAGAGAAATCAAAAATGAGATATCAGCTCAAATGATTTGGTATGCTTAAACCAAAACCTAACAAAAAAAGTGTAGGGCCTTGACAGAGGGAGATTGCACAACCTTAGTCAAGGGGCCATGACAGATCCTGAGGTGCTGGATGGAGTGTCCCCCCCATCACCCATTGCACTTCCTTCAGGAGCCACTGTGGTGGGACGACACTTGGCCACAGGGCTTCATCTCCCCTCTCTCCCTCCCAGGGACATTTCCTGCTGCTCTCGATGGTTTTGCTCCCCCTTCAACTTGAAATAGCACAGGCCAGGTGGCAAAGTTCATCAAGAGGAAAAAAGCAGACCCATCAGCTTTGGAAGAATCACAGAATCAGATAATTCTATGGGTTGGAAGGGATCTCAGGAGACCTTTGGGTCCAACCCACTGCCAGAGCAGGTTCTCTAGAGCAGGTTGCCCAGGTAGGCATCCAGACAGGTCTTGAATATCTCCAGAGAAGGAGACTCCACAACCTCCCTGGGTAGCCTGTTCCAGGGCTCCGTCACCCTCATCGTGAAGAAGTTCTTTCACATGTTGGTGCGGAACTTCCTGTGATCCATTTTGTGGCCATTGCCACTTGTCCTGTCCCCATGGACCACTGAAAAACGTTTGGCAATATCCCTTTGTCTCCCACACCTCAGGTATTTATAAACATTAATGAGATCCCCTCTGAGTGTTTTCTCCAGGCTGAACAGTCCCAGGTCTCAGCCTTTTCTCATAGGAAAGATGTTCCAGGCCCTGTATTATCTTTGTGGCCCTCTGCTGGACTCTTTCCAGGAGATCCCTGCCTTTTTTGTACTGGGAAATTTCTGTAGTAGTGCAGATTTAATTAAATTTTAGGATGGTTCATGGTCTGAACTTTTGGGTAGACCTGTGCGATGTCAAGAGTTGGACTTGATGATGCTTAAGGGTCCCTTCCAACTCAGGATATTCTATGATTCTATGATTTTTAAAAGTTACTAGAATACGAAAAAAAAAAGAATCCAAAATTGTAAAATATTTTTACATATTGGTATTTTTTTTTTTAATGTATGTTTCATTTTATTTTTAGTTTTAATTGAACCATGAACTATATTTCCCCAAAAGTATAGGAACACATACCCCAAGGGAATTTCCATTTTTTGTAAAAGTATATATTTTAAATCCAACATACCTAAGTTCAGACTTTTGGAGAAGCTGAAGTTTTTAACTATTCAGATATCATTTAAACTGAGGCGAAACACAAAATTATTTTGGCTTCATTTAAATATGTTAAGGCTGCAAACATTAATTTAATTTAATTTAATTTAATTATTTATTTCTGTTTTATTTATTTTACCTTCTGCTGATACATAGCAGAAATGTATTATACCTCAAAATTTCTAGTTGTGCTAAAATTCAGTGTACTGTTTCAGCTTCACAGGGGAACCAGTTCAGAATTCCAACAAAACAATAACCACAGTTCTCCCTGCCTCCTGGCCCAAAGGTCAAGACATGAGGAAGTTTCTGATGGAACTTACCTTAATCAAATCACTGTACTGTTCCAGGACTATTTTTAGCTTCCTTGTGTTCCTTCCGCCTTAAGTGCTGTAAAATCCATCCCCATCCCTCCTGATAACGTTTGTCTTGGGTCTGTGTGTAAATTTGGAATGAGCTGTTGGTTTATTACCACATTTTATAGGTGATTGTCTCTCTATTTCCTCACAATTTTCTATCCACATGATCTCTCTGATGCTACAGAAAGGAAAGACTGATAGATGTTTTTTCTTCACAGTCTTTCTGTGAAGACTGTCAAAAGACCTCAATCTTTTGCACATAACAAAACCAGTAAGTTCCCTAGAGAGGTCTCTGTTCTCTCAAGCATCAGTACAATTCAAATGTCTCCCAGGAGCGGAGTGGCACCATAGTGATGCAATCTAATTGAGTATTGGAGCCCTGGGTCTTATGCTGGAGGTGATGTCACTAGCAAAGACTACAGCAGACTGAATTGAATACCACCACTTCGGCAGGGAGGGGTGGGGAATGGGATTGGGAGTGTGTGTGTGATAAACAAGCAGAGAACAGTTCCCTGCAAGCACAGCGATGATTTTACATGTGAGTAAAAATCAGACTTACTGTTCAACTATTCAACTATTTAATACTTAAAAGGATGGGGACTGAATTTTCACAACAGTAGTATGCTAAAAACTACCTTATTTAAAAGAAAAATAAGAATCATAATATTAAAACACAGGAAAACATTCCTATTTCTTTTATTAAAAAACAAAACCAAAAACATTTAAATATGTGCCTCTATTTAAATGTCAATATAAATAGATACTACCATGTAGTGTCTGTAAGTACCAAAAATGGTATTTATAAGTCTTAGTGTTGCCACATATCCTTCCTGGAGTCTATGGTAATTCTGATAGTTTGGGGGTTTCTGCATATTCAGGTGTATGTTTTACACTGTCTGTCTGAACAGACACTACAAGTTCACAGTATTAAGCTTTTACCCACAAAGGCTAGCACCCTCCCTTGAAATGTAGGCTGAGATTCTGATGTATTCTCATGATCTCAAAACAAAACTGGGACTTTTAGGGTTAGGCCCTGGCTGTAATCTTTTCTTCAGGAGGAAGATGGAAGTATACTTTTGCCATAGATGAGAATTACTATTTCTACTCATCCTATGAACCTTTATCTTGCCCAGAGTAATATATTTGGTTGAGGTTTCTAAACTATTGTCTGTCAGTGTGTGCACTTCTCTCATCCATCTGTATATATAGAGAAAGCACAACAAATATGTAATAAGAACAAAGAAAATTCTAAATGGTTTAGTGCAGAAACTCTGTAGAGGATAAAGAAGCCATACTGAAACCTATCAACAGCAGCACAACTAACAACTATAATATCTGACCATTTCTTTTAGAACAGATAAATTGGAAAAATGCTTATCTGATTCTACATACTGTTACTTAATGTTTTAACCTCTTTTCCATAAGGGATCCTTTCACTGGAAGCATAATGGTTCATAGTCCTCTGCCCTTATATGCAGATCAATTCACCATAAAGGTGAATTGGTGAATTCTAGTGGATAAATCATCTCAAAGAAAAATTTTACCAGCTGCTTTTTTTTTTTTTTTTTTTTTTTTTTTTTTTCCCTACACAGCATACAAACAAATAGATCTTCAATAGTAAGAATTAATTCAATCATTATTTTGTGCTGGCAAAGTTTCAAGCCAGATCTGGGGTTGATGTATCAGTGAAATTCTCCAGTGAGTGATGTAAATAGGAACCACAAGGAACCACATTCTATGTTTATTCCCAGGGGCCTAATTCCCATTTTATAAGAGAATTTATGGCAAGGTATTGCTCTAAGATAAATGGTAATGCAAGATAACATGATTTATGCTTGACATCCATCATACTGGCAGACTTAGGACAGATGTCATTGTCAAAACCAGCAGGTAAAACAAAGCAGAACATTTTAATCAGATAAGGATATTTATACGTCGTTTAATGGGATATACCATATAAAGCTCTCTAGCACAGATTCTCAGGGAGACAGAGCAACAGAGATTGAGATATAACACTACTCCAGAGAAATCTCAGAAAAATTTGTCACATAAAGTATTCCATGTGCTAGGACTAAGGGGAAGATACATGTAGGTAGCAAAATAGGCTAAATGGAAATCTGGGAACATCCCCTAGCTCTCCAGATACAGAGTGTAGAGAGAGTCCCTCTCTAGACCTCACCAGGTGTCTGATACCAGCCGTACTCTCTCTCTCTCTTATGTACCAGGAACCTAGAATGATCTGAAGCTACTTTAATTTCAAAACAGGAATTAAATAAAAATATTCCCAAAGATGAAAAATAAAAATTGGAGAAGGAAAAAAAAAAAAGTAAACATCAAGAACAAACAATTGCTCACCCCTCATTGTCCTGTCTATCTGTTACCCTTTTTGATCATGAATTACCTGGTGTTACAGGGAACTTGGTTTAGGAAATTTACAGGGACAGAGAAAAGCCGAGATAGCATAAAGATCCCACCACTTTCCTTTGACACCCTCCAGGAAATTTTATCATGTTCTGTTCATTGAAGAAAACCTGGAATGATCAAATGAAAAAAAAAATAATAAATTCCACCGGGTATGACTGATGTATAGGATTTTAATTTAATTTTATTTTTTTTTTAGCTACAGATTGTTACTATTTTTGAGAAATAAAATAAATTGCAATATATTTTCTTTATTTTATACAATATTCTCTACTTTATACTTTTAATTAATTACACAATGGATTTGCAGGTATAAGAACAGTATGTGTAATGTGTATGCACAGGCTCATATGCTATGAATCCAGAATTGTACATATTTGTTTCTTTTAACTGCTATTATTTAGTGGCATAGATCATATATTTACTATAATCATATATTTATTTTAATCATATTTGTTTTAATAATTGCCTAAGCATGAGTTTAAGCAAACTTGGCAGCCTCAGTACACATGCACAAACAAGTGGAAACAGTTCAGTTAGAGAAGGAAAACACAACTGAAAAAGAAAGAGGACTGTAATGGTCTTTCATTGAGGCAACAATTCTGTGCAAAGCATAGATCTGAACAAGCTTCCTGGGAACAGAGTAGGTCCTAAGGTCTGGGCTTGACAGTTGGTTCTTTTTCCAGCTTTAAGTGATTTTATTTCATTTGGGTCTGGACAGTTTTATAAAAGTCAGGAAGGGCCTAATCCATTTCCAGAGCAAGCTCTTCATGGAAGAATGTTAATTTATTTATTGGTATGTTTGCAGTAAAAGGTATTTGATTTTTTTTTTTTTTTTTTTTTTAAATCTCTTCTAATTTTATTATTGTTTTTCAAAATTTTAAACAGTTGTAATGAATTCATTCCCTGTAGAATTTCTAACTATATACCAGGTTATGATACAAAATAGTTAACAGGGTTAATTTACCTCTCATCAGGATTTGAAAGCAGAAATGGTAGATACTGCTGCATGTAACAGACTAATCTTAGCTTTTGTATCTGTCCGCTAGCTCCATGCAGATGTGAATAACTGATCACCTATTTTAGCAAAAAATTAAAGGCCTTCCTTCTTTTCACAGTCCCCTACTGATGAAATTAAAACAATCTTGCCCTTCTATAGCTTGGAGCTCTGTTCATCTCTTTGAAGCCTTGCTCTAGGCAGTAGCTGATCCTTTGGTAAGCAGGGTGGTTAAGAAACATCTGTTATTACAGTCTACTGTCCTGATAAACAAACAAAACACATGGATTCTTTACTTATCTAAAGGGGGACCTGGGCTTCTTGCAACCTATATATCTTTTTTCCTCCTCTTTGATGGGGGTTCAATCATCCAGAAAATTTTGCTGAGGAACTGACTTACTGATATACAGAAAGCTGTTAACAGAAGCTGGGAGGCAGCCAACTGGTTGACACACAGCTATGGAAAAAAAAAAAAAAAAAAGTGAAAGCAAGTGAAAGCAACATGTAAGTCAAATACCAGAAAAGGGCAGAGAAATTTGTTCTATCAGTGGTGGCTGTTCTTCAAGGAGAACCTGTCATGAATGTTCTTCATCTTCTTGTCATGAACAATCTTCCTCTTGCACATCATTACAATTAAATTTTATAATGGTTTTCAGATGTGTCAGTGTCTTAAAAAATGCTTTAGGCTGCTAAATATTCATGCAACTAGAGAACCAAATGATTAATGAAAATGCTTAAGAAAAAAAAAAAAAAAAAAGTAGTACTCATTTGTGATATCCTCTATTATTACCACAGTGGAAAAGAACTTTGGCAAGGTCCAAATCCAAGCAGAATTAAATTTTCAAATGAGGCTCAGGAAACTTGACATGGTTCTTCGGTTAGTATCTACTCAGAGTTAAAAATATATGCCCAGGAACATTCTGACAATCTTTTTAACAGGATATTGTTTGCATTAGAAAATTGAAACTAAATTTTACTTTTTTTTTTTTTTTCCTGTTCTATTAATAAAATGGCAATAGCACTGACATATGACAAGATGGGAAGCAGTGGAACTCAGCAGGTGTAATTTTCAGTAGGTAAATGGTCTCATTAAGAAGAAATTCACCTCCAGAAATGAGGCATTTGAAACTGTGTTAGCTATGGAGCTGTGTGAAACTGTGACTACTGAAATGCAGGGTTTGGACATTTTGCTGGATCCTGGGCCGCTAGGTTTATGCTCAAGTGGTAGAACCTGTGTTCATGCCTTGAATCCTTGTTAGGATAAGGTCTAGATGTAGCCCAGATGCCTCTACTCTCTCTTCATTGATTGGGTCCCCATCCAACAGTAATGTGGAGGCACATGCCAGTAGGAAGCTATCCACGATGGAAGATATCCACAAAACAAGGAAGCTAGAATCTGTATGTGAGAAATATCTTTATTATTATTATTATTATTATTATTATTATTATTATTATTATTATTATTATTATTATTATTTATTTATTTATTTTTTTTTTTCAGACAGGGTCTTCTGTGAAGCTATTTTATTCGTGATTGCAATGGCAGGCATCCTGCAAGCAGGAACACACAGTAAAAGTTTGTCTAAATCTTATATTCCCTATTACCCAACACCTGATTTCTCCTGTTTCCTCATTGGCTGCATGGTACAGGTTCACAACCTTCTCAATGCCCTTCTATACCATATATGTACAATTTTATTTGACCAACTGTTAATATCCCCTTTATTTTTATTTTTATTTTTATTTTATTTTTATTTTTATTTTTATTTTTTTCCTTCTCTCATGACTAGAGGGTCCGTGGTTTTTGTTTTTACTGATTTCACACTGCTCATCCTGTTTTTCTTAGCTATCCTCCTATTTTGGGACAGTGGTTGGTACCTTCTCCTTATCTGCTTAATATACTCCCCACTGCTCTGCTCCTGTCATGCCTGCACAATCACTTTTGAATATGCAAGGTTAGTGGGTTTTCCACTGCAAAAACAACTTATATTGCAAAAACACAAGTTTGTTTCTCACTTGTACAACAACTAAAAGGGGCTACTGCTCACCTTTCTGATCTGAATTCGAAAGCTAATACAAGCAAGCAGGAGAGCTCTAAATTTTATTGTCAGGACTTCCCAGTCCTTACAGCTTGAACACAGTAAAAATCCTCTCTAGTCTTTCTCCTAACTCAACTGTACTACTTATATAAACAGTGTATAGTTATCTATAATTCACCAAAATACTGAATTTGAAAGCAGAGCTGTGACTTACAACTTGACGGTAGTTAATGGCTGCTATTTTCTGATTACTTAAGACTGAAGAGGCAGAATCCCCAAATGTATTCTCTACCCTACTAGTCCAGATTGCTATCCCAAATATAACAATGAAGAGCAAAGCAGTTGCATGCAACCAACTCAGCTGGTTGCGTTCTCACCTGCTTATTCCAAATATATGGAAGTGCAGATACAGTGAGGTACAGCACACTTGGGACTACAATAAAATTGTGTTAGATTGCAAGCAAATAGTAGAAAAGATGGGAAAGTGAGAAAGATGGCTTTTATTTATTTTTTTTTTTAAGTGCCAGGTCTATATTTGTTTCCACACTTACAAAATTATTTGAGTACAGTTATTTGTTGTTGTTGATTCGTTTGTTGGTTTTACTTTTAAACCAAGAAGTGCTATCAGTACAGGTAGCAGAGTGGATGCTGCTATACATGTATTACCATAACAGTTCTACCACAATAATCAAAAGTGAATAAGCTATTCCAGTAGAAATGTTTTTGTACCAGTTCACCTACAGCCACTCTAGAACTTGTACCTTTTTTAACCTTACAAAGTTCAAGATGACATAGTTAAAGTAGTGCAAACATCACATGTAAACAAACCTCTTAAATTCTGTAGGTGAAATTATGACTCACCAACTTCAGTTTGACCAAGTACTCACCCAGCTGTGCTGTTTTCCCATTCATCAGATAGGATTAACAGTGTTTACTTACCTCATATCAGTGGAGGGAAGATTAATTATTGTCTGTATGTTTTCAATCATTTGAGGATGAAAAGTGCTACTCAGTTACTAACCACCCACCACAAAGGAAGCTGTAATGACCTACAGAACAAGGCACTGCTTAGCTGTGTAATATTTTTGACTGGAACTGGCTGTTTATAAGCATTAATGCCTTCCTAAAATCTAGAAAATGAATACTTTCCAAGGTTTAGGGGATTTTTAGGTCTGAGCAAAAACAACTGCAATGCTTCTGCAGTGCATAGTGGGCAAAAACAAATACCTGTAAAATATTTATTTTTGTTTCTTCCAAGACAACATTAATTCAGTGAGAAGACAAGTTGCATTCATTTGTCCTCTCTGAGAGAAACTCCAAGGGCTGCCCCATGTTATATGCTTGTTACTGCACATTGGGCAGGACTTGTTTTCTCACTGAGGAGCAAGCAGTAAGTGCTCTTCCTGTGACTTAAAGCAATGATTATTAAGACCATAACTAAAGCTGTTGAAAAATTTGGTCCCCTATGTTGGTATTGGGCAAATCTTTATTTTTATCACTCTGCAGTGGACACAGATTTATTTTTGATTTATTGGGATTTGCCTGTCACATGTATATTTACAAATATCTTGACATGAAGATATGATTTACACATCTTTGCCAACAAATAAATTAGAAATCATTCTTATAGTACTGTAAATCATCTGCTTTATTTTCCCACATTTCTTATGACAAACAACAAGTTTAAGAAGAAAAATTGAATGTTCTCCTCTATATCTGGCCTAGAAAAAGTCCTCAATACTAACGCCCTCAAATGCCCTTAATGCTAATAATCAGCAAATTAGTGTAATAAGAAAAACAAAGGGTTTATGATTCTATTTCTTTCATATTTTTCTTCTTCCTTTAATCTTGAAAATTTAAAAGAAAAAGCAAGGGTGGCAGGACATGAGGTTTCCCACAAAACTACTGAAGATCACCAAAGCACCTGTTTCATAAAGGAAAAAAAATAAATGTTCCTGAAGAATAGACTACAGAAGGAAGAACTATGTGCCATTTGAGTCTGACTTTGTTCTGCTACAGAGCAGACTTCTGCTGATACTTAAAGTTTACTGTTAAGTATTTAAAATATAC
This sequence comes from Aythya fuligula, assembly GCF_009819795.1. Classification (NCBI taxonomy): domain Eukaryota; kingdom Metazoa; phylum Chordata; class Aves; order Anseriformes; family Anatidae; genus Aythya; species Aythya fuligula. Next base: position 78,271,382 of record NC_045560.1, on the reverse strand, counting down.
TTTGACTTCAAGAAGATTCTATTGCTACTTGAATACTGCTCCATTTGAAAGGAAAAGCAGTGTTTCAATTTGTTGTTTTTACCTACCACCTTACTAAACATTTGGGAAATGCACAGATATTTTTCTCCACATTCTTTTAATAACCATGGTATGCAGCATTAATTTCCCTCCAGTCTTCATTTAAAACTGCTTTTAGTAGTTAAGCTCTGCTGTCACTGTTTTGCTTAAGGATTTTTTTTTTTTCTATTTTCTTATGTGCACACAATTTCTATTAGTACCAAATAATAAGCATTGCTTGAAAAAAAAAAAAAAAAAAAAAAAAAAAAAAAAAAAAAAAATCGTTTGTCATCTTCATTTTTCACAGAAATCATTTCAGCAAAGTATTTGATATTTTTATAGTTATATTTATGTTAAGGATAAATTGACAGCAGAAGATTTAGGATATTTATTTCTTCCTTTTTCTTCCCATATTGAGTATATAAAGCCTATTAAGAATGGAAATGGACACAAAATCAATTAGGTTGAATTGATGATGGCTTTTATTGGCATCAGTTGAGGTATGAATTGTGTCTACAGTTGAACATATAATAAAACCTGTAACATTCATAGTTTTGGTGTGATCTCATAGAAGAAAGACCATAATCTTAGTGAAATTTGACTTCTGAGGCAAAATTCAACTAAGACAGGCCTGATTTTCACCACACTTTTCTGGAAGCCAACAAGTGAGAAGGATGCACTCTGGTCACACGTTGCCACACAAAACTGAAAATTTGAAACCTACAAAAAAGGCTACTAGAAACTGACAAAATATCCAAAATATATCTTATATTTGTTATCTTCATAGACAGATATAACTGTAAAAAGCACATGTTACTTTACAAAGAACCTCCTCTACTGGTCTTCTGAATGCACTGTTAGAAACTTTAAAATAAATGCATTGAAAGGTATTAAGAATTTCAGATGTTTCTAACAGTTATTCCTTCATATTGGTACACAGGTTTATATATATATATATATACGTGTATCTTTTGTATCTGAAATCAAAATGGATAGTTATTAAGATTTTAAGATATTTAAGATTTTTAACATATTAAGATTTTACCTGAAATACCTTTTATATATAGAGAGAGTATATAGTATATTTAGTAAAACAGACATTGTATTTTACACTGAGTCCAGTATGGGAACAAACTATAGATCAGGTGCAAGACAATTTTTATTTTTTTCCCCCTTTCGGGCATTATAAAACACTGCTGTTTGTTTACTTTTTTTTTTTTTTTCTTTTTCTTTTTTCCTTAAAGACCTTACTATGCTCTTTTACACAAATGGAAACAGTAATATACTTTTGAATATGTATGTCTTACTATTTTATACCAACATGCATGTATCTTACTGGAACTTTGTGCACATATATTCTGGATATATCCCAAATTTTCCTTCTTACAGTTTTCTACTTTTGTCTCAAACTTCTTTCAGTATGCCAGAGTGGCTTAAGATATCAGATTGTACCTTAGTGTCATTCTATATTTTCTGTGTTTTTCTGAGGCTTTTATTGCTATTCTGTTTGAAATGAATGTATAAATGTTCTATATGATGCCATGTTTTTTAATAATTACATGTACAAAAAAAATAAACAGGCAAAGAACAAGAAAAACAACAATATACAGCATTTTGCTGTGTAAAATTATACAATAAAAATATAAATTGGGCTAAAAATAAATTGGGTAAGTTGTTGTTAAAATTAAAAATTTGTTCTTAAACCTTATCAAATTTTCTATTATTTGCTAGCTGTTCACTCTGTTATAGATTATGAAAATGTAATATTATTAAATAAAAGCCTGAATTAAGTTTCTTCATTTATGCAGAGAAAGAACATAAGTATTCCTTAAAAATATATCTGTCAGCTTTTATGTTGCTGAGGTTTTGACTGAAGTAAGAATGAACCAAAATAATGTATTTCTGATAGGCATGGAAGATAAAAATTCTAATATGAGTTGGATCTGTATCAAAGAAAGTGAACCCAGTGTTCCACTGTTTGGTTCCTCTCTCCACTCAGAATGTACTTACAACTGCATGACTTTTGCCTTCCCATAAATGTAAAACAAACAAGTGGAAAATATCTAAACCAACGGATCTATAACTGTTTGTACAATCCAAGAATTTGAAGCATTCTGGAACAGAAAATTGCAGTGTATGCATAACCTTGAGGTGTTGTGTTTATTCATATCCACCATAAGGTTATAAAAGCATGCTTTCACTCTTTGTTTTTACCACAGTTTGTTTATATATGCTATATAGATTTTATTCTGAAATATGCAGTTTGATTTCTTTCTGTCTTCTCTATGTTAAACTCTGTTTTTGAAAATTATAAGTATATATATTTATAAAAGAAATTTGGAAAACAAAACACTTTTAAGAAAGGATTTAAAGGAAAAAAAAAAAAGTTTCCAATTATTTTCCAGTTCATTTGTTCACTTTGTGGAACTAAAATTTTTACTTTTTCAAGTTAAAAGATGCTGAAAGAAGCTGTGGGTGAAATAGAGAATATGTCTTGTACTGAATCATTAAAAACAAACAAGCAACAACATCAACTACAATGGCAAAAAACAAAAAACATATCTTTGGATCTAAGCCTTGCTTCCTAACTATATATATATATATGTATATGTATATATATATATATATATATATATATATATATATATATATATATATACATATACATATACATATACATATATACATGTATATATATATACATATGTATGAACAGAATATATATATATATACATATATATATATGTATATATATATATATATTCTATTCATGTTCTTGTCTGCAATGTTCCTGATACTTGCACAAATATCCTACATTTTTACTCAGAACCAACAAAAAACAAACAAACAAACAAACAAAACATTTCTTAGCTTTAACAAAAACAAATCAAAACAAAACAAAAGTAAATATTTACACCATCCAGGTAACTATTTCACATGCATTTCAAGAGCAATGTGAATTCTAACATCTTCTAATTAACTGAATAAATGTAGTAATAAGCATAAAAAAAATATTCCTTCTGTTTTTTTTTTGTTTTGTTTTGTTTTGTTTTTCTTTTTTTCTCTCACAAGTGAAATTATGTGGTAGCTATTCCTCTTTTTTTTTTTTTCACTATTATTTTTAAATCAATATTTGAAAGTTATGAATAATAATAACATTAAAAATATTGTACAGAGGATGAGATAATGCCTAATGTAATCCAAAATAATTATGTCAAAAAAGCTTTCAAATTATTATCAAAATGTGCCATATTCAGAAGCCATCAATAGTGAATGACCAAGTATTTACACTCTATAGACTTCATTTGTTCACATATGTTAATAATTTGTTTCTTTGCCCCATAGCCATTGGATGCTTATTTGAAAACCAAAGTAGAGAAAAGCAAGATTTGTGTCAAATAGGTTATTTTCAAAGCATTCAAATAGATCCTTTTCAAGGCATCATCTTTGTGGATGAAAAAAGAAAAGAAATAACAAAGAGCACAAGCAAGTGTATTTCCGTTACCCAAGCACTGGATGTTCACTAAGGCTTTGTGTCTGGAACCTGTTTACCCCTCAATATTATGTGAAAGGACCTTGTGATTCTGTGTTTCCACTTTTGTTTGTTTTGTTATTTTGTTGCTGTTGTTACATAATGTTTATTCATATTAAATGTCCAAAGTTTTATTTTTGAAAGACTAAAACATAGAAGAGATCCCCTTAACATGGCTGATTACTTATCTAAAAAGAGACGGGCAAGCAGGAAAAGAAGTGTAAGTAATCTAAGTGGTTCTCAAAGTGGAAAATTAAACTTTGCATATAAAGTTAACATATAACCTTGGAATATGAATATAACGGACATGTGTATCAGAAACCTTCCTTTACAATGTTTTTCAGAGGACGTGAGAAATTATTTAGTACAATCAGGGATTATGCACTGAAAAGGGAATGGGATGTGCCTTTTAGACATATGGACATGGACTTTGCTTTCTATAAACTCTTAAATCTTCTCACCAATCTCTTAATATTTTTTTGCAACAGGCAAAACTTTGGCTGCAGTTTTCATCTTGTTGCCAATTTTCTGAACACACTGGATGTACCAGATGTAGGAACATGGTGGAACTAAGCTGTGACAGTTTTATGAAGCTAGTCCCTAAATTAAGATTATAGCAAAGACTATAGACTCTGCTATAGCAAAGCGTGAAGATGAAACAGCTGAATCAAGAGAGGTCCAGACCTAAAAGTGTCTAGCTGGTTTCCTTCATCTGACCGAAAACTGTACCTGGACCTTGAAGAACAGAGTAGCAATGACACGTGCAGCCCTTCAGGTTCCTGTGTAGCAGCCAAAGCCCACATTTGAGAGGCAAGGTAACTGCGGCAGACCTCCTGCCAACCTGCGTCATGTGCTGTGCTGTACTCCTCCTCTCCCCCTGCCCATTTCTCTTGCAATTGTTAACAAAAAATAGAATTTACATGGGCAAATGACTTAAATGACTTCAGGGATGTAACTATTAAAATGGCTAATGTTGGACATGATTAAGATTGGGAGCCACTCTCAGAAATAACTAGAACTTGGAAACTCCTGGTTGTAGGTGAAAAGGAAAATGCTTATGCCCCTCATTTTTCATTTTCTTGCTGTCATTCTCTAATGTCCTCCAGCGAGCCATGACAAAGGAGGTTCCTTTCAACTACGTGGGATTTCAAACAGTTAAGAGGGAAACTTGAGAAAGAAAAAAAATGTGTATTTTTAAGAGAAAAATGAAGTATTTTAGCTCCAAATCTAAATTAACTATAGTCTTCCTATTGTGCAATTATTAACACTACCACCAACAAACACAAAAACCTTTCATCATGCCCAGCTAAGGATATTAACTTTCAAACCTTTTTAAAGCTGTTATGCTGTCTTCATAGAAAAGTGCATGGCATGCACTGCAGAGTCTTGGGCTAATCAAAAATAATTTCATTAAAAAATTGCTGCATAGGTGTTTTTTTTCCACTAGAATACACACAGCATTTTATCTCTTACTTTTTCCCTTTGGACTTTAAGGCTTACAAATGGAGTTTCATGCTTCATGAAACAACGACTTGCAGGCTGCTTAGGCAACCACAATGGGACAGGAAGATGCCAGGCTGGGCTGGAATCTGAAAACCCAGGCAAAGCCACATCAGGCTTCCAAGCCTGCGCTTATGACATCTCCAGTGACTATTCCACAGGGGTGAGGACTAGCAGTTTTATGATTTCATTGTGAGATTTTTTTATACTTGTTCCGCTGGCCACTGGCTCTGTATAATTCTCAGGCCCACCTCCTGGAGTCATGCTTTCATAGAAAAGAGTTGTTCTTTCACACTACTAGGTTTTGTGGTTGTGCAGCAATCTTAACACTCCACAACTGGTCCAAAGACAGAGAGGGAAGAATGTCAGACAAGTCTCAATCCTTTTCAGGTATCCTATTATTTTTAGACAAGCTTGTTATTTCTTGTATTTGGCAAAACTGTACTCATCCTGGATGCAGTTATCCCTAGAGACCAAAACTTTAGCCCAGAGACGACTCCCTTTGAGAGGATAACAAAGAGGGCTCCTAAGAATAACATGGATGAAAAAAATTATTTCTGCCCCACCAAGTAGACCCTGAGGGCAGTGCACAATTGCTATGTTGACTCACTGAAAAGCAAGAGAATTCATATTGTCTTGAGGGAATGAACCTCTAGCCTCTCAACACACACAACACATGCTCACCCCTTTCTTATTCAATCCAGTTCACTGCCTCATTTTTTCCTGGAATGAATACTGAGTAGCAACTTGATTTGCATGTTTTATTTTGCTCTTAAAAAAAAATAAAAATAAAAATAAGAATTCAATCAAACAGAGGAAAGAAAACCAACTCCTTCTTACCACAACAAAAAGTCTTGAATCAAAATTATCCTTAAAATATGCAGCTGTGTTCTATAGTCAAACACAGCCAGTGCTACTGAATTGCTTGATACGGCTTTACATTAGAGTGACACTATTGAGATAGTTGAACCCTTGCACTTCTAAGCTCATGAGGGACCACCCGGGAGCACAGCTAACAGGATAAATCAGAAATTACTTCAAGACCAGGAGTAATTAAATTCACAGTTCTGGATAATGTGAGAGAAAGAACTGAGCAATTATGCAGCCAGAGGAAAAATAATTGCTCACACAGATGCAGAGTACAGCAAAGAATTAACCTGAAGATTATACAAAAAAGATTAAGTTCACACAGAATATACAGATACGAGGTTGATGTAACACAGAGTTGTTGTATGCATTGCTTTGAGGGATTCTGTATGAACTACGTAGTGTGGAAGGCACGTTTTTAAAAAAATCTGTCCATGAGTTCTAGGCAGTGGTAGTTCGCAGCCAAGCACTGCCCGAATGCCGGGAATCTCTGGGAGCAATTCATAATGCAGCGGAGCTGAGGACACACCATGGACTGAACAGGCACTGCTCAGGCTTTTCTCCACGGTACTCCTCCTGGCTGCTCCCAGTCAACATCTCCATAGCTGTGTAACCATTCTCTCTTATAAGGGTGGTTATTTTCTTCACAGTGACAATAATGTGACAGAAATCAAATTAAACTGCTCTTTCTCATAGAGACACCTCATGTCTGTCTTCCTGTGGGAGTTATTCCTGCCCTTAGAGGTCCCACACTGCTGGATTCATGATTGAACTTGCTCTCTCCACAAAGGTCTCAGGTAACAGTTTGTGTCAATATTATTTCTTTACTTCTTACTCTACTTACTTCTACTTACTTGCACAGAAGCTCTTACTTTTGGCACCGTTCAGGAACAGCCCAAACTGCACTGAGGACAGCCTCCCCATGAACCTGCACCTTCACATCCTCTGTGCTGCAGCCCGTGAGCGTCGTGGCAGTTGTGGTCATGGTGACTGTACCAATAGCACAGGACTCATGGCATGGCTCGCTACAGGTGACAGGAATGAACCTAACCATAGTCACCACATTTGGGCACTCCACTTGTGCTAAAATGTAATACTTTCCATTTTGAAAATAAATAAATGAATCAAACCACAATCACAGTCCTCCTGCTTAAATATGACATTTTGTGTATAGCAGTGCAGGGATATTAGAAAGATTGCAATCTAATTCTTTTCTGAGAAGACACAAATTCTTTCCTACATCCAACACCAAAACCCAATCAGTCTGGTTTTTGCAAACTACAGTGCAAATTTTGTTTTAAACATGACTGATTTTCTGTTTTACTTCAATGGTAGAGATTTCTGGAGATTTCAGTAGAAGTCTGCAGCAAACATCAAAACACACATATCTACTTGTTTGGATTCCCACAGCCTGGCTTAATTCCCATTGAGTCACTGGAAACATTCTGGTTGACTTAAATAGCTTTTTGATCCATACCAGTCTCCTCTGGAGCAGCCAAATTCTGTTGAATAACTAAACCCCTCAGAGTTTTCACTGCATGCATCTATTTCCTTGATTCATGGAATTATTATTATTATTATTATTATTATTATTATTATTATTATTATTATTATTATTAATTTTTCTGCCAACACCATTAATTTTTGAAACAGTGCTATGAACTATTTTGTTAATCAAAAATTATAATTTTAAACTCTCTCTATAGATGTCCATCTCTAAAGACAACTAGATTTTGATTAAAATGAGACACTGTTTCCAAGATCAGACACTGCATGTTCACAAATCCCACAGTATCTTCTAGTTAACATTATTTTTCCCAATATTTTTGTTTACATTTTATGCCTTTTTTAGCTATTGACTTTACTTACATATTCTTCTCAAACCTAACAAACCATTAGATTAAGAATAATGACCATCTGCCCATTGCTTCCTATTGCAAATACAATACAAATTGACCCAAACCAGTCTGTACATTGTGCTATGTATGTGAAATGAAATTTTACTTTATAAAACATGGATCTTTTATATTCTAAGGAAGGAATCTATTATCGATATTTGTTTGCTACAAAGCTTTACAATCAAGAAATAGAAAGACAAGAAAATTAGTTCCTGTACCAAACACTGATAAACCTTTGAGCTTAGTTTAACCTTTCTCCAAGAAGAAACGTGCCACATTTCAAGGCACTTCAGAGTCTTTCATGGCACAGCAAGCAACAGATAATTTTATTCCATCAGATGTTAGCAAAAGAAGTAGTTCTAAAATATTATCATTAATGTTGTAATCCCTAAACCAGTCCTTCACTTTTCAAACATTACAATAATCATATTCAATTATGTTAATATTTTAACATTAAAATTTTTATCTATTCAGGATTATCTCCCCTTCTAACAGCAAATTTTGTAAGTCTATTACAATCTTTCTCTTCCTGAGGTCTTTGACACCAGAATCCTCTAAATAACAAGATTAATACATTTTAATTAAAAACCTTCAGAGAACTGCAGCATCCTATAATTGTTGATTATCTGCTCGGTCTAGGCCAAGGTGATGTCACACTCATGTCATATTGGATAATATTGCTGTTTTTCATGCAGAATATTGCATCTCCTCCAAGGCTGGACCTTTCATGTAATGAAAACATGAACTGTTACTAGTTAAATTATAAGTTTGCTATTTTTTCATTTTGCAATTTCTCTGTGAAATGGTATTTTACTGCAAGGAAGTAGAATCATTTATTTGTTAAACACATTTTCCCCCAATGCAATCACGGTTAACACATTTGTTATGATTCTAAAGCAAATGTTAAAAGTTTAAGATTTTGCTTTGAGATCACAATGGAAACAACTTTTGAAATAGTGGAATTCCTCTTGAATGAAAATTCTGGTTTCTGATATCTTTTGCTAATGTTAACCCCATTTAGACTGTTCAAGGAAAGTTTAGTATTTGAAAAATATATATTTGGAACTTTCAACAAAATATGTTACACAATGACAGGCAAACTTGATTCTTAAGGAACTGTATTTAGGATAGTTTCTTGTTTAGGAAATGACATGATATTATTATCTCTGGTTATCACTGATATTAGTATTATTCCTCACATGGGGAGCAGAGGGGCAGGTACTGATCTCAGGTGACAACAACAGGACCTGAGGGAACTGTATGGAGCTGTGACAGGGGAGGGTCAGGCTGGGTTCTAGGAAAAGGTTCTTCACCCAGAGGGTGGTTGGGCACTGGAACAAGCTCCCCTGTGCAGTGGTCATGGCATGGAACCTGTTGGAGTTCAAGAATCATTTAGATAATGTTCTCATGCTCTGATTTTTGGGTGGTTCTGTGTAGAGCCAGCAGTTGGACACAATGATCCTTGTAGTCCCCTCCAAGTAGGGATTTTATAATTCTATTTCCATAACTGCATTGCAATTGAAACTGCAAGGCTGTTTTCACAGAACAATTGTAAGTGGAAAAGGAGGGGTTTTCCGCTGTCCTGTAAGTATTCAGATGAACTTGATGTTTCAGATACACAACAAGCAGCAGTTCCCACACAAGGAATTTCTAATGGATTCTCTAGCAGATCCAGAAACTCAGCCACATCCAGCATACTTATGTAAATGCAAATTTATAATATGCAGTGAAGTTTTTCATGTAGAAAAGTTGTTTATGAAATGTTTACACTTCTCTATTCAGACCATTTGAAATGAACATTTCATTCTGAAATACTATTTTTGGAATGTAAGAGAATGCTTTTCAATTACAAATTAAAAATCCCTTTAATTTGTATTGTTAAATTTTGGATTTACATTCTACCTTCTCTTTATTCATTTGGTTGGGAAAAAAAAAGGCGGGGGGGTGGGGGTGGAGGGGAAGGTACGATAACAGAGGGTGAAAATGTGTACAATTTTTGTTTGCTTGTTTGTTTGTTTCCATTTGCCTTGCTCCTTTCCATACTCTTAGTTGATGGCAACTGACTTTTCAAAAAGACTTAAAAGAGGAGGATGAATAGTCACGGTATGAATAGTCATAATGTAGCCTGGAATCCCTTATGACAACATTTTAAAGAGGAAAAGATTGGGAAGCATGGAAGTACACAGTGCTCATTGCCATTCCTGGACAGAATGTCTGCCTGAAAACTGAAGCATGTGTGGCAAATGACAGCTGTTAGAATTTGTCATAAGCCTCTTTGAAGTCATATATAGTCAAGCATATGTCTATGGTATGCTACTAAATTATACTTACATATATTAAGTTATTTTAAAAATAACATTATCATGAGTACACAAGGCAGCCACAGCTAAAAGTAGTGTTGCATTATTTTGTACATACAAGAATATAATGGACACTATATGAAAATTTGTTCCACCAATTGAAAAAGCTTAAAGTCAGGTCCTGCTGCCACCTCACAATTGTAAAAAGTGTGATGTCAGATTTTATTTGTGTAGGGTATCAAATTTTAGTCAAGAATAAGGCAAGGCAAATAATAGGCTAGTTATAGAGTTGTGTAATGTTTTTCCACACATAAAATTGTTGCTTATTTTCATACATATTGTGTACACCAGAGCACAGTTGCTTCTAGCAAATATCAAATGTGTGTCTCAGTATGCCAAAGTATGATGAGCCATACTTTCAGATTAAAATTTGTAATTACAAACAGTTGCAACCTGTGGTACACAGATCAATGCATCACAGCTGAGCTACCTCCTGCACCTACCAGCAAATATGTATCAGTCCTCTGTGCTCTTCATGAACACAGAAGAGAAAGCAAAAACTCTGTAGTCCATTAGCAATACAAATTCAATACATTTCTCCTAATTACTTTTTAATCTCCATCTCATGTATGTGTGGCAGCTGCAGAAGGAAAAAGAGTTCTATTCCTTATCCTGCTACTGTCCTATTTGACCTTAGTCATGGTGCAATTTTTCTGTTGCTTAATTGATTCTTCTGCATCATATGCATAATTAAAACTATTCACCTTTTAGGTCTTAGGTGGACCTGTGTTTACCTTTTGCACTCTAGAAGAAAGTTTCTAAAAAACAAGTGAAATTGTTGTGGTTTAACCCAGCAGACAGCTAAGCACCACACAGCTATTTGCTCACTCCATCACCATGCAGGGACATGGGGGAGAGAATCAGAAAACACTCCCCACACCCAAAAAAAAACCCACAAAAACTTGTGGGTTATGATGAAGACAGTTTAATACAACAGAAAAGGAAGGAAAAATAATAATAGTAATAATAATGATAAAAGAATACACAAAACAAGTGATGCACAATGCAACTGCTCACCATCCACCAAACGATACCCATCATATCCCCCAAGCAGCAGCCTCCCCTCTCCAGCCAACACTCCTAGTTTTATTGCTGAGATTGATACCAGGTAGTATAGGACATCTCTTTGGCCAGTTTGGGTCACCTGTCCTGGTTTAGTCCCCTCCCAGCTTCTTAATCACACCCATGCTACTCACTGGCAGGGCATCACAAGAAGCTGAAAGGTTCTTGTCTCTGTGTAAACACTTCTCTGCAACAACTAAAACATCTCTGTGTTAAAAACATTATTCTCATCCTAAATCCAAGGCACAGCACCATGCCAGATACTAGGAAGAAAATTAACTCTATCCCAGCTGAAACCAGGACCATATCCACCCCTTATTCTGTACAATTTATGTCATGCTCAGGTCCCACACTTTCCAGTACATCACAATCAATCACCACCTTTCCTCTCCTTTGATATATACACTTATCATTCCTTTAGTCTATGGGCCATCCCTCTAAAATATCTGTTGAGTTTGTTTAGTCCATGACTTTGGGCTCCTTCTGTCATAACAGTCCTTCAGGATAGGAGAGATGGTGTGTGGTATTGAATTGTGTGCTGAGGCCAGCCCTGGTTCCATCACTGCTGCATTTTGTTTGGTTCGATAAAAACTCATTCATCATTAAGCTGTGTGATTCTTACTGTAATACCATTGATATGGTGCATAGTAACCACAGGAGTGATGACATACAATATTATACAGAAATTAACATCACACAGTATGAATCATTGGTTGTTTTCACCCTGCATCAAATCCGCTTAAGGTATACATCAGATTTCCCCATACTTGTGCATTGTCTGCAAAACGCACCCATGTCCTTGAGCAAAAGCAGTCTCATGGATGTGTTTGCCTTTGCCCGAGGCAGGAATGCCCCAGACTGTCTTCCCCAGCATGTTCTTTATGTGCACTACAGGGACTTTAAACCCTTCTACAGTGTGTAACAGTTTTGACTAGGCAGGACCAGCTTGCTTGGCAGATCCTCTAAGGCTGGTTAACCAGGTGGCTTTTGCTAAATATGTATCTCAACATTTGAATGTCCCATCACCCATTGCTCTCAGTGTAGTCTTTAACAGTCCATTGTATCATTTGATTTTCCCAGAGGTTGGTGCTTGACAGGGGATATGGTATACTGCGATCTTTGGCCCAGGTGTCTATGAGTTTGTTTTGGAAAAGAATCCCATTGTCTCATTGTCTCTTTCCAGGGTGCCAAGTCTTATGGTGATAAGACTTCCTTTTCAAGGCCCAGGATAGTGTTTTGGGAGATGCCATGGGGCACAGGATATGTTTCCAGCCATTCAGTGGTTGTTTCCACCATGTAAGCACATGGTGCTTGCTGTAGCAGCTTTGTGGGATTGTGATATAATCAATCTGCCAAGCCTCCCTCTATTGACATTTCAGCCGTTGTCCTCCACACCAGAGAGGCTTTGACTTCCTTGCTTTATTGCAGCTCATGTTTCACAATCATAAATAGTCTGTGTCATAGTGTCAGGTCCACCCCTCGATCATGAGCCCATCTGTATGTTGCATATCTGCCTTGATGGCCCAAGGTGTCATGGGCCCACCAAGCTATAAGTAACTCACTCTTATGTTGCCAGTCCAGATCCACCTGTGCCACTTCAATCCTAGCAGCCTTATCCATCTGCTGGTTGTTCTGATGTACTTCAGTGGCCTGACTTTTGGGTACGTGAGCATCCATGTGACTTTTACAGTGACTTTATCATAAAATATAGATCAATGTGCACAGAATCTGCCTGGAAATTAAAACAATAGAAATTAATGACCATTATGTGTGTAATTTATATATATAGTGTTTTTTTTGTTTTGTTTTGTTTTGTTTTTTTTTTTTTTTTTTTTCTCATAGATTTCTTATAGATACTTTCCTAAATGGGCCTATCAACTTCTGAACTTCTGTGTGATGACCAATAGACCAAGAAACTAGACAATGCAGTGGTGATTATTGTGCCCACTGCACTGCATAGTATGGTTTCACATCAAAAACAGAAAAAACATCTGTCCAAAACTACCTGTGATCTTAAAAAAAAAAAAAAAAAAAAAAAAAAAGCAAGCAGAAAGGGCAAGGAGACAAGACATAATATGTAGAGAGTCTGGATACTAAGTGAGATATAAATCTAAGTAGATCGTGTGCGCTACACTGAATGGTAAAACAGATAAGTGGCTAGCACAGTTATTGTTACTTACACTTAACACACTAAATTTCAGTTTGAAATGCTGAGCCTGGCATTTCTCTTGTGGATAAATTATACCTTGTTGTCAGTTCTGTGTTGGTGGCAGTGTAGAAGCAGCCTTCAAAGGAAAATGTCATTTCAGATTCACTGTATGTACAATAAAAACTAAATCAAATCTTTGTTCTGATTCTCTTATGTTGTTTTTCCTCCTTATGGTCCTCTGCAAAGCAGCAGCATCTCTTGTCAAGATAAGTCACCTCTGTCATTCAGCCTTCATCTTTGTGAAAGCAGTCAAAGAGTATCCAAAAGTGAACTCCTGAAGACTACTCTGCAGACAGGAATACAATATTGGTTCTGTCTGTGTGCTTACTTATCAGCCAACAGAACATTTACTAAATAAGGACAGAGTACACTGTAATAAATATGAAGTCATGCACAAAAATAGAACATGTCAACTGGTCAAAAAGGAAAATGAACACAAGTTGTAGCTGTGGCTTCACAAGTGTTTGCTACAATTTATAATTGCCATGAAACCCGAGATTTTAAGAAAATATATTTGTAAATAATAGGATACATATTTTCAATAGTTTTTGAGAAGTTTTGATGGGATATTGGTGAAAACTGTCCTGTGAAGAATAGACACTATTCTTGTCATTTAAAGCTATTCTACAAACTGTACAGGAATGCCCATCAGGAATTAGAGGCAATATGCACCTCCATCACTTCTCATACTTCTCAAAGGGAACAACTAACCCTGCAAATGATCCACAAACTGAAAATTTCCATTTCACTATATTCCAAGAGTCTAATATCAAAAAATCTTCCAACAGATAAATTTGCACAGATTTAAACTGCTTTGTAAGTAGTTACCCTCACCATTGAAAGAACTACTTAAGCTACTTATAAAGTATGTCAATTATCAAAGCAAAGCAATGTTCTTCAGGCAACAGTACTAGTTATAATTGTCATAATGATGTATATTGTGGCTCCTTTAAGCTACAGGGCATTGTATAGAGAAGAACCTCATGTGGCAACCTTGTTGGATATCTCAAACCTCTGAAAAAGGATTTATTCTAGCTACTGATACAGAGATTATAGTTACAGTTCAGTAGCTCTGATTCTATCTTGTAGAAGTGAATGGAGCATATCAGTACAAAACAGTATTTTTTGTTTGTTTGTTTTTTGTTTGTTTTTCTCTATCACAGACAGATTACTTACAACAAACAATGAGGTGGCATAAGAATTGTGGAGATTTCATTTAAACATCATTTATTTAACATTATGTCCCTTAAACTTATTTTGCTCAGGATGTTGCAATAAAACTTGTGCTCAGTCTGATTTGAGCTGCATGGACATGTTGAAGGAGGTACAGCTGATCTTGCTTGCAAGTGAAATTATTGATAGTGGTACGTTACTGCAACTGTAGGCTTGATCCATATGAAGTGCTGAAACCTTGTAAATGCAGTTGGGACTAGCAGTTAATCCCTAAGTAAAACTTTTCCATAACTTCAGTTTGTATAGTCACTCAAAATACAATTAAGCAGTGTTGCTTGAAGGTGTGGATTTGTTGCATTAAAGGGTAAGGAAGTTTGGCAGGACCTAACCCCCCTTGTGTTCCAGCTTGTCCTCAGATATCAAAAGGACTGGGGGTGGCTAGGCTTAGATTCTGAGTGATGCCTAATTCGGCACTATAAATCTAGTTGCATTCAGTATATTAAATTATATTAAATTATCAGGATCACAGATGCACAAATAGCACAATCAGCACTATAAGTCCAGTCACATTAATCACGATTACAGATTCACAAATAGTGCTAGACATTCAGTCTAGTAAATGACTGCTGTAGTTTATTGAAGCAACAGGAATACCAGTTCTTTTGGATTGCTGGTGATAAATACACTGTCTGCAAAGCACATACAAATATCAAGAATATGACAAACACAACCAACTGCATGTGTGCTAACTTATGAGACAATACTATGTTGGGTTTCCCAGGGCAGCACTCAGTATAACCGAGAGTTCAAATCTCACCCAATAGGCGTCCCTGGGGGGGCGGGGAGGGAAGAAAAGTTCAGCCCATCGATTGATCCCAGAAGTCAACAATGCCCTTTCAACTTGTCTGTGATGGTACCTTCCCCTACATTTCCCCTCTCTTGAGCCATTTTTATACAATTATCTGACTTTTAGGTGGAGCTTGAATGACTGTAGTCATGTGTCTTTGTTGTGATTGGTATAAATTTTTATCTCTTTTGTTTAAGGGTATAGGTTCAGAGAAGTTGAGAGTGCATGCTCAGTGAGGGGTGGTCGCACCTTGGAGGTGGGTAGCCTTTGAGATGGAGGGGTGTATTTTCATTATAATGAGCAAAATTCACCCAGATCTGTTAGACTCAGGGCTAGCCATGCAATCTTTCAGTTCCAGGGTACCATCAGGTTCCCCATCCCTGTGGTGATAGCACAGAGCCTGGCTGCAGCCTCTTCACTCCACTCCACCCTCTGCACTATATCTCTTAGAGTCAGCACACCAAGCTCCTCTGGTGTTACCGATACCTAAGGTTGCAGGCTATGTTGCCAAGGCGTCTATCATGGAATAGATTACTTGCATATCTGTTGCACCTCACCCTGGAAGTTTACTCAGTGCTGAACCTTCTCTTAAGACATAGACAAATGTTTAGCCTCAATAACTCAGCTCCAGCAATTATTTCACAGGGTTCTATCAAAAATGTTCCTTCTAAGTCTATCAGATAAGTCACTTAACCTCCGTGTCTATAATTTCCTTACTATTTAGAAAAAGGATAACATCAGCTTCCACTTTGCTGAAGGCTTTCAAATTTGGGAATGAAAGATTCTATGTCGACAAAAAGCATTTGTTAGTCATGGCTATTAACTTAAGAGTTTAATTCAACATAACTGAAATATCACCATGTCTGTGTTCCATTGTATCACTTCATGCCCATTAAAACTGTTATATGGTCAGCTTTTATGATAATTTGGAACAAAAGTAACATATGCTGGAAACATGAAGGAACTCAAGTTACAATGTGTATTGTGGGAATCATTTTCTCATTGCCTTTATCAAAAAATGCTTGATAAAAAATCCTTTACCTAAAACAGCCTATACTTTCATGAGTGTATTCAAGCCAGGTTGTAGACTAATCTGTTTATTAAGTTTCCACAGATGCTGAAAAGCAAGAGGGAGTTCTAACAAGACTAAGAAAACAGGATATCAAAAAACACGCTGTTCTTGAGCAGCCCATTTTTCTCAGATTTCGCTGCTTGTTTGTGCAGTGCCTCTGGTGGCCCTTTAAGGTAATGAGACAAACTTTCTGAAATTTATTACTCACTTTGTCTGCAAAGACAGAAAACTAAAACCAGTATTTTATATGAACACTTACAAACTGTTTGAAAATTCAGCAAGGATCCTAGCTTCTGAACACTGTACTCTAGAATTTAGTATACTGAAAAGGCTCTTGCACCTGTATGGATATTTGAGACACGCTAAATGGCTTATACCATTGCTGACTAGCACTAAATGCAGTGAGATGTCTTCCCAGATATCTACCCATTGGAACATTCAGATATTCCTTGTCCACAGCACAGACAAATCAACTGTTCTACCAGGATATTGTGTCCCCAGAACAGTATGACCGAGTTGTTTTTGGACGCATCGGCCATTGCCTTCTAGACAATGATGATCCACCATAACAACAATAGTATAAATGCCCTTGTGAAAAGATCAAGTCACTGATTGATAACAGGATAATATGATGCACCCATTTTTTTCTTGTACTAGGATTCTGTTAGATACATGTTACCGATACACTTTAGAGACAGAGTCAGCTGGCCACAAATCATTATGCATGCTCATTTTTATTTATTTATTTATTTATTTTGAAACTAATTGCCCACAGCTCTTTTATCTTCCTTCTAAAGGCCCACGCGATCCTACAGTTAAGAGCTCTGGATTCTTGCCCTTAAGAGGCAGGAAGCTGTTGTACTTTAGGGGAGAGGCTGCTTTCAGTCATACCAAATAGTAACAACTGTATCATCTAGTCATTGTGATAATGATCAGGAGAATTAGCTTGATTGTGTCAGTCATGGTGCCATGATCCTAGTGGTGAACTTACTGATGCCTGTGTTTCCAACAGTGGTGAATCTGTCAAATCCTTGGACCAGATTCATGAGGTTTTCTTGTATCTTTCTTCTTCCCATGAGTCAAAAAATGTAAGCTAGCAGAATAAGATATCAGTGGTCATGTTGAGCTGTTGAGCCATGCTACTGACACAGGCTGCTAGGGGAGGTCAGAGGGTTAGTGGGTTGGGGCATGAATGTGAGAAAGGACTGCTTTGGCCCACAGCAGGGAAAGGTGGAATCTTGGCTCTAGGTATCATGATCTTAACTGGTGTGCAGTGTGGATGCAATAGGTTTTATCAGTGAAATACAGCACTGTGGCATGGCAACGTATGGGTCAGTCTAGCTTGGACTGCTGTCATGGAGTCTGTTCTCAAGGGTAGCCTGTAGCTGTTGCTGTATGCATAGCCATAGCCATGCTGGCACAACAGAAATCTAAATAATTAATTTCCTCTTTACTTTTTGTACCAAAGAAAAGTTGTGTCATACTGTCAAACTGTTTGGCATGTGTCACAGAAAAGCTTGTGAAGGGTAACTTTTATGCTTACCTGAATTTCTCTCCTTTCTGCATCTGTTGTTAGCAGGATCCACTGGGGCTTCAGAAATGGACCTTAGGCCTGGAGGTAGTAGAAACATCAGCAGAAGATAATGAGAAGGTCTGCACCCTTGCTGCTGCTTTGTGTGTACAATGTACTACAGCTGCTTTAGTAACAGCTGGAAGGAAACAATTAGCATACCAAAGAGACATGTTATAGTGTCACATTGCAAAGTCTTGTGCAACTGAGACCTTAGGCTTCAAACATCCAGACAGCTAAATATATTTAAAGAGATGCTGTCAACTCGAAATCTAATCAGTTAAAAATAAAAATAAAATAAATAATAATAATAATAATAAAGAGCTAGATATATTTTCAGGTGCTCTGCATGTCCCTAAGTCCTCAAGTTACTTTGTTTTTCCTGCAAGTCACCAGCTCACTTATTCTTTGGCAAGCAGAGACTAAGAACAATGGAAGGAACAGGGGAAAAAAAAAGGCTTAAGGAGATGTAATTTACCGTTTCCCTGATTTAGCTGATAATATTCTATGTTTTCTGGTCATTTTGAGAGACAAGGAAAGAAGCAAAAAGAAAATCAGATATATGACATTTAGTGGGTAAACAAAGGACATTTCTTTCAGTTTATTGGACTTCGGATTAGATCTTTTGAGCTTAACACTTTTAAGCATCTGTCTTTCCTGTTAGCACACATCACCCATATAGGATTCTCCTGTTTACTTATTTATAAAAGCCAGAAAGATCTAGAGACATTTTATTTTTTCCTTTTATTTTTTTTTTCTTTTTCCTTACCATAAATGTGACTTTCTCAAAGTAATGTAAAAACCATAACCTCAGCAAGATAGTGTTAAAATCACATTTTTATTTGATAAGCATCATGTTTGACATACTCTTTGTATTCATGTCAAAAAAGTAGTTTGAGTTTTAACACTTAGCCACACTTATGACTTACATGATAAATGATAGCTTTAATTGTACTACAGCATACAAAAACTCCCACAATTATGAAAACAAATAGATGGAAGTAGTAAAGAGGATCCTTACTTTCACCGCTTTTCTACTTGATTTCTGTCTTGAAGTTAACTGTGAATTCAACCAGTATCAACAAAAACACCTGTCAAAACCTGAGCTCAAATGTTCCATATGCAATAACTGCCCACTCTCACCAGGAAGACTGCAAAGATGTCACATACCCTTAATTATTTAAGGGATGCAAGTAGTTTTGGATGTCGGTTTCAGGCAAGTAAGCCATCTCATGTATTAAGTACCAAGTGAGGAAACATTTTATTTTTATTTTTCCTTCCTTAACGTGGAATGATTGTGTCATCCAGATTGCAGTCCAGGACTTTTGGACAGGATGAGCAGGAGATGACACAATGTTGCTGATACATGTTGCTGTCATAGCCATGCCATCCAGCCATGATGATGGGAATGGCACCTTGGCATCTCTGGGTATCAGTGAAGGGGGCAGGATACAGCACCTCTCTGTTTCTCTGGTGTGACCTCCAGTACACATGGAACAGACATACTGAGCACATGGAGCAGGATGGGAATGTTGTGGCCATGCTGAGGTTTCTGCACCTGCCACTCAATGCCTGTTCATCTGTTCCCAGATGAGTGGGCGGTTGTGGCTGGACTGATGCTGCTAGAATGATATCTTCCTCCTGCCTGCCACTTCCCCTTTCGTCATCTTTGAACCCTTTCCTAAGGGCCAAATAACCGCCTCCAGGAAAATTAATTGAACTTACTGTATATTATTTGTGTAAACCTAAGCTATCTCCTTTCCTCAGGATAAAAGACATCCCACACACAGACACCATCTGTGGTGACTGATGTGACTGATACTAATGATCCCAAGAACCTTTGCAAGGGACAAATTATAAAAAGCATTTACTGTCATGCCTTTTCTTCTCCCTCCTTTAACCAAACTTTATAGAATTATCAAAAGCTCATGCCTCAGGCTAAGGCTAAAACAAGAGTAATAGACTGTGCCATGTATACCATGTATACTTTTATTTATTTATATTTTTTTTTCCCTCAACTTCAATAATTACATTTAAAATAAAGAATCCTACCCTTTTGCTCTGAAATTAACAATGACCCTGTACAGAGAACATACATATTATTGATGGATCTTCATGTACTTCACTGTCCATGATTTAAAGTTTATCAGAAAAAAAAAAGCCCTAAAGCAAACAAAGCTGAAAAAGAAAAGGATTCAGAAAAAGATCACAAATCAAAACAGCATATGAGATAACCAGATAGATCAGGGGAAAAAAAAAAAAAAAAAAAAAAAAAAAAAAAAGAAGACAAACTGGCAGACATGCAAAGTATTTTCCATGCAAAGGAAAGAAAGGAAAGACAAGCTAGTTAATGTCTTTTGGCAAATCTGATTTTATTTCCATCCCAAACATATCACTGCTCTGGAGAAAGCTGCCAAGGAAGGGTTAGGGTTTTCAGAGAATTTGTTTGTATAAGGAGGAGGGGAAAAAAAAAAAAGGTTAAATTTATTCCCTTTGGAAAAGGGAACTTTTGAGGTGACCTACTTAGCTTCAATGGTCTTAGTTACTTGGCAACATATGAAATAAGATGGCAAACAGAATGAATGTGTTTAAGAGCCAGCAAAGACATTATTATAGACAAAGGGGTTAAACGATATAGTTATAAAGCAGAGAGGTGAAGTTAAAGTAAATCTAAAGGACACAGTCTTACTGAGGCATGTGGCCTTTTCCTGACCAGCAATCTTTTATGTCCTTATGATAGGTTTATTAATTGAAATAAAAGATAAAGTTTTACATGTGCTGGCTCCAGTAGAAGTGTGCAGTAAGTGAAGTAAGTTTAAGAAAGAAAAAATATCAATTTTACAATGGATTTCTTCATTGGTTATATTATTGAAAACAAGTGTATTTTTTTCAGAAATAATTGTGTGGTTTTCCTGAAAAGATGTAGGGTGGGAGGCACCTTTACATGTATTAGGGCTGACAAGTTCTTGACTTTTTCA
This sequence comes from Aythya fuligula, assembly GCF_009819795.1. Lineage (NCBI taxonomy): Eukaryota > Metazoa > Chordata > Aves > Anseriformes > Anatidae > Aythya > Aythya fuligula. The sequence goes on along the minus strand of NC_045560.1, from coordinate 78,250,257 downwards.
ATCCTGTCTACTTCCCATCCCAGTTCTTCGCTGCCCATGCATGTCATTAGTCTAATCAAAGGCAGCTAGGTACTTCAGTAACTGCTAATGGTGTCTAGACACAGAACCAATCTTTGAATGTTTAAAAACTCTCAGAAATGTGTCAGAAGGGTTTATATCCTTTGAGAGAAATAAGGGAGATTAAAGTATTTAAACATCAACAACAATGAACTCTTAAGGTGTGAGCACAGAGTGGACTAATCAAATCTTTCTTGACAAATTTCTTCTACATTTTGGTGTGTTTTACAGTATTTAATTCTACTAATTGTTATCTGGGATCACTCTGTAAAGCATCACTTCAGAAGACCAAATGAAGATCAATCTCAGTTCATTTTACAAAAAAGACTTTTAAAATATTCCACATGGAAGGGCCAAGGTGACAAGAAAGGAGGCAACTCTGGAAGCAGGACCTGGCAGAGACCATGGGCAACACGATAAAAGCCAATCCCTGCATACAGGAGCCAGGATGATACTGCCCTCAGCAAAGTCAGGAGAGCTTTCTCTGGGAATTTATGGCAGAAGGCAACATTGGAGCATTGTGCACCCAGAAAGCCATGGTTGTTGCCTGTGATTTAGGCACCGCTGACAAGCATTTGGCTTCTGGCCAATCTGCCTAATTTCCTCATACCTGCTCCTAAAATAGTTACCATGTGGCAATTATTTTCCGTGTGGAAGAGTGAGGCCAAAATCCACATAGGTAAGTTCCTTGTGAGTTTGGAAGGATAAAACTCAAAAGTGAAAACTTTATCTAGATAAATTTTTTCCCTAAATATACATAAATGTATATACAGCAGTAGGTTTAGCATTTCTCAGACCTAGTGTAAATTACTTGTTTTCACCTGGAAGAACACTTCACCCGTTTGTAATCCTACACAATAAGACTAGCTTTGAACCACATGTATATTGCAACTTCCTAGCTGTCACGTTAAGGGGTGTAGCTGATTAACCATTATGGGCCCAGTCAGATTCAGGGTACTGAACTATTACAATCAAAGGTTTCACCAATAATGTATTAACCTTCTGGGGTCTGGTCGGATATTCACCAATAACACCTTAACTGTCTGGGGTCTGGTTGGATTCAGAACATTGAACTATCATGGTCACGGATTCACCAATAACGTATAACCACCCTTACTCTAGTTGCACTTAATGAGAGCTATAACAATGCAATCAAGTGTGATTTATTACAGCAACAGGTACACAGGTTCTCTGGATTGCCGGAGATAGTGACTGTCTGCAAAAGCAAGCTAGCATGCATGAAATACACAGGTGTTACAGGTGTTACAGGTGTTACAGGTGCGCAGCCTAGAAATAAACGTGTTAAAAGGATCAAAGACTCTAGAGAGATTTATAACCAAGTGTTCAAATCTCACCCAAAGGTGTCCCAATGGGGGGGAAGAGAGGCTCAGCCCGTTGACTGATCCCAGGAGTCAGGAGGTCCTAAGGATGTTGTATTCCCTCGGGATGGTATCTCCCCTGATGGTGGTATCTTCCCTAACATCTCCTCTCTCTTAGGCCAATTTATATTATTTTCTATCTTTTAGGTGGAGCTTGAGTGACTCTAGTCAAGCATATTTTAGTTATTTAGATTGGTGAAAAGTTCTCCCGTCTCCGTTTAAAGTAATAGGCTCCGAGAAATTCAGAGCGCTTGCTCGGTGAGGGGTGGTCGCACCTTGGAGGTGGGTAGCTTTTGGGATGGAGGTGTGTTTTGGTATTATAATGATATTATAATGAGCAAAAAAGTACACTAGGTTACAGCATTTGTCAAAACATGACAGGTCCTTGTCTCAGGGTAGCAAAAAGTGCAGGTTATTGGTCTTGGTATGCACAAGAACAATAGAGTCCCCACCTGGTTACAGAGCCTAGCCGTGGTGTCTCCACTCCACTCTACGCTCCATACTGTTCCTTAGAGCTAGCACACCAGGTTTCCCCAGCGTGATAGCATCTAAGGTTGGCAGCCTAGGGAATGCTCAGGTAATGCAGCTACACCCTACCCTGAAAGCCTCTTCAATGCTGTACATTTTCTTTAAAATGTGAATGTTAGTTTTATTTTCCTAGTTACTTCAGGCAATTACACCACACTAGCAGAGGGAGAGAGAGGCATAATTAAAACTACAATTCTGAGTGCACAAACACTCAGGTTTTAAAATGAAATTTGATCAAATTAAGCAAATTAAAAGCCATTGCAATATTTAAATTTAGCAGAAAACTACATTAAAATTACAGCTATAAAATGTTTAAAAATTATTAATTTCTAATGTTTTTGTTTAACTGTTTTAGTAATAACAGTTCAGGAAAACAGCTGCCTTGGAAAAACTATTACCAAAGTATAATATGAAACAACAAAGGGAGATGCTACATCACTGAAATAAAAAATGCCAGTAGAAAAATTAAATCATCAAATTCTATCCTTCACTTTCTTTTACCTCCAAGTCATACCAGATTGGTGTGTGATTTTTTTGTCTGTTTAAAGCAGATTGCCAATGAAGGAAATGCAGTGAAGAGGATGCAATACTCTGTTGTCCTGTCACAAGAGAACAGAGAACTGGCAAATCATCATTGCTGTCTTTTTGATCAACAGTCCAAAAAATGAGAGAAATAATGCAGTGTAACACTTTAAAAAAACAAACAAACAAGCGAACAGACCAAACACAGCTAGGACATACATGCTAATCTCAATTTTTTAGCTTTGATTATTTTGATTATTCAAAAGTCAGATTGCTTGAAATGTGGACATATTGTTGCTCTCCCATTTTGAAACTCAGATAGAAACATATTTTGCTTACAATGAACTGTAATTGCCTGATTTTTTTTCAAAGGACCCTCGAGTCAGCTAGAAAACAGGGGATAAGCTCTATTCAGCAAATATAAGCAGAAAATACACATCCAGAGAAACATAATGCAGCTCTCAATGGTTCAGGCAACAGCATCGTTTCTTTGCTAGTTGTCCAAGTTTTTATTCCATGAGCATCTTGCTTTAAATCTCTCCATGGTAATAAGGAGAGATTACATACTCAACAGAAGAAAATCATCATAGCTTCATGGATTTTAATGAATGAATGTCAGTTAAGAATCTGTGCTACTTATGTTAGCGGTAGCCTATGGTCCAAAGAAATCTCCTTTCTCTGACAAAGTCCATTTTAATAGTTGACTACTACTCTGAAAATATACCCTCATTTTGTAAGTGTAAGCTGTAATGTGAATGGTTTTGTTTCACTGCTATTAGCTTTTTAGCACCCCTTTTATGATAAATATCTTAACTTTGAACTGTTGAATGTGAGGTTGTGTTTGACCCATGAGCATGATGGTATTTATGATAAAAATGTTAAAAAAAAACAACAGACGACTAAATGTTGAGATTGCTCTTAAGTCCCCTGAAGGAGGAATTGCTAGATCAATAGCAGAAAGCTATGGAAGGATTGATACAGCTAAGCTGAAAAGTCTGGCAGGTATGATCCATTCTGTCTATGTACTAACACTTCCAAATTTCAATGTCAAGGACATTTTCTAATGTTTGGTTGATATGGTTTCATCTTAAAACACATGAAATATGTCTTCTAGCTCACAGTACTTATGATGACACATACATTAGGCTCCTGCTCCCATGAGTTCACTGACTACTAGAAAGACACTTCCTTGCATTGTATTGTAAGTCTGTCTATGTATATATATATGTTTATGTGTATATGTACATACATATTTCAAACACACAAACACAAAAATATTTCACAGAAATACTTTACCTATACTTAATCTCATCTTGGAGAAAGGACAGAGGAAATATCAGTGCTAAGATTCCTAACCTTAGCAAAAATAGTTTCCCACTATTTTATTCACTTTCTTTTTTTCCTCCCAATATCTGCCATTGTTTCTTCACATCTCTTCATTACTAATAGTTCCTCTTCACTGCTACACTGCTCAGTCCTCCAGAGCCATATTGGCCTCTACTCTTTTTTTTATTTATTTATTTATTTATTTATTTATTTATTAGGGGAGTGGGGGCGGGGGGATGGAGAGAAACAGTTGGCTTGGTATTGTTGACTAAGTCTTAGAGGGTACATAGACCACTCTTTCTGGATTCATGGATATGCATTAGTGATACCTGCACGCAACTTCAGGTCATTTTCCTTTTAGAAATGTACAGTTAAAAATATATAGATATATACAGAATGATTCTATCATGTTCTGAGAAAACAGCAAGTATTTGGGGGAAAGATCTTTTCTAAAAAGCATGGAAAGAAACGTAACAAACTCACTGATTTATATGTACTAGAGACATAGAATATAAGATATTCTCTACTTCTTTTCTTTGCAATAAGGAAAAAAAACAAATGTTCTTCAATAGAAAGTATCTTGTGAAAAAACACATTCCCCACACTCCTGGTTTCAGTTAGGACAGAGTTAATTTTCTTCCTAGTAGCTGGTAGGGTGTTATGTTTTGGCTTAGGATGAGAAGAGTGCTGATAACACCCCGATGTTTTAATTGTTGCAGAGCAGTGCTTACACCAAGCCAAGGACATCTCAGCTTCTTGCTCTGTCCTGCCAACGGGCAGGCTGGGGGTGCAGCAAGAGCTGGGAGGGGACAGACCCAGGACAGGTGACCCAAACTAGACAAAGGTGTTGAGGGATTTCTTGAAACAGCAAAAATCCCATGGCTTGCTGTAGCTGAGCAAACCAAGCTACCAGGGCAACTATGAGAAGTTCCCATGACAGTGTTCCCACATCGCCCAATTGAGGAATTCAGGAAAATATTGTTACCAGTAGCTGGCCTCAAGGACAAGGTCTATGTGACTGCTAATCACAAGGGGGTTGTTTTCTTGCAGGTGGGGTTGTTTTCTTGTAGCTGTTTGTCTGAGTGCTTTTGACCAATAATCTTGTGTGAAACACTGTCCACCCCTGTTAAGTTCTCTATAAAAGTTAGGCTATTCGGGCAATAAAATGGAGCATGATCTGACTCTACTGGTGTCTGTCGTGCTTTCGGCCGTGCTTCCTGCAACACAAAGGGGTATTCCATACCATCTGAAGTCATGCTAAACAATATATAGGGGTGGCTAGCCGGGGGAGGAGGGCTGGACTGCTCGGGGCTAGGCTGGGCATCGGTCAGTGGGTTGCAAATCGGTCAGTGGTCAGCAATTGCATTGTGCATCATTTGTTTTGTACACATTATTATTGGTAGGACTATTATCATCATTATTGTTATTATTATTATTATTATTATTGTTATTTTTATTTTCCTGTCTTAATAAACTGTCTTTATCTCAACTCATGGGCTTCACTTTCCCATTTCTCTCCCCCATCCCAGAGAGGGAGGGGAGACAGGAGGGTGAGTGAATGGCTGTGTGGTGTTTAGCTGCTGGCTGGGTTAAACCACGACACCCACAGGACAGAAAAACTTAATGCTCAAGAACTGTAATAGCCGTGAATATTAAAACCTCCTACCGTCACATGCAGACAAACAGAATCCAATGATTTTTAATGAAAAGTGAATTGTCATCTGAAAGGATTAAGTTAAATCTTTAATCAGCTCATTTCTCCGTACAGAAAAAAACACCTAAACAGATTCTTCCTCTGTCTTTCTCTTTCTCTCTCTCTCTCTTTTTTTTTTTTTTTTTTTTTTTAAATCAGTGGATTTTGTATGGTTCTGTTATCTTTAATCCTACATGCATTGATTCTTTAGCTATGTTGGGGGGGAGGGAATGGATGAGATCTACTTTTCAAAAGGTTTCAAAATGTTTTCAAAGGTCTTGGAGTTTTAGTACATCCTAAGCTCTTGCTATACCGTCACAGTGCCAAGAGTAAATAAATCACAAATGACCAGAGCCCTGCACCCCAGTCTCCCAGAAGGAACTTGGAGTTGTATCCATTAATCATACAATTCCAATTCTGCTGCAGGTAGTGTCTGGCAGGTGTATGCCAGCAAAGTAAAAACATTTGGACAAGAAGCTACACTTCAAAATTAGATGACTTTTGGACCCATGTTTCTCTAGACTGTTTAGGTCTTTGACATTAAAAATAAATAAAAGTTTGATACAAGTTAACAGGAAAAAGAAGGATGTTCTTCCTGACAGAAACTACTTCCATGAGTACTCATTGCTCCCCATCTATTCTCTAGTGCAAGAAAAAGTAAAAGTCAGGGCCAGAAGACAGAGAGCCAGAGAAAAATGTTTTTGGTAAAATCATTTCTATCACACAGAGTAGCTCCCAGCAATTGCTCCACACTGTGTGCTAGAAAAGCTGCATGAAGGCAAAGCTTTAACCTTAGCTCAAGATCTGTGTAGAATACAGGTTTGAATGAAAATTGGTGTAGTCACTAATTTCAGATATTTGTCCCTTCATATCCACAATTCCTGCTATTTTTTTGTCTATTCTTAAAAATGCCTACCAACAGAGATTTCCCAGCCTTAATATAACTCAGTACTACAAGGTTCTTCTGTCAGGAATCCACAGCTACAATACACTGGCTGTAATTAAAGCCCAACACTTTTTGTTCTTCCTGCTGACCAGTTGGGAGAGATATTTATTCCATCCAATTTTTGTGCCATCTTGCATGTTGAGGATTACTGTGTCATCTATTGTAAAATTTCTGAAGTCTTCACTGTTTCACCTCCTCCCCCCCCCCCCCCAGGACACACGTTCTTTTACAAAACTATACTTTCACAAAAATATATATAGATATTTTCTTCTCTCTCTCTTTTATTTTTTATTTTTAAATTGGTTTTAGAGCTGTTGCATGAAACTTATCATTTTCCTGTCCAAATGACAAGGGTATCTTATGTACATGGTTGTTATTATATGGAAGCTATGTGATTACTTGCTCCAGTGAGACTGTGGTTGTATATCATCCTTGGTGGCTTTACTGGACTTCAGGCTTCAGTTCCCAGAGCCAAGTGTTCCAGGCATTTGTATCTACAGTGCTTATAAGGCATAGTTTAAGTGTGAGACTGTCCTCTTCTTAGTAGAGAGCTTGCTTGCTTCAGATAGAGTATAGGTACATATTTACTGCTACATGTTATATGAATAATCAATGAGCATGAACTGCTTACCTATGTAAAATGTATTTATGATTTTTGGACAGCTGAGCCTGTGCACAGTAGTGATGACTTAGATTAACATGTTTATCAAATCAGTAAAGTTTGAGAGGCAGTGAATCTTTTTCTTTTTTCTTACTTTTTTTTTTTTATATACATATTTATTTATTATTCTTTTTTTTCTATGAAGTAATTTATTCAGCAGAAGACCTTGACAGGTCAAAAGCCACCTGAGAAGTGGGTTAATGTAGGAATGTTGAAAAGGAAGGAACCATTTCAACATAACTGCTTCATATAGTCTAGGCATCATGTAAATCTCATTTAATGATAATAGAAAGTATAAAACATTGCTTCTTTTCATATATGAAGAGCCAGGAGGAACTGCAAATCTTTCTGCACTTGCATTACTGAGGAATTCCTGGTACCTTCATCGCAACTGAATACTTCAACTCAGGTTCCCCCTAAGGCATTTGAATACCTCATTTACCTTGATATCCCATAAACCTATGAGAATTCCAGCCTAATTGCCAGAGAAGACCAGCTCTTATCAGTATTGATAAAGTTCCAGTTAGATATCTGACTTTTGAGAACGTTGCTAAAGTCTTCAAACACGGTGAGGACCTGTAACACACTACATGTGTTAGTGTTAAGAGTAACATTAGAAGTAACGGTTGCAGAAAATATACTGCTGCCAAGGATTTGTGATGTTCCTCTGATCATATAACACTGATAAATGTGACACTCACCTCCAAGACATGAAAGACAAAACATGAATTATTGTTGAATAAACTTTACTGTTTGTACTTGAAACAAAGAAAATATTTGCAGAATGATGAAGGTGAAGAGGGAAAAATCTGAAGAAAAAAAACAACCACTAAACCAAACACCATGCTTCATGTTCTGAGGTGAGTCTCAGCTATATATTTCTGTAAATCTGGAGTAATCTATATGGGGAAAACAAAACAAAAAAGGTAATCTAATTTTTCATTGGATATATTTCTTCTGCAGTAAGACATCATTGCAGTTAATTGCAAGAAGTGAATGGAAAATGGGACCAAATCTGTAATTAATGTAAACAGAATGATTATTAATTTTGAACATATGTTCTTTACTTTGAAGCTTCATCCACATACCTTTTGCCAATGTACAAGTATTACATTGTAAAGTAAGCAGTGATGGTAATAGATCATCTCAAAAAAGCTTCTGATCAGAAGTTTGTTTAGATTGTTTACACAATGAAGTTTAGTTTTATTCTTCTTCAGAAAATCCTGACTTACCTTTTTTTTTTTTTTTGGGGGGGGGGGGTGGGGGTGTAGGGAGAAGGTGTACTGGACAGGGAACAGGGATTCAGTTTAGGGTTTAAATCTCCACTTTAAAGAAAACAAGCTGAGAACTGAAATCTTGCTTCTTTACCAGTGCAGGTGCACAAAAGCTTTAGCAGTTGTCTGAGCTACTAAGCAAGTCTTCTACTTCATCTCTCCTTTGAGAGCTGTTTAACTTTGTATAAGCAATTAATCATTAGAGTAGAGAAGCAGAAGTAGCTAGCAGCTCTTATGAGCAGAAACTTTCTTCCTCATCTCCAGCTACTTCACTTGTTTGTTTCAGACCTCTGACCTCTCTGGTGTGACCAATCTCCATGTGCATCGATATGGAAACAATTAAATCTCCAGACCTGTTCGTAGTGTGAGTGCATTACTGTAGCTATAGGAAGAAGAGACTGGGTATCTTCTGATGTGTATTTATAATGCTGACAGTAGTGTCTTTCGTCATCTCAAGACAGCATAAATGACTCGGGGAAGGAAAATATATTTTCATAATCATTTGCAGATGGCCCTTACCCAAAATGCAGGGTCTGAATTCGCCTAATGTTTGGAATTTGCAGAATCTGATTTTAGATCTTCATTTTGCTTGGTGGTGTACAAGCATCAGAGATTTTAAATTTCAGGTTTGGGTTCTGAATAAATGTTTTTAACTGTAAAGCCATCATTTCTCCCTTCAGCATATGTATCAGTTCTTAGCATAGCCTGCAGCTCTGAGTTCAAAGCAACCATGCCTAATAAGTAAAAGTTATCTTTGGTTTTAAAGAATACTAGAAAAAGAGGGCAAATAAGCTCCTATTCCTCTCAGGTGTTGCTGAACCTAGATATCCTTGGTAATAGTTATGTCTAATGTAGAGCTTAGGGAAATGGTTTAGTGGGGACTGTTAGCGTTAGGTCAGAGGTTGGACTCGATGATCTTGAGGTCTCTTCCAACCTAGAAAATTCTGTGATTATATGTTACGGTCTAATCCAACAAGCTGCCCTCACATGTGCTTCTGGCAGTAGCTTTGTTATTAATTTATATGTTAATTTTCTGGTGATGTTGAAATTTGTAGCCAAAATTTTTGTACAATACATTTCTTTCAGCAATATTCTAATTTTAGATTCTGTGACTTCATTAAACATTCAATTCACTGTAATCTTATGTAAGCCTTGATCAAAACCCATCAGAGTCAATGCATACCTTCATTTTGATATACATAAGCACAAACATATATGCATACAAGAATTTTAATATTGGTATTTACTTATTGAAAAAGAGAATATGATAGAAAAAGGGTTTTCTCAAATGGTAGTACTTAATAGTTCACTGACATTTGTCCTAAAATTGAGATTCCTAACCACATTTTTTTCTGGTTCTTAACGTGCCAAATACATTTAGAAAATATATTTAATAATAACAAATCAGAAAAAAAAGTAATAATAACACAATTTCTACAATTTCTAATACTGCCAGCGTTACTATTCTGTATTTTATTCTAAAGTCTAAATTTTGAATATTCAGCTATGACTCAACTTTGCATTCTCAGTTTAGCCTCTTAATTAAAATCTAATCTAGGGGCTAATCTAGGAGTTTGGAAAGAATATGAGCCAATAGAAAAATGTTACTTACAAGGATGTTGTCATACATATAAATTGGGTCTGAGCAGACAGTTCCAATGCTAATCTAGACTGACTTTTGACTAGTTTCTACTTAGGGAATATTAAGCAAGGGCTAATTTTTAGTCTCAGGTATTTGCTACAGGAAGTTCAATGATATTAAATTACAGAATTATAGAATATACCAAGTTGGAAGGGACCCATGAAGATCATCGAGTCCAACTCCTGGCACTACACAGGTCTACCCAAAAATTCAGACCATATGACCAAGAGCACAGTCCAAACGTTTCTTAAACTCTGACAGGCTTGGTGCCATGACTACATCCCTGGGGAACCTATATGAGTATGCAACAACCCTCTCAGGGAAGAACCTCTTCCTCATATCCAGCCTGAACCTCCCCTGTCTCAGCTTGACACCACTCTGTCGGGTCCTAAAGAGCTGGGCATTGTTATGTCTTTCTACTCTTACCCTTATTCTGCGTGTACCTAGTATAGCATTTTCATTATTTCACTTAAGATGACATTTTTCTATGTTAGCTGTGTGCATTCTATGATAAACCCTGATTTTTGAAGGTTCATAAGTAATTTTCAAATTTATTTTAAATGTAGGGTTGGAATTTAGTGTATGGAATTTAATTACAGAAATATTTTATTTTGAGATTCATAACATCTCTCTAACCATTGTACAGAAAAGCACAGATGGTGATATCAAATGTGTGCAAAAAAATCTCAAAGTCTTGACTACAATGAAAAAAATTACAAGCAAGTATATATTCATGCAAAAAGACTTTCTTTGTGAATATAACCAATGTCTTTTTCATGCAATACAAACTTGTTTTCAGGATAGTGTCAGAAAATATAGTGCCAGCATTAAACTTTTAAGTGGAGGCTCTGGGTTTTGAGTCTAGAGGTCCTTCAGTCACTGTAGAAAATTTCCCTTGAAGTGAAAAACTATACAAAGAAGTCATTCTCCTATTCAGATTTAACCCAACAGAATGCTGACAGTCTAGGGAGCTTTAAAACCACTTGCTCTTTCACTTCCTCTGAGGACCCTTCTCTGACCCACCTGCTAAGAGGTGCTGTAATGTTGTGTTCTGCCTTCCCCACAGACATTGCTCTTCTGGTCCATCTCCTGTTCTAACTGTCATTACACTTACCTCTGCAGAAAGAGAAATAAGACTCAACCAACCTTTCATTCCAAACTCCAAGGAAGTCAATTTTAAATGTTTAGAGGACTTGGTTGTAAATAGAGGTTTAATAAGTGGCTGTGCTTTGCAGGACTCTTACCTCAAATTTCAGCCTGTATTCTTTTACGATAACAACAATAATATAATATATATAAATATATATTTGAAATGGCATGACACATTGCAATTTAATATGTGAGCTGGTCTCCCTCATTTTGTCTGACTGTCACATTTGAGTGTTGTTTTTCTTTTTTTCTGTTATTATTATTATTATTTTGTGCACTTTTTCTTTCCTTCCATTTGATTGTAAGTAAGTGTTTAGCAGCAAAGTGCATAGTAAACCATGGATCAATGTCACCAGGCAAAAGTTTATTACATTAAATATTACAAACTGTGCAGAAGAGACAGTTGATAAGCAATATCTTGCATATGATCATTGCAAAACAGGCACATGAAAGATCAATGTTATACCAAAAGGAGTCAGAGACAAATAGCCATTTTTATGTAAATGAAGTAGTTTCTTCTTTCATGTGGCACCCTCTTCTGCCACTCAGTATAGCCTTGTTGTCAGTACTACTCAGTACTACTCAGTACTACTCAGTACTGACAACAGATTTCCATTAACAAACTAGTATCTGCTCTCATAGCTGTAGTCACAGAAGTCCTTTCCAACCTTCAGAGAGCCTCCTGCTACAGATTTCTGACAGCAGAAGAGACTGAGAGAAAACAGTAATGTCTACAAAGCCAAAATGTTGAGTGGGAAATGGCAACAGAAGGCTGTGTGGAAACCTGAAGCTTCCCCAAATTCCTGTTGCTAAGGCTTCCCAAAACAGTACTTCAGAGGTAATATTAAACCAAGACCAGAAGATGAACTGCCTTTATAAATCAGTTGTTCAAACCTGGACTCCTAAAACACACCTAGGCCTCAGTTCGGAAAAAGAAATACCAGGAAAAATTGCTGTAATGTCTAGAGGCTAGTCTAGATCAAAACTCCTTACTTCTTTCTTTCTCCTTTCTTCAGCCTATTCAGCCTATTCCTATATTGTGCATCATTTTCTTTTCTATTGCTATAGATTCTGTGCTGATGGTAACTGGCTCTCCTTTTTGAGTTTGAAAAAGCAGGAGCTTAACATATATTAACATATATTAACTTCAATAAGCTCTTGTATTTAATACTCTGCCATTGTAGGTGATCAAAAGGCTAGGCTGAGTAAGGGTTAAAGGGATACCACTTCAGACACTTGGTCTCACCTCTTCTCTGTTGGCATCACCAGCATGCCAGCAGGAAACCTGTGCTTACATAAAAGAATAAATAGGAAATACACCAAACATCAGGGCTTTTTAAATTAGTCATCACTGTAGACTTCTAGTAAACAGTGAGTAGTGAATGAGCTGTGCAAAGGTTTAATTCACTGTTTTTTTTTTGTTTTGTTTTGTTTTGGTTTTGTTTTTTTTTTTTTTCCTGTGAGTATTCACCAGTTTTTGTCACTGTATTGCTGCAGCAGTTGTTGGGCTCTTGGATGGCAGGCAGCAAGAAAGCTGACAAATCACTGAGAATACTCTCTGCTGTTTACTATGAGGATGTCTACAGAAACAGAAGAATGAAGGATTTGACCTTACCATTTGACTTGCTTGCTCTGAGCAGGTTGCAATTACAGGCCACCTATCATTTCTCTATGTACAAAAAATACAGAGCACAAGTGCAAATGCAGTTAATGAGAGCTTAGAAGCAGATGTTGTCTCTTTCCAGCTACCAGAATGCTAGGGGTAATACCAAGAGTGAATGAAAATTGGAATGAAAATACCAATATTTTCATTCTAGGGCTGTACAGCACATTCATTACTATCTATCTTGTGTGTTATGTTGGAGTCAGGCATGCCAAGAGAATTAAAGTATGATAAAGGTTAATTTCTAATAGGGAGCAGAGATGTCTTGCTTTTCAGACATAGCCCACAAAGAGCAGATTCTGATTCAGACTATGGTGACTTAGGTAGGCCCACATTTTCACCCTAGATCTTACTGCAGGAGCTAGATAAGTCCCTCTTGGATAGGAGTGTCTTGGATGGTACCACCTCTGAACAGATGAAATTATGGGATTATGTATTACTAATAAAGAAAAGGCCGAGAAGGATCTGGATTGAATTTTGCATGTCCTGCTGCAGCATAAAATATGTGTCATTTTAACCAAAACATTTCAACTATTTTTTTTTCTGAATAAAAAGGAAAATAGATTATTTTCCTGAAATATAGGACAAACAACAGTAATGTTTAGACTAAAAGCTACATTCAAAGACACAGGGTCATGAGAAAGGGTTGTCTTATTCAATTGGCCTTTAAAGACATAAGTGAAGACCAATCCATGATTCTAAGATTCCATGTCTGCCTTCAGAGAGATATTTTAGAACTTCCACTGAATCAATTTTCCTTATGTGTCTGGATTTTCTTTTATACTTCTTTCCCTTTTAATCAGAAAAATAAATATTAAAAGTCTACTTTAAAAATAATAAAGTAAGAAAGTCCTCAGATTTCAGGAAATGACAACAGTGAACTGATCCATGCAATTATGACATTGTCTGTACTCCACATGGCAATCTCTAATTACATATTATCATTTCCACAGGAAGTGGAAAGCCTCTGTGAGGAAACTGAACAAATGGAGACAAATTGCATAATTATAGAATTCTGAATTTAATGTAAATTTTGAGGAACATGGTCTTCAAAAGAACATGGTCTTGTATTTTGTCAATATAAGAAAACAATAGAATTAAGGGGCAGGAAGTTTCAGGAACCTGTAGTTATGCATACAAGACTAGATCACCAAAAGAGTAAATCTAAACACAAGTAAAAACCTTTCAGATGGTGGTATCCAGATCCTGGATACCTTTGACAGACTGGGGTCAGGGAAGACAAAGAAAGTACTAGTAATGACTACATTCTTCATAATAAGCTGCAGTACATTATCATTTCTCCCTATTTTCTGCAACGCAGAAAAGATAAGTCCAATATCCCTTTATGTATTTATGTGAATAATAAATATGCTACTAATTTATCTACTTCAGAATATTATCCAAAACACAATTCAATGAAAATAATATTGACTTAGTCAACAGAAGAGTATTTGTTGCACTTTTCTGCAAGAGGAATTTTAGCTAACTAAAATCTTCCCACACATACCAGCTCTGCTGTGACCATTTATCAATGTTTAGAGTTTGTGCAGAGGAAGGATTTAAAGCAGAAGAGGGATCACTGCTCTTCTGTTCCTGTTTGAAGGAGATCCATGACCTGAAGGGGAATAATCTGTGAGCAGCAAATAACACCCTCCTAACATGCCACTGCTGAAGACACCAAGGTGTGTTACTGAAGATGCTTTCTCCAAGAATACCTCTAGGGAAGAAACTACCACGGGCACACCAGGCTTCAACTGTAAGCATCAGCCCCAGGCTAGTTGGGATGGAGAAGTGAACTCTCCAGGCTTCGTGTCCTTCCAGGTTGCTGAGGACAGCTCTCTGCAATATGCATGGTGTGAGGTTGCTACAGGGCTCCGCTATGGCTGGCTCCCTTTCAAGAGTGTGCAAGACCTTGGTACCTATACATGCTACTGTGCAGTCCAGGGAAGCCCAGGCACAAGCTGCAAGGCCATAATGCAGACAGCCATCAGGGGAGGCAGAGCAAGCTGTGCTCACACTCTGGGGATGGCTGTCTCAGAGCCGCATAAACACAGCCCTGATAGACCTTGCCTCGTGCATGCAGTCCCCATGTCACAACACTAATATTTTTCCTTTCTTTCTGCCTATCCACAAGCCTATAATCCTCCTCCTGCATTTCTCCATCTCCCCTTTTGATTTTGTTCAGAAACCTTTTTCCTCTCATTGAAGTTTCCCCTTCTTAATATGTAAATGCAATAAAAGTGTGCACAAGTAAAGCAGCAGAACAGCTAAGAAAGCAAATGCTATTGTCATTATTTCATGTTTCCAATTAATTCAAATGGCAAATTTATTGGAAATCAATGCATTGTATTGAGAATAAATCATTCAAGCCACACAGCAAGCTTGGGAAAATAGCTTTGTTGATAATTGAAAAACTAACTGAGTAGGGTGTACTCTAATTGATCTATCTTATTTAGCTATTTATAGGGTACCTTTTTTTGTAAGTCTGGGGGCCACAAAGAACATTGGAAATGCATTGTAATGTATATTTTAAATTTCAGTCAACAAGGTATTGAGAAAGGTTATGCACAGGGTTTTTTCCATTCTCCTTCTTTAGTCTCTCTCTCTCTCTCTCTCTCTCTCTCTCTCTCTTTCTCTCTCTCTCTCTCTCTCTCTCTCTCCCTCTTTATTTATTTATTTATTTATTTTTGTACAATAGTTCGCATGCATTGCATGTAACTTCTTTATTACTATGGTCAGTCTGACCTACCCTCATCTAGGCTGTTAAAGCTTACTTAGGTCTACATAGCAAATGTAAATAAAAATAAAACTGTCAAATAAAAATTGCTGTGGTACACCCTGCTGGTTGTGGACATGAAGATCTCTCTCTTTTCTGTAACCTTTTCTATTCACTCTGGACAGATTTACATTTTTCTCTTCAGTAATGCTTGAGAGGATTGCAGTCTTGTTCCTCCTTCTGACCAGCCTTCTCCTACAATCCCTTCATGCTTTGAAACTGCATCCATGGGTCACCCCTTGTGCCAGATAGGAGGATTAGCATTTCTTTAATCCTATTAACTTTAATATCAATAGGTTATTTTCACAGAGGCATCTTTTGCTAAATCCCTTTCTGTGCAGTATTTGAAGTTATTCCTTGGCTGTTTGCTTACTGTATAGACTGGTGGATGGGCACTCTCCTCAGAGGTAGAAGACCAATCAAATACACTTTTAGCTTCATTTGGAGCACTCATAGGCACCAAAATCTCTGACCTTCCAGAAAGGTACTTTCTCCATCAAACTGCATATGCCAGTCTCTTCTAAAGAAGTAATTGGACTTTTAGACAGTCCAAATCAAATGTAGGTGCATCAGCTGGACTTTGTCCAGCTCCTGCTCAGCTCATTAATAGCCTGGAAATACAGGCAGGAGGAGAGTGGAAAGGTTAAAGAGGGGGTGTGGAGAGTTTTTGTCCTCTTAGGCAAAGGAGAAAGCTGCGCTGTCTCTGTTAAACCTTGAGTTACTGCTTTAATTAGCTAATAGAAAATTTCCTCCTCTTCCTGAAAATTTGCACACTTTGTTTCAGTGGTTTTTATTTCAAGTGGCCACATTCATTAGTACTGCAGTATTTTTTACACTTATATTACAAATACTCACAGTACTCACAGTATAACTCATACTACAGTATAGCACAGTATAGCTTATAGTACCTAGAGACAAGTACAACATTTCCACTAGCAGCTTCAGCTTGGACCCATGTACTCAATGCAGATCTGTATACAGATTTACACCTGGAGCAGGTCGGGGTCGTTACTTTTTTCAATATTTCTTCCTTCTGGTTTTGTTCAAATGCAATGTAACTAATTTCTTTATTAAACCTGAAAATAACCTGCATCCATTACATTTTTTTCATTGGCACCCAGTCTGATCTGACATCTGATTGAGATGTTCAGACCAAAGACTTCTGTTTGTCTTGTGTTACATCTAATATATCCAATACCCTGGAGTTTTGCTTGTTCCTTGACCCCATTTTATCAGTCTGTATGCACACTGATTTTAAAATAATCTGGATTTCAGCCAAATTGTAGTGTTTTTTGTTTATTTGTTTTGTTTTGTTTTGTTTCTCTATCAGTGCAAACAACAACATTTAATGTCCCTTTATTTTCCCATAACCATGCTATCATGTATCATGATAGGATGTATTCTAAAATTAGAATTTTAATTCAGAAATTGGATGCTTCAATTCTAACTCCAATTTATCACACTAAAGGATTCTCTGGTTGCTGGCAATCTGTTACAAGTATAAGGCAGAGGGTGAGGAAAAATACAGAGAACAGAAAAAAGTCTTTCAACCACAAATATATGAGATTATAAGAGATACTGCAGGAAGAATTTTCCATTGATGGGAAAATGAAATAGTATCAGTTTCTAAAGTTTAACGAAATGGAGGAAGAGTATGAAACAACATCAAGATGTGAAAAGACTCTTTCAGCAGATTTGGGACTAGGATGGTGTTCAATTTTATGTGTCCCATTTGTTTCTGAGCTTTCTGCTCTCTTCTCTTTCTGGCTCAGGTCTCTTCTCTTTCTGGCTCAGGACATTAATCATTATAGTTGTAAAACAAAGATTTTAGCTACATCTGCACAAAACTTTTGTAATGAAACTAAAGAAATTCAGACTAACCTGTTTTGGGGTTTTACACTTGCAAGCTGGAAAGATAAATTCAAAACTAAGAGAAAAAGACTGAGGAAAAACTGTGTTATATGTTTCATTTTTGATGTTAAGAAAAAGTTCTAGGGGTTCAGATATGTGTTTATTTAACAAATACCTATAAAAACTTCTGATGCTACTTTTTCTTACCCTTTAATACCACTTTCTGTTGGAAATTGCTTCCCTTACAGCACACAGAACAAAGCCTGAAACACAACGGTGTTCCTTCCTGGTCAGTGCACAGCCACCCAATTCACTCTGAAGCCACCAAGAAGTCCCCATATGAACCAGCTAAAATGAAGTTGTCAGCATCCCATTCTTAGGCAGTGTAATTTTAACTGCTCCAGAAAAATAAATAAATAAACTTGCTCATGTCCTCATTCACACCAATTTCATAATGTGTAAAGGCATGATCCTATGCAAGGCTGGCTGATATGTAGGTATTTCATAGGGATATCAGTCTGCAAGAAACCAAATTTCAGAAAAGAAAGCCCTAAACAATCATAACATGAGGAACAACTCTGTTGCAAATAGTAACCAAATGAAAAGTGGCAGGTTTTGGCAGTCTTCTGGTTTTCTGCAGCTGGTATTGTTGTTCTGATTCAAAACCATGTTCTTGGAAATCATCCGACATTTCAATTACAATGAAGGTTTCATGGTCAAAATCCTAAAACATAATTGAAATGTAAGCTTCATCACTCCACATTTGCTTTGTAAATGAACATCACAAAAGCAAAGGTTCAATCCAATTTGGACTGTAGTGATAACCATTTGAAAAGACATGTATCTCACAGGTAAGAGAACAATTCTGTCAGTGTTTTTTAAGTTTATAGCACAAATACCATTGGTAGTAAGTAATTAGTGAACTTCAGAAAAAAATGTTTCAAAAAAACAACAACAACAAAAAAAAAAAACACAGTAAAATCAGGTTTTTCTCACTCAGCTATTTTAAGAAAAGGTTTACCCTTTCTGATAAATCTGTTCTGGGCATATATTACTTTATGTTAACTAGTCAAAGTATTTTTCACAGACGTCATTGTGCTCTCTCTGTTTTCTTTCATGGCCTATTGGCCATTTGTTTTCTACAAAAGCTTTAGATGACTACCCTGAGGAGAAAAGGGAGGGAGCATTGCACTCATATTCCTCCCAATATCCTTCCCAAGTATGGGAAGAAATGATTCAGAAAAGATTCTTTTGTCCTCATGTCAGGGGTCTAGACGACTGACATTAAAATCTGGATTGGTTGTTCAGATTTTTTTTTCTTAATAGTCCAGTTGTGGTGACTTTGCTGGCTGCCAGTCCCCAACACAGCCACTATTTCACTGCTCCTCCTCAACAGAAGAGGAGAAAATAGGAAGGACAACCCCAAGGGTCAAGATAAATACAGGGTGATCACGGTAACTCACCAGTTACTGTCATGGGCAAAATTGACTCACCTTGGGGAACTTTAATTTAATTTATTGCCAACTAAAACTAGAGTGGGAGGGTGAAAACGTGGTCTGGGGCCCGGGGCTGGTGTCAGTCCCTGAGAGCCCCCCTCTGCTGCCCCTTGCTCCTCATACCATGCCCTGCTCCAGTGGGGCCTGCCCGGGGGCAGAGGAAGAGAAATCCCTGCTCCAGGGGGATCTCTGCTCTGGCGCCTGGAGCCCCTCCTGCCCTCCTCCTCCTCTCCCCCAGGTGCCGGCAGGGCTATTTCTCCCTCTTTCCTCCCTCCCTCCCTCCCTCCCTCCCTCCCTCCCTCCCTCCCTCCCTCCCTCCCTCCCTCCCTCCCTCCCTCCCTCCCTCCCTCCCTCCCTCCCTCCCTCCCTCCCTCCCTCCCTCCCTCCCTCCCTCCCTCCCTCCCTTCCTTCCTTCCTTCCTTCCTTCCTTCCTTCCTTCCTTCCTTCCTTCCTTCCTTCCTTCCTTCCTTCCTTCCTTCCTTCCTTCCTTCTTTTTCTTTCTCCTGGCTGCAAGGGGCAGTGTTTTGCCCTCCCTTCCCCAGGCTGTCCTTGAGGTGCCCACCCATGGCCGCTAGGCCCAGTCATGCCCTGTGGTGGGAACACCACAGCTGGCTGGATGCCCATGGTCGCTTGTGAGAGGGGCCATCCCTGCAGCCTATCAACTTTCATCCTGCAAAAACCTAGATGCTACACCAACACAAGTCAATAGACAGAAACAGGTTTTAAGGTGAAGTTCATTTAACATGTTCATTAACAAGTCTGTTTTTGGGCATGATGATTTGCACTGAAGAACATATTCCTCTTCCTTGTCTTTCCAGGGAGATCGAGCAATTTAATCAAATGTAGATTTTC
The DNA here is from genome assembly GCF_009819795.1 of Aythya fuligula. Lineage (NCBI taxonomy): Eukaryota > Metazoa > Chordata > Aves > Anseriformes > Anatidae > Aythya > Aythya fuligula. The sequence continues at coordinate 78,230,442 of NC_045560.1, read as the reverse complement.
ATATAGTGGTTTTCTGAAACTGGATGAGAAGAATGCCTTTGCATAAGATCAAAATAGATTAAACATCTGCATGCAAACATTCTAGAAGATGAAAATCAATTGAAATTATGTTTCCAGGAGCTGATGATAATGCTTGCAAACATTATTTGGAAAAGAAAGTCAAAATAATTGATATTGACAGTTGATTTATGTTTCAAGAAAAAAGACTAAAGTGGGTTTTGGGGGGTGATAGTATGTCTCCTTCAGATGCTATTTTGTTATGTTAAAGGGTATGGTTTATTTTAATATTTTATTTATTGTAACATTCTGACAAATGAAAAGACTCTGTGTTATTAAGACATAACATTTATTTGTTTCAAAAAACATATTGGTGGAAATTCGCTCTTCAATGGAAAGTTCATAAAAGTTGGTCTATTCTGACACCAGTTGTTCCCCCGACACTACTACAAAAGCAGGCATATCCAGCTAGCTTATCTCAAGATACACAGTATGACATATAAAAAGAAGAAGCCTGAAGCAACAACAACAAAGATTGACAGGCAGATCTGAAAACTCATTTACTGTTGCTCCCAAGCATATGTAGGTACATTCTTTATTAATCTGTAGAAATGACAGATTATTTGAATGTATATAAAAATGTATTTCATCATACTGAAACATAATATTTTATCATAATTAAATGAACTGTGCATTTTTCAATGCACAATGCCATTTTTCAAGCAATATTTAAATTGTTGTTGCATACCAATGGTCTCTGCTCTATCATTTCATGTTTGTCTACATATATTACTATTTATTAATCTCTGTTAATAGAACCAACACTCATACCTGGAATAGTTTGATGGAATCCTCAGCTGATGTCAGCCAAATTGAGCTACATATTGGACAAATCTTAAATAAATATATACTTTACTGTGTAATAAATAAATTAATTAATAATTCATTTTAATGGTTACTCTAATAAAACTGTGTACAGAAAATTGACTTAATTTATCTGAATTCTAAACCAATTATAAAGTTTGAGGAAACTAATATGCTTAAGGAAAAATGTAAAAGAAACAACAGATAACCCATTTGAACAATCTATGATCAGAAATACTTTATGTTATATATTTGTGTAATTCCAGTGTTTAAAAGCTCCCTTGTTGACATTGTGACATTAGCACTCTATAACAAGTACCCTGGGAATAGGATAATATTCCTCAGCAGTCACACCAGCACTTTCTTTCTCAGACATACCAGCCTTTGTACACTTTCCAGCCTGATCTAGCATTAAGTAAATTCGATGTCAGCTATGTCAAAGTGCTCTGTTTTAACTGCAACTGATATTGTCACTTATGCCCAAAGGTTAAGGGGGGGATAAAAAAAGCAGTGCAAGATTTGATGAACCAGCAAAAATGTTGTTATGCTCCTTTGTAAATCATTTTATATTTCATCCTGTTCTAACAACATTGATCTGAAGTAATCTCAAACTATGGACATAACTGTTCTGTAAGTCTGGGGGGAAAGTACTAAGGCAACACTAAGAACTTCACTGATTTTATTGCCAGCACTGACTTTTAAGAGGAAGTCACTATGGCACTATTAGCTTCCCTTCCATCTGATTTTTATTTTTTTTTATATATATATATTATTTTATTATTATTATATGTATTGAAGAAGAAAAGGGGAGAGGCTGGAGGGTCACCAAAGCTTCTACCTTTAATTTTCTGTCTTCTTCAAAATTCTTCATTTTCATGGACATGCTGAAGGATGAATAATCTTCTTTCTTTCTTTCTTTTCTTCCTTCCTTCCTTCCTTCCTTCCTTCCTTCCTTCCTTCCTTCCTTCCTTCCTTCCTTCCTTCCTTCCTTCCTGATAAAAGATTTTATAATTTGCAAAACATGTAAATCATGGGTCCTCACCTTCTATTTTTCTTGTTTTCATGATATGGTCATAGTTCAATTTCTATTTAACTTTGGAGTTCACTCTCTGTTTAACTTCAGATATCTAAAGATGTTACTTAAGCAAAAGGGCTTATGAATTGCAGTACAGTGTTCCAACTGCAATGTAGATCTGTTGCTTCTGAGTATGCTAACATAAAAGTAGACATTTCCTGTTAATTCAACTCTGTCTACCCTGTTCCTAATATTAAAACCCTTTTTCTTCTATGACTATATTGCCAATGCATTTATCATTTTCCACACAAATAGCTCTGTAGAACATGTGTAGAGTATTTGTAGAGTGGATACTGTTTTTATTATGTGTCTTCTTCAGTGTTACAACTCTTTTTATTCCTTTTTAAAACAATGTCAGGAAAATGTAATTCTGTGTCATTAAAAAACAACCACCTGATTGAATAGTTGGGAAGAAACTCCTGAGCAAATACTGAGTTAATGCTCCCCAGAGTATTAACTATATACTATTCTGATATGTTTATATGGTTATTATATTTTGTTATTATTTTCTAATGCTAGAGCAGATGTTATTCACGCTTTTAGAAATACTTGGAAAAATATATATATCATTAATATTGCTAACAGCAATGAATTTTCATTGTTAATTATTTGTCGCATACACAAATGTATCTTTCCTTTTTATATTCATGGCATGTCAATTTTCAGTAAAAATCTTTGTATATTGCTTATTTGGTCTTCTCAACACCATAAATGTTTTTAAAATTGAACATATCGCATATAGGTAATCAAAATACAGATGTCTAGGAGATGAAAAAATCTGGTACACTAATATAACTAAAACACGTTTGTGGATTGTATGGTTTTCCACTATCTGCATGGAAGTGCATGACCTGGCATTAACACTGTGCAAATCCATTTCCTCAATGTAGCTAATCTCTGACTCAGCTTGATGCCATTTCTCTAGGTTACACATACTATGCAAAAGAATCAGTTCTTGTAGTCAAACAGCTATTTGGTAAACTAAATATTCTCTCTCTCTCTTTTTAAAATTGAGATGTGGCTAATCCCTCATTTATTGGTATTTCCTCACTTGTAATCAGTTAACTGGTTTTATTTGGTTAAATACTCATGGTAATGGATTTGCTTGTGAAGAGATTGTAAGTAATCATGACAACCATTACAAAAAACATCTCCCCTTTGATATTTGATATTAATAGGATACTTAAATAGTCAGTTCAACAGCATCCGTTGTCTGGTGATGCACCAGGTTAACCACTTGCTCACCACTTGGTGTTTTGCGCAGTGTCTGGACTCCTCTCTGGGCTCTTCCTTTTTTTAAGGAAGACTTTATTATGTGAGACTCTAGAGTGTTATGAAGATCTCAGTACAAGAACTCCAACGCCTTTTTCTCAGATTAAGTATAATACAGTTGACTTCAGTAAAACTTCCACCTAATTTCAAGCATTTAAATAGTTTCTTGGGATCCTGCAGCATACTGAATAACCCTTCTCACCCCTTAAGAACAGAGTAGCTAAAAGCATGGTGAACCAGCTTGATTTGGTTACCAGCTCAGACAGAGAAAGAAGCTTGAGCTGTTTTCCCAGATGGTTCCATATGCAGGTTGCTAGAGCTCTCAAAATGATAATAATAATGACAACAACAACAACAACAATAATAATAAAATAAACAAAATCCAGAGATATGTGAAGTTAAGGATCTCTTTCTCTGAGGTACTAAAAGCACACTCAACCAGAAATGGAAATGATGGGGAAAAAGCTTGCAATAAAAGGAAGAACAAAACGAAGTACATTGGTAATGAGAGCAGAAATAAGAGATGGAATAACAAACACACCCCCATGAGCTTGGCCCTTAGGCAGCAATTACAACCAAAAAATATTAAAACATAAAAAATATATTATATATCATATATTATATATGATATATATTGATAGAGAAACTGGAATTAATGAGAAAATACTTACAAAAACATTATTTTCTTGATTACTGCAGCATATGATGTTAATCATATTTTTAATAACATGCATATAAATCAATATTAGAAGATCCTAAACAATTGTAGTGAAGGAGTTTGAGGAAATACATAATCTCATGAATAGTGGAATTATTAGAAGTTTTAGATGGGAATGCCAAAGGAAGTAGAATCTTCAAGCCTTTTTTTGTTGAAGAATATGCTGTGACAGATTGTGACAGATGATACCATAGGGTTTATACTCAGAACTACCAGGATGTGTGAAGTTATAAAAATTACTCAGGACAAAAAGATGAGAAGGCAAATGAGATATACCTATAGGTAAACTAGCTCATCAGCAGGAGAAGTAACTGGGAAACAGTAAATACTTAGATGAGACTTTGGGAAGAACTGAAAGAGGATGCCAAAAAAAAAAAAGTAAAAAAAAAAAGTGCATGAACTGTAGTAACTTCAGCAGGTCCAGGGAACTTAGGCAATGTACAGAGTCTGGAAACATCAACATTTGAGATAAAACATTCTGCAATGTTGTGCAATCATTAGAAGCACAATCAGTAGAAGCACAATCAGTAGAAGCACAAGCAAAACAGCGGAGCGTCACAGGTAGTAATGATGAAGTTCTACACAGGTACATTGTCTGAAAAATTGAAAATAAGGGAATGGTTTCCTTAGTTAAGGTCCATTGAATTATAAACTGAACACTTGTGCTCAGTTGTTGCGAAAAAAAAAAAAAAAAAAAAAAAAAGTTGCAATGTAGAAAGAATCCAAAATACTGAGAGGAAACCATCAATGGAAGGACAATTTTTACTTGTAGACATCATTATCTTTCTTAATTTGATAAATGAAATTATTTAGGCTTATTATGAAAAACTATGTTTAAAAATATGCCAACGCTTGTGTTTAAGAATTATAAGAATAAAGAAATACACATGGAGACACATATCTAATTAAAAAATAAAAATGCAAAATGTGTGGAACCTGAAGAAATTTCATGTGACAGTTCATCTGAATGTCTTTGAGCCATCATTTTAAACAAATATGTTTACATTTAAATATATTCTTATTCAATGATCTGTTGGCCCTATTAGCAAAATTGCACTGCATCTCTAATGGGACAGTTATTCATATATTTAAAATTATACACCTGTATGAAGAATTTTATAAGATAAATCCTAACTGTACCACACTCATCTTCTAAAGGGGTGTTTCTAATTTCCTTGCATGTAAAAATCTACTGTGTGACTAAGATAGCTAAATACAAATTACAATCCATAAGGGGATGCAAAACAAAGACAGAATTGAAGAACAAGATAAAATAATCAGCAAATATTAAGCTCCATGCATTTAAACATGGGAATTTCTCCATTAATACATCATGATTCTAAAAGAATAGTGGGAGATGTTAGTGTAAACTATTATTTAATGAATTTGAAATAGCATTTTGAAGGATTTTAAAAAGTTTTTAAATTAAGAAAACAAACAAACAAACAAACAAAAAACAACAAACAGCTTAACTGAACAGACAGAAGGTAAAGGGTTGAGAGAAGTCAAAGATTAATCTGGATTCAAGACAGTACAGAATGAACAAAATCTATGGAAAAAAACAAACAAACAAACAAAAACAACAGTCTAGCTGTATGCAGCAAGAATAATCTAGAAGTGTTAGCTAGTGTGCAACAACGAGATGCATTAATGATGTGACAAGAGGACCAAACACCTGTAAAAATGTTCAGCTTGATGGACTCTCACATTTTATATTGGAGAAATGCTGAGACTCTATAATGTTTCAGGTATGTTTGGAGCACTGCCACCACCAAAGGCCACAAATTAAAACTATTTTACAGCAATGAATAATCTGCTTCTGAAGTTCATAGCCCTGCTGGATAGCCAATCTTGTATCTGACAAATAGACAATTTATACCTTACTGCAGTTTTTATTTGTTCATCCCTTTGCAAGGTCATAGTTTCAAGGCTCCACTGTTACTGAAATTTCAGGAGGAGAACGTGAATAAACCTCTTCTGAATTTAAGTTTCCTTGTTCTTGTATATAAATTTCAGTGATCTTGTATATAAATTTCAGTGATCGTGAAAGTATGACAAATAAGAGTAGCTAAACACAAGCATTATATGATTGTCCTATATTTCTACCAAAGTACTTCAGTACTAATCAGTAGCAGTCTTTTCTCTAGTGTAACAATAAATGCAGCATTCTGTGGAACTACTGAGATAACACTTTATTTATTTATTTCCTAAAAACAAAAGGAAGCTACTTGGAGACCTTTAATCTTGTTTCATGAGAGAACAAACTACATATTGAGTCCTGCTGGTCTTCAGAAGTGAAAGCTAATGTACTGAGCTGATATAGCATTCCAATATGCAGAGTACCAGTTTATGATAATTACTTTTGCATCTGCATTTAGAGTACCACATGTAATTACTGAAATGTATACTTTCTCTCAGCAATGGCATGCAATTTCCATTAGTGGTCTTGGCAGTCATGCACATGCATTACAGGACCTCTAAGTAATCTGTAGCCCCTTGTAATTAAATGCAAAAAGAATTACAGGCAGTAGAACATAGTGAATAATTCACAACCAATAACTTGTCTGATGAATTTAGCCTATCCTTATGTACCCAAACACAGCCAGATATTTTTTATCCTTTGTTATATATTAAATTACTTAAATTACTCATTTATTGTTTCATTCATCTGCAGGCCTTTTGCAACGTTTTGCAATATATTTCCAAATTGCTACTGGAAAACTGTTGATTACTTACATAATTTCTCACTAAAACTTTACACTAGGATTTTGAGAAAAATGGTGAAACTTTGTAAATTTGAAGCTTTTCTCTATTAAAATAATAATAATAAAAAAAAAGTTTGAAAAAATCTATTTGCAAGTGAAGAGGAATCCAATAATAATTTAATGTCTTAAACTATTTGCACTAGAATTACTTGTAAAGATTAACTTATATCCAGTGGCAAATTCTCATGTTTTTAAACTCTTTTAAATGTAAGGAAGGAGCTCCTTTTCAAGCGCAAGGAGACTTGTAGGCCTTTGAATCATTTCTCTCATACTGAGGCTTTCCATATTATGTCTTTAATAGCTTACCTGCCACCTTCTTAAATGCCAGCTATATTACTTTCCTCACTATGGTTTCCTCACAACAGTCTCAGTATGCAAACACATTTGCTCTTCTGACAATTTAGTATTTTATTCAAAAAGCTCTTCTCTTCCTTTGATGATCCTAGAGCTGAGGCATTTGGAGATTGCAGTTATTTCTCTTTCTGAATGCATTTTTCTGGTCTTAAACAAAGAAAAAAAAAATCATCTCCTCACTTTATCTGGAAGAATTATTTTGTATCTAATTGGTTCTTTCCCTGCATATATGACACCCTTTTCTGCACTTTTGTTCTATGTTCATTTTTTTCTCAAAGATGACTGGAATTTTACACAGTATTACAAATCACATTTCATGAGTTCCAAAACAGAGACAAACTGTTGGATACAAAACAGTGTGAAAGAAAAAAAAAAAAAAAAACACATAAAATTAATGTTGGAGTAGTTACAATCATTCATTATATTGACTCCTCTACAGAAAAATGCCATGATACCAAATTCAGCCAGGAAATTGTATCAGCTGAGGATGAGAAGAACCTGAATCATAACTCCACTGAAACAATGCAACTGCCTAGGTAGTCTCAGAGGCAAAAACCAACCAACCAACCAAACAAAAAAAAAAACAAAAAAAAACTTAGTCCTTTAGCAGACTTACAAAGAACTTCACAAAGTCAAACAATGAAAATACTCCAATTTAAACCAGGTATGCTCAAGTAGCATAACAGAGATCAAAGACAAAAGTGTAAGGTCCAGAAACAAATCTTTTTAAATCCAGAATAATATTTTATGCACCATGAATTTAATTTATATTTTCTGAAGAGAAAATGTCCATCAAGGCTTTTCACAGAAAAATTCAGTTTTATTAAGTCCACTTTTCCAGCATGACATTGCCATTAATAAAAACATTTTGAAGAATATTAAATGTAGAGTATACATATTCAGAATTCTTTAATACTCATGCACTGTGAAATTATTTAAATAATTTCTGAGAATCAATAAAAAAACATAACAAAACAAAACATCTTTTTTTAGAGGATGTTGTAACATTTCCATCCATGCTTATTAAGATCATTAATAACTAATCAGACAGATGAATACTTTCTATTAATAAATTCATTTCAATTCCATTATTCCTGTTGTAGAAACAATGTCTCAAAATTACGAAAATATGCATCACTAAAACTAATAATGTCTACTATTTTATTTATAGCACAAAATATAAATATAAATAAAGGTTGTGTGGTTCTGGTGTTGTTGTTCGGTGATTCTTTTGTTGTTGTTTGTTTTTATGTGAAGCCATTGGTTCCAAGATTTTTTCAGCTTACAAAGAATCTGCCTGAAGTTTATTCTAGAAAGAATGTCTTGTTTATCTAATGATGATCAAATGAGAATTTTAAATTTAAATTTTACCTCATAGTTTTAAATGTAAATAAACAACTGTATATGGTATCACATTGAACAATGTGGTGAAACAAAATCTGTGCTTGTCAGACGAAAGTTAAAAATATCACTATTTTTAGACATCAAAACATTCTTTACACTATCAGTTTTATAGAAAAGACCCTTGTTTAATAGCAATTTGACTGAATTGTTCTTTAATTATTCAAAAATCCTCTCATTAAAAATGTATTAGTTATGTAATTCAGAAAAAAATACACTTGCTCTGGTTTGGTTTTGTGTGTGAACATATCACTCTAGATGCTTATTATCTAAAATATTGCACAATCGATCATTTAAGTTAATTAATGTTGCTTGTGTTCTGTGATGAATAACAATGAGGTTCTGTAAGTCATGATATAGTAATGAGTCAATAATGTGTCATATGTTCATGGTGATTCATAAATAACTTTGTTTTCATAACACTTCAAAACAAAATAATCACAAACCATCAAATTAAGGAGTACTCTTCCATCAGCCAAGATATTTTTACTATGTCCCTATTGGTCCAGTGCAATTACTGATCTTACAGCTTGTGTGCATGACTACACACTAAATGAAACAGAAGACATACTTACCCTTAAGTTATGTAATTGTTATGAAAATCTTATTTTAATTTTAGTAAAATGCAATGACTAGTGTTTTGTTAGAGCAAGATTTTGTCATTTGTCCAGAATAAAGTCACAAGTGCAAACCCTAGACCTAATATTTAAAGTTATACAGAGAGATGGACATTATTATTTTCAAGGTCTTGGTTTAGTTTCTCCTTTTCTCTTTTTCTTTTGTTCACTTACTGTGTCTTAGACAAGCCTTGGGAATCTTTCTAATTTATAATTATTTTCTATTATTAGCCAGTCATTTCAACTTGTCTGGAAACTGGAATTTGATTCTACACTCTCTGAAACAAACTCCTGAGTTAAGGACTCTCTTCTCATGTCCCCCAAACAGCACAGCATGGTAGCACCTGAAGAACCATTATCATGTTGCCATTTACCTCATTTTAGTGGGCAACAGTCAGTCAGATGAGGAAGGCAGGAATCAGAAAGGAAATCAGGAATTATACAGAGGTAAGGATCACACTGCATTAAAGCATAGACATAAAGATCCAATTCCAGCAAAGTCTACTGCTTGTTCCAGTGACAAGAGCAATGTGATTTTAAACCTTTTTCTGACTCCAGAAAACACACAAAGAAAATCAGGAATTATACAGAGGTAAGGATCACACTGCATTAAAGCATAGACATAAAGATCCAATTCCAGCAAAGTCTACTGCTTGTTCCAGTGACAAGAGCAATGTGATTTTAAACCTTTTTCTGACTCCAGAAAACACACAAAGAAAATATATAGTGAAACACCATTTTAATGATACTATTCCTTTATATTCCTTTCCACCTGTCTTTTCTTTTTATGCAATGTTTGTACATACAAAAATGAATAATTAAAGATCGAATGTACTTGTACACAATTACATACAATAAGCTTTGACGTACACACATATAAATACGTAATCACTGATTAAGAAATAAAAATAGAAAAGGGAGAGAGAGAGAGAGAGAGAGAGAGAGAGAGAGAGAGAGAGAGAAGGAAAAAAACACACATTGGCATACCCATAAAAAAAATTTAGAGTTCCCAGGGTGTCTCCTGTTCATTTATATTCTGTACTGGAGAAAATCGCACAGTATGCAGGTTAGGTATTATTACTGCACACCACAGTACTCCAGGCTATTTAAACCACTGTATCATCATTCAGAATGTATATCAATGAACTAGACTGTGGCTCAACTCAATTGCTTTCAGAATGGACATGAATACTGTATGTAGACTTTATATGCACTGAGTACATAAGCATGCATGATATTTACACAATACAAGGACACAATACAAATGGTCTCATTGATTTTAAGGCACCAAATATCAATGTATCTATTATGTAAAACTGAAATACCAAAGTCCATGGTTAAAGCATATGGTTAATTGCTCTGTTAAAGTAGAATAAAATAAAAGAATTATGTACACTATGACCTCTGTGACATGAGTAGAAGTAATTACACCTGTATGCTTTTGAACCTCTGTAAGGTTCAGATTTTCCCACTGACATTGCATTGGGTTATTATTTAGAGAAACATCTTTTCAGTGTTATTGCAATTGATATGGGAAGAGTTTAAAATAAGGAAGTTATTTGCCTGTTTTGAATACCTACCACAACCACTGTTTTCAATAAACTTGGTAAATGGTACATGGAAATCTCATCATTCTTTGAATCTTTTTGGTAAAAAGGTAATTATTTTGAAAAATCTCTCTATAAAAAAAATCTACATTAAATTATTATCTTTGGGGGAAAAAAGGTGGAATGATTAATCAGTTATCTGATTATGTGACAGACTAATTATATTACTAATATTTCTAGTGGAAACCCATTAGTAACCGTACAAATCTTTTGTCACTGGGGAATTTATGAGTTGCAAATGCATACATATATATTGAATTTTATTTATTTTTGGCAAAATGGTTTCAGTAATTAGGATCAGGAAAAAGACAAACATTTCAGATTTTTTTAAGTGACAAATTAGATTTCAGAAAGATCAACTGCAGCAAATAAAGATTTTAATAATATATGAAATTGCAAGGCAAATGTTACCAATACATATTTACTATATGATAACACAAGGCAGAATGCACTCTCAGTAACCCATTTGATAAAGTAAGTGCAAAAGCCCAGGTATATGCAAGGATAAATCTAGCTAGCATTCATACAGGCATAAACTTGGAATTCTATGTAATTCTATTCTTACCTGAAATAACTTTTTTACTTTCAAAAGCAAACTTGACTAAAGCCCACTGAAACTAACAGAGTTTCACTGACTTTGGATCAGACTTTGAGGAATAGTAATTTTTTGACTCCCAACACAAAGCGTACATCTTATATATAAACGTCCCCCATGACCTTCCTTAAAGGTATTCTTCCTAATCTCAGGCCTCTGTTTCACTGCAAAAACATCACTTACCAAAACTAACTAAAGCTGAAACTATCAATGCACATTGAAACATCTGCAAGATACATTGCATAGCATTTTCTCTAAGTATTCCTTCTACCATTGTCCATGGCAATCACTATTTCTTCATGTATTATGTCTTGTTTGTTTTGAGATGTTTTGTGGTAAAACCTGTCTGCATCAGTAATAGGGAAATAATGCAGAAGTCTTTGGCAAACATTAACATACAAATCATGGAGTCCTTCCAGAAGACATAGAGTCGTTCTATAAACTTGTCTGGCTGAAAAAAAATAAAAATATATATATATATATGCATTGAAGTGCCTCCTGAAGACTGACCGTGGTGAATTCTTTTCTGCAATAAAAATCATTCCCTTAAACTCTTTTCAACCCACATTCAAATGTGGTAGTGTTAAAATATGGACAGAATCATCTTGAAATAGTTTCAAATCTATGTGACTTGGCACTGTTCTCACTACTATAATGCAAGTAATAGGTGTGGCAGAATTAGTGTAATAATTTGGGACAACCCAAATCTTCAGTAAAGCCTCATCTGTTCCGGGACTACATGCATATCAGAATAGTACAGTTGCATTGAAGAGTGTGTGAGAATTGACCATGTAAAGACATAAGGGAATTTAATGATTAGTCACAAACTCTTAAAAAGTATTTAAATACAATTTCTCTATGTTACAGTGCAGAACTATATTTAACAGCAATTCATTTGTATTACAGTGGAAACTACATATATTGTTACATTTTCAAAAGTGTCTCTGGGTAAGGAGTTTTTAAACACCTCTATTACTAGGCCTCTAACTTCCAGATGCATATGAATGTCCATCACTAGCAAAGCATAGAATGTGTTGGTTTTTGTTTGTTTATTTTGTTTGTTTGTTTTTGTTGTTTTGTTTTGTTTTGTTTTCACTTGGGCTCCCATATTTAAATCTCTACATTTACCTAAAAAAAGGTGTTTGTGGAAACTTGATCTCCTCAGGGGATGACAAGAAGTGTTTGTCACTGTACTTCTTCTTACTATTCTCAAGTGGTTACAGTAAATTTTAGTCTATGTTCTATCTAATAAACCATTATTGTGTAAAAATTAAATTTATTTCAGTTGGGAATCTGGAAAGGCTGACTTTATTGAGTATTCACACTATGCATACACAAAGTGTCTGATAGCCAGACCATTTAAATATTTAGGTAGACTGCTAAATACTGCATTGTAAAATGAAAAAATACATCTAAACTTATTTGTCACTGTACAAAACATGCATATTTGACACTGTTCTTTTTCCATTTCCAAATTAATAAAAAATTGCTTATGGGAATCTCAATGGTTGTGTGGCATTCAATAGGGTACATGAAGAACCAGAATCTGGTTAGTAATTTAATTCAATTTCTCTTACTCTAGTATGTATGCCAGAAGAAAAAATGGGTTTAATGTTTCAATCACTTTAATTTGTACAAATGCAGTAGACTTACATAAGATACATTTTTATGTATCATTATTCTCCCTAGATATAAGTTTCTCTTTTGCTTCACTTCACAAGAATCAGTGTCTCTAATTTTCCAAAGTAATTCACCCACATGTCTTCTTTCACAGCTAGGCTTAGTTTGTAGCTAGAGATTATGCTAAATTTATAGAATATATTAAATTCATAGTCATTGAGATATTTGCAAAAGGAGTTGTATTGTCATGTGCATATCAAAAACGTATTTTACGTACTACGTTGATATGGTACTGCTTACAAGAATCAAGAAATTATGAGAGCTGTGAAAATAGTCAATAGTTTTGCTTAGAAATGAAGAATTAGTAAATCTAAGTCATTTTGATCATCTTTAAATCAACCTTAAACACGCTTTGGTGTCTCAGCAAAATTTTTAGTTACCAATATTTGATATCAGGTCTGACAAACACTGGACTGAGAAGTTTGCAGCTTTTAAAATCCTTTGGGATATATGAAAAGAATAAGAACTCTGCATATGAGCAGGTAAAATTTCAAAATAATACATTTTGCAGAGCTTTATCATGCAACTTCCCTGCTGTTTTTAGTAGCATTCCCTGCTTGTGAGTGTACTGCTTTGGGAAGCATCCACCCAAAGGCAGCATGGATTCTTCTGAAAAGTGGCTCTCTTCTATTGCTTCAGGCAGAAAACAGTGTAAAAGTATCAGCGTGCAAGTCTTTGTTTCTTTTGCTTTGAAATAAGGAAGTTAACACAGAACACCAAAAAGAATATTGTCATCCAAGATCACTGCCCATCATTAAAGACATGAATTCTACTCTGTAAATCTGACCATCAGTTTGACCAATATCTTTAGGACATTTTTATTTCACATTCATGTGGTACTTCCCAAGACCTCAATGGACCTTTCTGAGCTGATTAATGCTTTGGTGCTGAGAGCAAATTTATTTTCCTGGACTTAACAACTCCAGCTGTCTGCCACTGGTGATAGATATGGATGACCATCATTCAACTAATTAACCAAATGCAAACTTGTTTCTATGTCATTAATGAATCTTGTATTCTAAAATGAAAGTAAAATTAATCTTCCTGGATTAACTAGTAGACACTTTTACTAGGGAGTCTAACTAACAGATGGGGAGATGCGGGTTGCATCATGATTTACTGCAACATCTCACTTAAAGAACTACAGAAAACATTTAGACATCTTTGTGAAGTAAGACAGATGAAAAAGAAAAGATAAAAACTCCTTGCATCATCATAAACTATAGGGAGAGTCATAGGTGAGCAGGGACTAGAGAGTACACACTTTGTTTGTTTGTTTGTTTGTTTTGTACAGCCTTTCCAAACATCCCAGGTCAGCAGGAACATCCAAATTCATGCTTAACTCTGCACACATGACTAAGTAGCACTGATTTCTTTGGACCTCAAAGTCCTGCTTAGCTGCTTTTCCAAAAGAAAAGTGATTAAGCTAATGCTTGAAAGTTCAATGCAGTTTGGAAGTGCTTTGCTTAATGCAAACCTAGGCCATGTTTGGACAGAGAAGCTGACAACCATGCTGATACTCTGTTCGGTCTCCACAACTCTTGCCCCATAGCTTTAAGTAACAATAATGCAATGCATTTTTCCATATTTATTTACTGTGTTCTATACAGGCAGTCAGCAAGTGCATTTAATATATGTATGTACAATGGTACCATGAGATGACAGCTAGAAAATTTATGTGTGTAACACATATGTGTACCTTGCACATGCCTTTATTGGTTTACAAATTCTCATCTCCAGCCTTCTGGGAAAAGCCATAAGGAAATAATAGAATTAATAACTGCAAAAATTAATGCAATAACTTGATTGCCTTCAAGATGTGAATTAATCCAGGGATGCATTTTTTCATGTTAATGAATTGACCGGTGCTCTTTAGCCTCACTATCTTTTTTTTTTTTTTTTTTTTTTTTAATTACAATTACACATACAGAAGAAAAAAACGGGAAAACATTCAAACTTCACCAGTCATTCTTACATATTAGTTAATTTTCAAGTTAAAAGGAATATACTTCAGATTTCAGAGTCTATCAGGACTATAGAGATCTTATCAGCATTCTAGAAATTGAAAGAAGTTCTTGCTAGCAGTAGTGATTTGATACGAAGACAATTTGAAGCTGAACTGATTGCACCTGAAATAAGAAACGAGAAGAAAAATGGATTTACGATTGTGGCCAAATGTTAAAAAAATAACAGTTCCACCCTAAAAGACACTATATTTGTTCAGTTTCTAGGGACTGCACTTATTTATTTAAAATTAAACAAAAAAGCCTAGTATAGCTTGAGATCATTAGTTCATCTCAAAGAACTTCATACAATTTGTTTTCTTTATGAAAATATATTTGTTTCAGTAAAAATAAATTGTAGCTATTTCTATATCATTATACAATTTGCAGGGATTTAACAAGCCAATTGGCTTCTGGCCACCAATACTTCAAGGTTTTCATACTGCCAAGTAACATGCTCTGTCATATCCAACTCAGTAAATAATCACCTTATAGCAGTATAGTTTGTGTTTTCACTAAGTGAGTTCTCTAAAACTGCAAAGAACTGCCACCTTTTGTGTATGTATGTGTGTGTGCGAAACAGCTGCTTTTAGAAGAGGAAAAATCAGTACTGTATAATGCTGAAATTACAATTTTAATAGTACTACAGGGTTTTCATACAGCATTATAAACAGGATGGTTTTTCATGGTACAGGCTAATTCAAATAAAATCTGTGGATTTACAGTGTAAAGAGATGGTTCTTCAAGAATAAGCAAAATCTCTTAATAGTATAGAATGTGTACATTTCTTCAGCTCTGGAGATTGCTCTTAACATTGGCAATATTGCTGGTAAATTATGAGCCTTTATGCACATGGGAAAAAAATAAATAGAAGAGGCAGAGGGTAGGGGAGATAATGAGTACAATAATCCACCAAATCATACCACAAGCTGAACTTCAACTTTCAACCTGTCTTCAAAGTTAAAAGTTAGTTTCCAAAGCTTTTTAAGAGGCTGCTGCCCTTTTCAAACCACATTTCAGGTGCATCATTCTTACTGATTTATACATACTAAATGCTGCATGCCCTATTCCTTCTGCATAAAGCCAGAGAAGGCCGTGTAATTTCATTCTGCACCCTGGCAACCTCATTCAGCTCAGGCTGGTCAGACAGTCTTAAGGCTAATTACCAGAATATTGGTTTTGGTCTGAGCTGGGAATAGATAGGACCTATAGCTATTGGCTGACACAGACACACAAGATCGAGGCAAACCTGATCTTTTTCTGTGTAACAGTTGATGCTCCCTCCCCTTCATTCAGAATGACTGAGATGATAAAACAGAAAGAAGGCAGGGCAATGAGAATAACAGTAAAAAATCCACGGCAGCACTCCAGACAGTTTGAAGCACCTTTTTTTGCCTTGCAAAAGCAACTTTAGTGGGTTCCTTTTTTAAAAAAAGCAGATTAGGACTGCTTGAGGATTAGGTGATTCTGAATTATACACTTGGCATATTTGATAGAATTAGTAGATGCTATAGAATATACATAAAACTGTGTACATTACCTATACATGCACAACATGTTTCAAGATATGACTAATAGAAACAAGGAATTGTTAACACTGTAATAAGAACCTCCAGCAGAATGGAGCAATAAAATAGTGGATCTACAGTGGATAGTACTAGGGCTCTATAGCTGTTGCCTTCTTGAAAAGGGTGACATTTTGGGGAAATTTAAATGTTTCATGTTTAAAGCTTATTTCTTATACTATTTGTACTGTGTAATTTGTTACCACATCTGTCAGTGTTTAGATAGATTCAGATTACATGCCTATTGAAGATCAAATTTGAAAGGAAATACACTTAATCCTTTCTGGTCAGTTCTGAAGCACAGCAGCATAGTAATATTGAGAATCTTGCTTTTGTGCTATTATTAAAAAAATTTAAAAAAAGGAAAAAATTAAACTGTGAAGGGACTGCACATCCAGTTCACCGATGTGTCAGTAATTAGGAACTAATCCAGTAACTGTTTTAAGTTTATAATGCAAACATGTAACTCTCTTTTACTGATTCAACTGACTTTCAGTCTCAGGCTTACTTTTCACAGAGGTGTTTTGAAAATAACAACAACAAGAACAACAATATATTAAAGCTACAGAACATAATGTATTCCCACCATTTTTAAACATATGATTTCCAGTCATTGTATCACAAACAGATTAACAAGGATGAGAACAAAACATCAAATCTAGAATCTACTACTGGTGTTTATACTCAGGAAAGATATGATTTCCTGAGCTATATGACATTAATTTTTAAATCTTTGGTTGGGCCAGTCTAGCAGACAGACCACTGGTTGGAGGCATGAGACTGTGTTCTGCTACCAGTTTGCTACATGATCTTAAAGAAGACATTAAATCTCTCTGCATCTTTGTTTCCCCTGAGACCTTCTGTTCCTCTCAGGTTTCTTAATCATCAGTTCTTGACTGTTTTTGACAGGACAACAGTAAGGCATACCCAAATGAATGGCTGTCTTTGTTTGTTTGCTTTTCCTGTAAGATATTATGCTGTCTGCAAACATTTTGACAACATGAAGTTGTCAAGGAACTGTAGTTCTTGCTTGCAGTGTTCTAAAAAAAATTGTTTTTTATACAGAATTGAAGAAATGATAGCAGTGACTTAAGCAAGGCATAAACAGTTCTGCCTAAGGAAAATGCAGCTAGTTGTATCAATGAAAGAGGAGTCTGCAAGCACTTGACAGACTGATTCTTTGCTCTGTGTGACTGTGTCACACCTGGTTCCTGTAGGTATTTTGGAGTAAAGATGTCCAGCAGCTTCTCAATGCAGAATATGGATCTTACAGACAGAAATGAAAACCATAACAGAAATTAGGCTCATGGGGAAGGGATCCTTTGGAAACAAAGGAAAAACAAGCTAAGGAGACAACCACCAAATGGGAATTTTCTGCATAACAATTTCTGTGTACTCTTTATGTCATTGCAACCGTATCCTGGGGTGCATTAAACAAGCATTGCTAGTCGGTCAAGGGAGGTGACTGTCCCACTCTACTCTGCACCGGTGCGGCCTCACCTCAAGTACTGTGTGCAGTTCTGGGCACCACAGTACAAGAAGGACATTAAACTGTTGGAGAGTGCCCAGAGAAGGGTGACGAAGATCGTGAAGGGCCTAGAGGGGAAGATGTATGAGGAGTGGCTGAGGTCACTGGGCCTGCTCAGCCTGGAGAAGAGGTGGCTGAGGGGGGACCTCATCGCGATCTAAAACTTCCTCGTGATGGGGAGTGGAGGGGCAGGTGACTTATTCTCCATAATCACCAGTGATAGGACCTGTGGGAATGGTGTTAAGCTGAGGCAGGGGAAGTTTAGGCTGGACAACAGGAAAGCATTCTTCACCAAGAGGGTGGTCGCACACTGGAACAGGCTCCCCAGTGAAGTAGTCACTGCACCAAGCCTGTCAGATTTTAAGAAGCGTTTGGACTGTGCACTTAGTCATATGGTCTGAATTTTTGGGTAGACCTGAGTGGTGCCAGGAGTTGGACTTGATGATCCTTATGGGTCCCTTCGATGTCAGGATATTCTATGATTCTATGATTGCTGGGAGGTGGTTTGAATGAAATAGGACATGCTTTAAACTCTGCAGTCAGCTTCCAGACTCCTTTCACCTGCAAGCAGACAGGTATGGCAGAAACCAGTACTTAAGTACTCAAAATCTAGTGCTGAGAAATTTTGCATAAAATAAACCATACAATGGCCACTTTATTCAGCTTGCTTCTAATTTTTAGACTTACGGAGAGCAAAACTAGAAAAGGAAGAAAGGGACTATTTCTGCTGTTTTCTAGTACTAAATTTTGACCAAGCAGCAGTTTTTAAACATCTCTGGGAGTTCTCATAAACATGCCCTCGATTTAAGCAACCCACACAGTAAGCAAATGCAATTAAATAAATACAAGAGAAGGAAACTTTTAAATGAATGCACTGTTGCCCCATCAAAGAAAGGATTAATACGTTTGATACCTTGTACTACACAGAACTAAGAATTTGGGGAAGTAGAAAAGAGGAAGAAATGATCCTAACTTGACACACATCTTTAGATACAAAAGACAGTATTGGTACCATGAATTTCTCTACTTACCTAGCTTTTTGGTCAAGACATACATGTAAGATTGCACAACACTAGCAATGAGCTTTGGAGAAAAGTCTGTGAGTGCTGACCTAAAGCACAAGAGGAGAGAAAGTGATCTCCTCTCTCCATGCAAGCACTGTACAATTTTATTTCATGTATAAATAATAGCCATACTGAATAAAAGGTGCAAGATAGATCATCTGTAATGGCTTAAAATAGCAGCCAAAAATAGAATCCTGGGATATTTTTTTTTAAGTCCTTTTAGCACATTCTAGGACAAAGCCCTTGTCAAAAGGAATAGACATTTTTGGACGAGCCAGCACATTTGTTCCCATAACCTCAAATGGAAAATCCCAACCATCCGTGAAATCAAACAGAAGACAGGTTCCTCCTACAAAAAGACATTTGTAATTATACTGCTTGGGATCAGACTTCTGTCACTCTGCTTTATACTCCTACTTCTCCTATCCTTTCTTGTGATCTCTTGCCAGATCTCTTTATTAGAGAAGAATATCAGAAGGGTGGAAAATAAACACCAAGAAGGCAACACTTATCTCACTCACTTAAGATGACTTAACAGTGTAAGAAATATTTCAGTTATGCAGATGAAATCTCATTTGCACTTACTGAACAAGTAACAAAATAACATTTCCTATAAAGTAAATTAAAAATAAAAATAAATTACTCTGCACCAGTTAATGCAGAGTCACCTTGTAACCTGATGTAATACATAGTTCCCACATTTGTTAGCCAGTTATAGCCTATATGTATTATATTATAATTTAAGCTGATTTCTTCTTTACTGTAAGTTTAGGAGCCCTGAAAGAAACATGTACTGTTGTAAAATCCAGAAAACATGGAAACGACTCTTCCCTGGAGCTGAAATTATGTGTTTTATGAATGTTCACCAAACTGCTACAGTTGACCATGCCTGGTAGAGCACAAGCCTTTAAGATTATAAATCAAATGAATTGCATTGCACATATGTACATTGATGGGACTTCCAGCCTGCCGTGTTTCAGATCAGCTAAGTAGGTCAGGGGAAATTACACATATGCTCCCTTAGTGCCACATAAAAGTCACAGCCTCCATGCTTTCACCGAGGACAAAGCTGGAAGGAGAGCATTGTGCTACAACTTGCTTCTGCTACAGGAAGGAAAACAAACATAATCTGAGTAAAACTGACTAAAACTCTGAAATTAAAAAACAAAACAAAACAAAACAAAACAAACAAACAAACAACAACAACAAAAAAAACCTACAACAATGAACATATTTTAAGATGAAATAAACTACCTGTACATGTTCTGGCTGGGAAGGAAGTCAGCAGTTTAGGAAAGAAGAAACATTGGGAGAACTCAGACTAGAGCAATGACAGGTAGATTATGGGTAAAAAAGTAGCTACCACCTTGTATTCTCCCTTCCTTGTATGTGTATACAGAGTTACATGATGGAACAGGTGTATGAAGGACTATAAACTCTGTTTCAAATTTGCAGTCCAGTTTATGGCAATGTTAATAGCTGTTCTGTTGGCAGAATCAAGGGAGTGCCCTTTCAAGCACCTGCATGTATAAGGGGATTTGAAAGGTATTTATTGCACTTGTTACATGGAAAGATATTCAGCAGCATTCTCTACACTTCCTTTATGAAGCAGACTACTGAATTTCCTGAAAGTAACCTAAATTAATGGCTCTGAAAAGAGGAAATGCAGATAAAAGATGATTGCCTCCCTGTGAAATATGGGCAAACAACTTTAGACAGTTCCCAACACAAGAAAACTTTCTCACCTCTTTACTGCCATAACCTACTCAACAGAGCCTGTCAGGTATTTCAGAGAATGCACAAACTTCTTTCTTTCCATTTCTCTTCCCCTTCCCTCCTGCAATCCTCCCAGGTTCCTTTCTATCACAAGCACAGTGCTGTCAACCTGTTCCAACTAATCCCTGCATCTGTTCAATATGGCTATATCTAACAAGGTGTTTGCCTCTGGAGCATTGGCAGATAATTCCCATTGGCTATGGACTGCTCCCAGAAATGCAGAGATCCTGTACTTCCAGGCTTTCAGATATTAACACTCTGAAAAGACAAAAAACACACCAGGAAACCTTCCATCTGCTAAAGTTTTTGGCTTCTTGTCATTGAATATGACAATGATGAATAAATGCACTGAACATGAAATCAAGTTGAAATACTAACATTCAAACATAGAAGAGGTGGTTAGATGTCCAAATGGACAAAACAGATACCAGAAGGTTTGTACTGAGCCAAGAGTGACTGCACTGTCTAGCAAAGATAGGCATTCAGAACAGGGTAAACAATGCCAGCTCATCTGATTGGAAACTGTTTTGCTCTCAACAGATAAAATGGGGACATGACACTATTTTTTTGTACTCTCATTACAGGAATACCAAAAGGCTCCAGCTGAGATAAGAATTTTGTTCTGTTTCCTCATATCCACACATTCTAATTATCAAGAAATGGGCAACTATTATCATTTTAGAGATTAAGAAGTAAAGTCCAGTGGCAAAACCACTTAATTTTTGTGAAAGTCTGCAGCAGAGTTAAGTCAAAGAACTGAGATATTTTGAATCCCAAAACTGAGAGCAAAGTCATCTTTCCCTGCTCTTACTGCAAAAGGACTTGGCATTTCAATTTGATGATGCATCCTTTTATTTTTTCATCCAGTACAATTAACTCCCATGATGAATTTATATGTTGCTATTCCTACACTGGGCTTGATACATCTTTGACCTAATCATTTCTTATCTGTGTGTTTATTAACTGAAAGTGTTTGTGAAATCTCACCTTACTGTCTTGTGTTACAAGAAATGCATTTAGAAGACAAAGATCATCCCTTTGCCTTTCCCTTGCCTTTGCGTGATCAATGAACTTCAGGATATGATTTTAAAAATTGATGCTGTGATTCATTTTCACAGCATGATGGAGAGGTCAGTTCGCTAAAGTGTTAAGTGACACCTTGGTGAGGCACAGACAGTTTAAGTCTTTTGCCATCTTATGAAAAATGTATCTCCCTTTGACAGAAATATTCATTTATTCTGTATGAAACCTTATGGAAGTTTTGAATAGATGAATTCTAACAACCATATATGTTATCAAGCAGGCCGTATATGATGATAAATATTTGCGAGCCACAGATTTTTTTTTCATATTATGAACAGATACTTCGACACCTTCCATTACCTTTATGTGCTAGTAGAAAAAACAAATAATAAAATCCAATGAGATCACACTACACAAAATTTACTTCCTCTTTCTCAAAAGCAGAATTCTAGTTCTGAAGATATTCATTCCTCAGATCAGCTTTCTTTTTACCCCCTCCAGGGATCCCAGAATTAGATCATTTGTCATGAAGAAAGTCCACTTATGTCCAGGTTGCTTTGTAGAGTGTGGAAAGAATTGGCTTATTTAGGGCAAATCTGGAATAATTCCACTGAAGTAAATGTGATTTCTCTGATTTTATTTTTTTCTTTTCTTTTCAATATGAATGAGAGTAGAATATATCTTACTTATGAAAATTATGGTATCTCTGCATTTCAAGTCTAAGAAGGGCTGAAATGCAAAATTTAAAGGTGAGAGACTTAATGTATCCATACCTAATGGTCTGTAATCTAAATGAGGAACCCCAATAATGCTCTTCTGTGCCTGTTCTCATAGCTATTTATATCAATTTTATACTGGCTTTTTTCATTTCTATCACTCCTTATTATAATTTAACCCACTGAACAAGCAGCTGAACTGAAGCTTGGAAGGCAACAAAAAAATATGTGAAGCAGAACACTCTTTTGTTCCATCAATGACAGTCCCCTGCTTTGCCACACTGGAATATGCATCTTAGGGACAGACCTGGATCACTAGAAAATGCTGCAAAGGGCAGTAATTCCAGCAATTACAGGGGGGAAGTAATTCTATTTATTTCATTATGCTGCTGTGCATAATCTGTCAGCCTTTAAAAGGAGTAGTTTAGGCATGTGTATTAACTAGTTTAGCTGTATTGCCTTGCACTTGGACAGGAAAGCAGATACTTCTGTGCCCAGATCCAAATTTTAAGAAGATTGTATAGTATTTGTGTCATAAGATGTGTATTTCTTCATAGGGGCACCTTCTTCCTCATCATGCAAGTTTATGAAACTAGGATAGGACCAATGCCTGTTTCACTGGCATTGAAACGACTGCTTCTTCTAGCCCAGAAATACGGGTTATAACACGAGCTGTTCCCAGTTCCTCTATGAATATTACCAATGTAAATAAGAGAGCAGTCTTTTATAATTATTATTATATTTTTTTTTCATTCCTTGTATCCATTTATCTTCTGTTTCTAAAATTGATATTATTTCTAAGTTGTTTTTTTCTATGCTTGACAATGTAGTATTCTGAAAACAAACACTGCATATTCACATGGCAAAGGAATATTCCACTCCTGCAAATCCTTCACCAGTCAAGAGACCTCACAGACATTAGTCAGCACTTTGATTTCAATGGGATCATGTACACCAGCAATGTGACAAACATCTCAACCTGACTGGGACCAAATTCTTGATGAGCTATACTTTAACCCATAAATAGTCCCACTTAAGTCAAGAGGAATACTTCTTTTTTAAAGATGTCCCCAAGTATCAGAGAGAGCCTTACTCAAACAGGTCCCAGCCCTTTAATGAATTTTGTGCAATTGCTACCCTACAACCACATACAGCCCCATTAGCTTCAACTAGGATCCATCAGGGACTCATTGCAAGACTGGGCTTAAAGGCAGGCTGCTCAGAATGGATGGTTTAACCAAAGGCATGATGTTAAAATGATTTAGATTGACAGTTATATTAAGTGAAACTACCTGTGTAGACACACACCAGTTTAGTATGCCCTTGTAATTTACAGTTTGAAACCTCAGGAGCCCACACACCACCTCACATGGGCTCAACACTGCAACAAAACAACCTTTGTTTGCTAACAGCACTCAGGAGAGCCATTCTACGGGACGATTTCTCCCTGCTTTGTGAGTTAAGAAGTCTGCAGCATGACCTATGCCTAATGATAAGCTTTTTTCCTTTACCAGGACAATGCACGGGTCTGGCCTGACCTGTCTACTCCCTGCATCCCCTTGGTCACTTTGCAGAGCTCTGCTGGATGGCCAGTTTGTGTCTGACTGAGCTTATTCTTTTCATGATCCCACTTGATCCAGAAGGAATAAGTGAACTTGTGAGCACTCGTTCTTCAAATTTCATCAGAGATGCTTCTAATGTAAGATAGGCTTTTTAAATGTCACATAAATAAAATACAAGATCTTTTCCTGGCCTCTCAATGTTCAGTGTTCAGTGTGTTCTCTGTGTTCAGTGAACTCTCTTCCATCCCTTGATACCGCATATTCTGAAAACCACTCAGAGATACCAGTGTTGACCTCAAGCCCTCTGACAGTGATTTTACTGAGCTGTGGAATAAGACCAAATAGCAGATAATTTGTTGCAGATATGGCACAATGAACTATTTTTTCAAATATCTGTTTCTCTGGTTTGCTCTTTTGAATTTGGCAACAAATTGTTGGCCCTTAATCTTGTGGTTCTTAATCTGCCGCAAGACTGTGCCAGCAACACACAATACCCGTAAACCCAGACTATGGTCTGGTAGGTAGCTCTGTAATATCTGTAATTTGTAGATAACCTAACCTAATTTTTTTTGACCCACCATATAAAAGGTTGGGAACTGTTATGTTGTGTCCTCAGAATGAATAGGTGAAAATAGTGAAATAAACAAGAGGTTTTGTTTGCTTTCTTTTCCCTAACATGCGCTCTTCTCTCCTACAAAAAAAAAAAAAAAAAACAAAAAAAAAACAGACATTTCATGCTGATTGTGTTAAAGACTTGGAAGGATTCTTAAGAGTGAAGACACAGCAATAATTCAATAATTCAGTGGCATAAACTTTACCCTGCTCTCACCTGCAGTGATGCATATAAAAGTCATTTAGTATCACAGTTAATAAGAGTCCATTCTAACTAGAGTTTGCAAGAAAATTTGGCCCAGAAGTATCAGGTTAAAAAAATAAAATAAATCTAAACATAGAGAAGTACAGTGTTAGGCTTTTTTTTTTTTTTTTTTTTTTTTTCCCAACTTTTTAAATCTTATTTCTCCTCTCCTTTTGTTTTATTTGATCTGAATTTCCATGTGTTTATTACTTCCCCTTCTTTGTTGGACACACTGGAAAAATTCTTAGGTAAAGTTCTCTCCTATGCAAAATATCATAAAGTGTCCAGTATCTCTCAGTTATATACATGCTTCCAGGCAAAATTGGATTACAAAATATTGTCTTTCATATTGGAAAAAAAAATATTGGCCACAAATAAGCCAAACTGATCCAAGAACTAGAGTAAGAACAATTAGTTTGAGAAATACAACTGGCTCTAACAACTACATAAGAGAAGAATCAGCTAAATTCAAATGGTGTTAATCAAATTGTTTTAATTTTCAGTGATAAATTGTCATCAATTTGTTTCTCTTAGAAATCTATGATTTTTACATTTACTTAAAAAAATAATAATAATCCTAACTTTTTTTTTTTCTCACTGGCTGCTCTAAAAGACCAAATTCAGGAGACTATTTAAAGATCTCATGAGCTATATTAGTAAGCTTAATATCTACAATCTGGTACAAAATTAAACAAATGCTTAAGAACTGCCCTGAATCAACCCCAAAGTTCCTGAATCTGGTATCGTTTTTCAATTCAACAGTCCTTTAATGCTATGGAGTCCATGAAGTGTACCTTGAAGAAGAATCTGATATATAAGAGAAATAGAAAACAATGGCAATAAAAAACATATAATATGAAGAAGAAACCAATACATAGAATAAAATTATATATGTATATATTTTAGCTTCTAAATTCCCAATGGGACAGAAATTGTTTGGGTCTATTAAGCACTGTGTAATCAAGTAGAAAAAGGAAAGCTGATTTTAATCCACTCACTTTACACGTTTTTAGTATTTATTGAATCAGCCTAGAGAAGCCCAGCAGATAACTTACCGTGTACTATTTATAGTTAGGGATCAAGCACCTTATGTTCTAAGCCTGTCTAATTTCAATTTTTTATTGACAGGAAAAGTACACAAAGTTTATAGTGCTGCATTCTTTTAGGAAAAAAAAAATGAGAGAGAGAGAAAAGAAAAACATCTCTCTAAACCCACTCACATCTCATCTCATCAGTCATAACCTACATGAATGATAATAGGTTCTCAAAGCTCCCTAGTTCTCTGTGACAGTTCTAATAATGCAGTGCCAGATGTTTGAAATGCCTGCAATATCCAGAGGTTGAAGTGCAATGACCTCCATGGTCCCTTGTTCAGTGGAAGTGGTTGCTAAATGTAAATGTAATTACAGTGCAATCCATTTACAATAGTAATGATTATAATATAACAAATAAAAGTACTTACCAAACTAAATACATTAAATTAAATGTATTGTTTTCTGAGTATAACAGACACTCTCTGGGCATTAGTAGTATTTCCTAAGGAGAGAACAGGGAAGGAACTTTGAGCATATTTGAAAGATGGAAGAATGTCAAGGAATGCAACCTCTGTGCTTTCATTTCCACAAGCTGTGTAAACCTTTGAATTAAAACAAATATTTCTAAAAAAGCCAGGACTGTTACTTTTTTAGCTAAGCCTTTGCAACAACAGAATGGGCATTTTCTTACTGTCCAGATAGACAGTATACTATCTGATGACAGATAACTGGAACAGCACCATTCTTCTTATCACATTTCAACAGCAAACTTACTGTAATAACACTACATTCTTGCTTTCAAAATTAATTCATTAAGCATGTAGAATTAACACATAGCCCTGTTCAAGCCCCCAAGCCTAACCCAAACCAAAGAAAAAGATCTCCTTCATTCTGAATAATAATAATTCTTGTCAAATAAATAAATAGACCATATATTGGCCTATGTAGGAAAATGCTAAGTGAGTATGTAATTATGCCAAGTTAAGTGAGTAAAACCACTGGTGTTACTGAAACAACCACAGTAGTGGTCCTGCATAACGTTATTGTTTTTCATTACCTACATCTATGTGTTTTGTTGACTGCATTAAACCATGCTGGTGATGAGAAGCAAGTGGAATCTTTTTCCTGGGGAGGGAGAAATCTTTCTTTCATCTGCTGCCCTCATCTTCTTCCTTTATCTCAGTTCTTTTGTAGCCTGACTCTTTTTGCACAGATATACTTTCTCCTCACTAACTCCTGACAAATAGTTCACCAAATGCAGTTTTGAGCAAGTTGGTGTGGTTGGTAATGAGCATCAGATTACTTTAATTAGCTATTGTGTCTATGAAGGTAACAAAATTTATGACTGTTGTTTTCATCTTGCTATTATTATTAGTTTAGTACAGAATATTATGGAAAAGGCATTTGGTTGATTCAATATTTCATCACATAGCAAAGCAAACTATTGGCATGTTATGGATCGCATTTTGGTGCTAGTGCAGTCACCCCTATAGTCTGACTACAGAAGAATTTAGGTGTCTCTCAGATGAGCAGATGCAGATGATGTGAAACAGAGGAAACTGGTAGATTAGGAGGGCAGGGCAGGAATTCCCTGAACTGATTCTTCTCATCCACCCTGTTCCTCATGAAATTTCTATGAAGTTACAAGTCAAGGTGCTTTCCCAGAGCCACTCAGCAGACTATGAGCTGTTTATACACAGCCTGTCCTCTCCAATGTGGAACACAAAGGGTTAATTTAATATAGTGACATCTTTCTTATGTTCTAGAGGCAGAGTTCCCATGACCACATTTGCAAAGTGTTGCCCTTTAATTTTTCAATCACTGATAGGGTCTTTCACTGTGGGAGTCTTTGTCGAATTTCAGTCCCAGCCAAGGAGAGTGTACAGACCTTTTCCTTAGGTCAGAGGTTGGACTCGATGATCTTGAGGTCTCTTCCAACCTAGAAATTCTGTGATTCTGTGTGATTCTTCCCTAATTTAGTCATATGCCTAATACCATGACTCAGACGTGCTCGGGAGAGCCCCATCCTACCTCCACTGCCTGCCTCACTGCACAAAGCAACTGCAGTTGACCTGGCAATCTCTATCTTCCAGACCATGACCGCCTCTCACTGAGCTGCCTTTCCCAACTCACCATCTTCACTTAGTTACAGCAGAGCCAGGCAAAGTGAACTCTCACAGCTGGCTTCACATCTATGTGGACATAGCTGAGAGCAGCATTTTACTTCCTTCTGCTGTCCAAAGGCATCTGTATTGCCTACCACATTACATGCAGAAACAGTGACTCATCCTTTCCCTGTGTAAAGCAAATGGATACTGTGTCACTTCTCTGGCCGCCAATTTCTACTATTTTCACCAACAAACATGTAGCAGTAGTCTTAATTGAGCTTCCACATGTTAGATGAAAATTGAAGCCCTAGAATCTGTAGAAACTTTCCAAACACAGCACAGAATACTTCAGGCTTCTTAACCACCCCTTGTAAGATCTTTGACCTGCTGATCTTCTTTTCCTGTCTCCAGACATGGCCAAGATGTTTTGTGTTATGTGTTGCTGCTCACTTAGATTCAGAAACACATTAATTGTATCCAAACACTCATCTGTCTCTCACTGTCCTTTAGTGAGAGAGGCAGGTATTTAGATACCTCTTGTACAGATAAGATACTGAGAACATCATATGTGGATAAGTCTAAAAGCAAGTAACTAACTTTGCATAGATAAAAATTATCACACAGTCAGAAATTTGGGCCTATAGAAATTGAAACTGAACTCCATTTTTACATCTGTGAACTACTTCAGAAAACTAAAGTTTGAGGAAAAAAGTGTTTAGTTGTCGTTGTTTTTTTTTTTTTTTTTTTTATATACATCAATGATCTTCTTTTTAATTTATATAGCCACAGCTGTCAGCTACCTCCAAACCCTCTTAGTGCAGTGATATGGAAACATTTTTACTGAAAACTTCTTAGGAATACCTCAGAGAGTTCACATTCATATCTATTTAAGTGAGGAGATGAATAGAATCTACCTAACTTAATTGGGGGAGAGAAAAAAAAATCAATAGAGCAAGCTTTCTGCTTATCAACTGTATCTTATTTCTTCCTGGTTATTGCTTACACTTTGGCTTATTTGGAGGAAACCTTTGTTGAGACTTTAATTTGTTCTGTTCGTTCCATGGTCATATCCCCTGGTTCAGTTTAATAAGTAAAGAGTAGTATAAAGGAATAAAACATTATGGAAGTGTGTTGCTGATGGAGTATATCCACTTGGAAAACAGAGTTTCATTGTATTACGAAAATCTAGAAGTGTTTTGTCATAATGGGAAACATGTTAACTCTTCTATTTAATTAGTTAATGCACATCAGAGGGATTATAACTTTACCATACAACAATAGTTCCATTTTTTTTTCCTAATATTGTTATCAAATCTATTTTCATTTTTTATTTTAAAGTCCTGCTTAGTGCATCATAACCACCTACAGAAATTCACAGTGTCTGTGAAGGTCCATGCAAACAAATGGGGTTCATCAACACCACAGCCCACATTTACCAAAAGGATTCATGAGGTTTTGTGTGTGTTCTCTGTGTTATAACGTTTCTCGAATAATTCCATCAGTTAAAAACTACATGACCCTGTACCGAAAGCTAGGGATTCAGTTCCCTGAAGTCCATAAAATCTGAAGGAGACCATCAGCTTCTGTGTTATCATCTGCCTTCCCTGGCTTCCTCCTGGCATTGTCATACTGGATGCTGTGCAAATCATATTGCTACAGCATCTTCTTTTGAGGCATTGCCTTTGTGAGACTACCTGAACAGTGATAGAAGTCATACAGATGATGGTAGCAAGTCCACATGAAGTATCCTAGTTTTGAATCAATTCTGAGACTGTTCTGAGTACAGAACAACTACCTCATCAGCTTCTACTATGACAAAAGAAAGGAATGTGCTGTACTTTACCCTGCAGACCACATTCTCAGATAACAGCAAACAAAGCAGAAAATGCAGTACTCAATCTCCCTTGCTTCCCCAGGCCAGCCACATGATTCAGGGAAAGGAAAAAATTAAATAAAAAAGGGGGGGGGGGGGAGGGAGGGGGACGGACACACATGGGAAAGGGGGGATGTTGTGATGTTTAAAAAAAAGGAGGGGGATCTCAATAAACCTGGGGCTCAAGGACCCTGATACATTCTTTGATTATCACAGTCACAGGTGTTGAAACATGGAATGCAATATATTTCTGTAATAGCGATACTGCTTTGAGGAAATGTCTGTTAGTCTCAGGAATGTAGCATGTAAGTGACAAAAGGAAAAGTGTTCGCTTTGTTATTCTGAACTAGACTGCAGAGAGCAGGCTGGTATTCCAAGACTGGTGATCTGCTTTTTGTTGTAGATACTAATTCCCGAGAGCACAAGGACTTTCAGTGAGGATGAAACACAGCAGATTATTACTTAAATGATCCCAATTTCCTCTATTGTATTAGAGTGCATAAGCTTCAGTGTATTTATATTACCTGAGAAAATAAAATCATGTAAAGAAAGTAAAACAAAAACCCTCTCTCCCCGTGCATTACTGAGAAAATTTTGTTAAATAACTTTGAATTGTGGTGCTATCAATTTTATGATGTTGAACAATCACTTATCTTAAACATTACATATTTAATTACAAAGACACTTATTTCTAATTTTATTTCTCTTCAATAAAGAGATCCTTAAATTCATTTTAAAGTTTTCCTTTCCTTTCCTTTCCTTTCCTTTCCTTTCCTTTCCTTTCCTTTCCTTTCCTTTCCTTTCCTTTCCTTTCCTTTCCTTTCCTTTCCTTTCCTTTCCTTTCCTTTCCTTTCCGTTCCTTTCCTTTCCTTTCCTTTCCTTTCCTTTCCTTTCCTTTCCTTTCCTTTCCTCTTTGCTTTGCTTTTTCTTCTATTTTCTTCTCTTTTTCTTATTTTTCAAGACCATAAAGCCTATATAATAATAATCCCTTGTATTCCTATTAGGGGGAAATGTGATGAGTAATGGTGTCTACTTTCTCCCTTAACATGTTGCCATTACACAAGTGTCCTTATCTCCACCTTTCTTAAATTCTAATGAAAAAGCAATTCTTTGGTATGAGTTACAATTCAGTTCTTACAATGGTATTTCCTACACTTGGAGAAATGACCCAATCTGACTGATTTCTACATGATTTTTTCCATCACTTGTCATTATGAAAAATCAGATGGGCACTTTGGACTGAAAAGGGAAAAATAAAATAACCAGCAGTGAAAATCTTGCAGATTTTCTCCCTACTTTAGGAAATGTGGTATATTACAAACTGTAATTTTATTCTTTGCCTTTTGTTAAAACAACTACTTGTATTTTATCATAATTTTTAATATAGTATAGCAATAGACTTATAGAGGAGCTAATCTATCAGATTTCTGAAAGATCTGCATAGTGAATTCACGTGTGTCATTGCTTGTAAGTTGTCCAAAACGATCTGTTTTTATACTAATTTGATTGTTCTTATGCAAGTCTGAACTCTACATCTTCACGGTACTGGTAACGCTGCTAATTCTTCTAAAGATTTGGATGTTTAAAGTTACTTGTTCGTGCTATCTGCATAATGAATTGTCCTCTTCGAGGTGATAAATTATTTATTAGAGTAATGAACAAATCAATCAGGAGAGCTGGATAACTGAAACACACAGCTTTTGGCAAAGTAAGGTCTGAATGTTTACATTTATCACAGAAAAGCCTTGACTTTGATGCAGACCTTTCAGAGGTGTTTATTAATCATGATCTCATTACAGTTTTGGTGAACTAATAGCTTTTTATTTGTCAGAATTGTTTGTGATGATGTAGTACTGTTGTCCTAAAAATACAGATCTAGTTAGACTATTTAACCTTCTACAAAATTGTTGAAAGGGAGCTTATAAGAAAAATAATAATAATGATCAAGACTAATAGCAGACATAGAGTGGGATTTCAGAGCTGATGTCCATGAAACTAGGCCCTCAGATACAAAACCTGAGAGCACCTCCTGGGTTAGCCGCATCACATATCAGTGATTCACTCTAGAATTTAGAGTATTACCCTGGGAACAGGTCCAATTCTTTCAGAATATGACAGGGAGCATCTAAATGTAGAAAGATATGTATTGGGTGCATTAAGCATATTTTAGTGTTTATTAGTGAGAGATTTGGGATTTAGACTAGAATGTGCTCTGAAACTAATCTAAATATACATCTGCTGAAGGGTAAAATGGCATAAACTGTAACTCGTGAAAATAATGAGTATGAATTAGTTTCTGAGCCACAGCTCTACAATTTATCTGGATCAGATATGGCAGAACTTGTTAAAAAGGCATATAATGGAGACCTATATAAGAATTTAGCCACATGATTGCCATTAAATCAGTGAGTGTTGTGTGATGAAAAATTCTTTCACTGTTATGGACGTTTGAAACCAATGAGTTAAAAAATTGGCTTGCAACCAAAGGGAAAAAAAAAAAAAAAAAGATAAAAAGACAAGAAAATAAAATTGAACTGGGGCATAATGTTGAAAAAAATTACTGGAAAATGCCAGCATGTATTGCCATGGCAGGAGATGATCAGGAAAGTGAAATGTGTAGTATGGGGGGAAACCTTCTAATGCCAAACCTTTACTCTGCATTATATCAAATATTCAGCATAGAGCAGCTGTACCATGAAATTAAATTATCAGACTGGTTAACTATGAGACCATATATTAGATATGTGAAACTAGCCATGTTAATGGGCTCAACTTTCCTTGTGGTCTATGTTTAACAGTAAAATTATTTGGTTTAGTAAAATGCTTTTGCAAATAAACTCAAATACACTTAGCTGTACATATAATTAATAGCAAACATACTAAATGATTAGAAATTACAGCCCTCAACATCAATTCATCTTGGTGACACATATGTTATTGATGATGAAATACCCTTGATATACACCTGGCATTGAAATACCGTGTATTTCAATGAATATATCGAACAATCTGTTTCCTTCATGACGTCTTACGGCTGGAGTTGAAATCAAATTTAAGTTTTAAGTTGGAATCAGGACATCTAATGAGAGTTCATGGGCAAAGCTCTATCAAAATGAGAAATGTGGGCATGAAGAATTGATCAATGGACTGTTCCCTCTTGAAAAACTAAATGCTTTAATCCTGAGGCAGAATATGCACTTTGTGTTAGTCTCATGCATATAAATAGCCACTTTTGAGTCCCAGTTTAATCTGAGTGAAAACATCTCCATATAACTCTGGATGTAAAAGTTCCCTTGCTCCCTTCCCCAATTTAGTGCTATCATTGGGGAATAGACTTAAGTGGGAGCTGGGTCTGACCTATAAATTCAATTAAGCAAATTCCTGGTTTGTTGATATCAGATGCAAGAAACCATTTTTATTTTTTCCTTAACCAGGTGATTTAAGTAAACGTGAGAACATACATCTACAACCTTTAAGCATTAATGTAAAAGAGGAATGAGTCTTTATGTCTTTTGGTAATAAAGTATAAGTAACTTTTTATCACTCCTGATACTTCTGGCAATACGTACGTCCCTGTGTGATGTCTAATAAATGCTTCATTTTGGTGCAACTTTCCTCAGGATTACACAGTATACAACACATATCATCACTGCTGTCTTATCTCTACTGGTACAGGCAATAATGAAGTGTGTTCTTCCTTGATTAATGTGCAAAGGTTCTTTAAGAAAAAGAAGCAGATCATTTATATCACCTTGAATGGCCACAGGAGATAGCCTTGGACTGAAAAAGATCAACATTTAAATGGACAAATAGTGGAAGAACAGGGGATATTAAATATATTTTTAAAGTGAAATCCATTTTAAAGACTTGCCTGACATGCACAGAGAGCTTATGGCAGACATGACACAGGAAATATCTTTACTTGGTTTTCTGGCCCTTTATTTTTAAATCACATGATTTTGTGCCATTTGGATATTTAGATTCCATTCACTACAAATGAAATCAGAAGGAGCTGCAACATCTTCTGAGAATCAAGCACCACCAAAAATCAGTTTGACAATGTGGAACTGCACACTGCAACATTAGCGTCCTATTTTCCAATGTCTGCACACCACAGTCTCATCAATTCATTTCAGATTGTAGACTGCCCCTTTGTAAGCTTCACATGTGGCACCATACTACACTTCAGTGTTTTATTATCTCATGCTGCAGTCATTTTATCCAATTAACACACCTCTTCATTGCAGACTACTACATGGGTACCAAGAGGATTAAATAACAGGATACAGGATGGGAGGGGAAAAAAGTCATACTCTCATGCCATCCAGATTCTTGGCTGCACATTTTTTGCTCCTAAATGCTACAGATACAACAAATACTAATGCTCTTATCAGGATTAACTTTCCCTTGATATTTATTCTGCTTTCTTTTGATTCTTCCAATTATTCCAGGAAAACATATTTAGTCAGGAAAAAAATACTGATTTAATCAGGCTCTCTATCTGCTTATTCAGGAAAAAAAAATGTAAAAGGGTTTGCTTCTTCCCCTCTCAGTCCCCACTATCTTTGCAGTATCAGTGGAGTTTTTTGTTTGTTTGTTTGTTTCATTTTTGCCTGAGTAATATGTAGTTTCTTTTAATAATGATAGTGATCTCTCTCTTGGCATTTCACTCATAATTAAACCAAATGCCTATGGAAACACATTGCTCTGGTCTTTTCTTGAGGCATTTTGGAATATTGAATATTATCTGGTCTGAAGTAAGAAAATAACTAAACTGAAGTATTCCAATCTACTAGCTAACTTTATCAGTGAACATATTACATTATTCCATTATTATCCAAGTCTATTCTGGAAATAGGCAAACATTCAATATTCATTTTACAAATGGGAAAACAAAGACTTTAGCTAGCATCTTTTTACAAGACAAAGCAGGACACACAATGCCTCAGTTCCTCTGTTCCTGCCTTAGCGCCCTGATCAAATAACCACATGGACAACTAAATTCACTACAGTTTTTGATGTATATCATCTTGCAGGCTTAATACAGACAAAATTATTAGTGTCTTTACTGGGCACCTTATCCATGCAGTGACTTAGCTCAGATTTAATATATTAGGAACAACTTCTTCAACATTAAAATGCAACTACTGTTTCTGTGAAACACAACCTTTATTTAACCATACAACAAAAAATATGTTATAGTAAGGTTTGAAGGATAGGCATCTGACTAGATGATAACTCAGGGCATACATGTAGTAGTAACAGGAGTTACTCAGATACTGCTTTTGGCAGGGAGGGAGGCAAAGAGAAGAATTGTTATCCCAGAAGAAAACTGGTCTTTTAAGTGATTCCACTGCATTTGTTGGCTGCAGTGTTACTTAGAAATGCTGAGGCCATAGAAGTAAGTTCATGACACCAATGAAAATGTGTATGAGGTGTCTACTATTAAATTAGACATCTGTTGAGCAATGGTTCAAAAATATTGAACGATATAAACCAATATATAGGTTGCCATAATTCTGCTTAAGTACTGTGCTGCTGAAAATGCTCAGCAATTAAGACACTACTGTCATCAGTCAGGAAAACAAACAAACAAACAAAAAAACAAACCTATATTTTTTGAAGGTTACTATTAAAGAGGTAAATTGAAAGACTACTGATTATACAAATGCATAAGTAATTTCCAGCTCGTTTTCATACATAACAATTCAGATATAATAAACCATATTGCAATGGAGTGAGATATTATGTTTGTTTACATTTATGCATGATATCATTATCAAAATTTTGATAGAAATTGCATACTGCTAGGATAACATGAATGAAGGTTTCTGTGTTTTAAGTTAACCAACGTAAGTGTTAAAAAAAAAAAAATGAAATAAAAAAAAGTTATTCTAGATCCCTTGGGTGAGATATTGATTATTAGGGAGTGCAAGTCTGCCCACATCCTTTAGCAAAACATACCTTATAGAAATATATAGGTTGGAAAAGACCTCTAGAGACCATCTGGTGCAATGATCACTGTTCAGATCAGGCCCAGTCAGAGCAGTTTCTCAAGGCAATGCTCTATGAAAACTGACCATCTGAAGCACAAAGACCCCACTGCTGCTCTTGGTACCTCTTGCTGTGTCTAAGCATACTCATGGTGAAAAAAATATATTTTTTTACTTAATCAGAATTTTTCCTTCTGCAACATTTTCTCATTGCCTTTCACCCTTCTAATGTGCACCTCTGGGAAGATTCTGGCTTGGTGTACACACTTTCATTACATAGGGGTAGATACCAATAAGATCCAAGATCCTCCTCCTTAATTTTCTTTACTTCAGGCTGGATAGATCCAGACCTTTCAGGACTCCTATAGCTATGTGCTTCAGCCTGACCCCCGATCACCTCTGTGGTTATCTTCTAGTACATAGAATCATAGAATCATAGAATATCCTGAGTTGGAAGGGACCCTTAAGGATCATCAAGTCCAACTCTTGACACCGCACAGGTCTACCCAAAAGTTCAGACCATGTGACTAAGTGCACAGTCCAATCTCTTCTTCAATTCAGACAGGCTCGGTGCAGTGACCACTTCCCTGGGGAGCCTGTTCCAGTGTGCAACCACCCTCTCTGTGAAGAACCCCCTCCTGATGTCAAGCCTAAATTTCCCCTGCCTCAGCTTAACCCCGTTCCCGTAGGTCCTGTCACTGGTGTTAATGGAGAAAAGGTCTCCTGCCTCTCGACACCCCCTTACGAGGAAGTTGTAGACTGTGATGAGGTCTCCCTTCAGCCACCTCTTCTCCAGGCTGAACAGGCCCAGTGACCTCAGCCGTTCTTCGTACGTCTTCCCCTCCAGGCCTTTCACCATCTTCGTAGCCCTCCTCTGGACACTCTCCAACAGTTTCATGTCCTTTTTATACTGTGGTGCCCAGAACTGCACACAGTACTCGAGGTGAGGCCGCACCAATGCAGAGTAGAGCGGGACAATCACCTCCCTTGACCTACTAGAGATGCCATGCTTGATGCACCCCAGGACACGGTTGGCCCTCCTGGCTGCCAGGGCACACTGCTGGCTCATATTCAACTTGCTGTCTACCACGACCCCCAGATCCCTCTCTTCTAGGCTGCTCTCCAGCGTCTCATCGCCCAGTCTGTACGTGCAGCCAGGGTTTCCCCGTCCCAGGTGCAGGACCCGGCACTTGCTCTTATTGAACTTCATGCGGTTGGTGATCGCCCAGCTCTCCAACCTATCCAGATCCCTCTGCAAGGCCTTTCCACCCTCATTCGAGTCTGCAACTCCTCCAAGTTTGGTGTCATCAGCAAACTTGCTCAAAATACCTTCTATTCCTACATCCAGATCGTTTATAAAAATATTGAAAAGTACTGGCCCTAAAATGGAGCCTTGAGGGACCCCACTGGTGACCGCCCGCCAGCCTGACACAGCCCCATTTACCATAACCCTTTGGGCCCTGCCCATTAGCTAATTGCTCACCCATCGTATGATGTTTTTATTTAGCTGTATGGTGGACATTTTGTCCAGTAGGATCCTATGGGAAACCGTGACAAAAGCCTTGCTGAAGTCCAAAAAAATCACATCAGCTGGTTTCCCTTGGTCCACCATACGGGTGATCTTATCATAAAAGGAAATCAGGTTAGTTAGGCAGGACCTACCTTTCACAAACCCATGCTGGCTGGGACCAATGACTGCTTTGTCCCCCAGGTGCGCCTCAATAAGTTTGAGAACCATCTTCTCCGTGATTTTACCAGGCACTGACGTGAGACTGACAGGCCTGTAATTGCTAGGGTCTTCTTTCTGACCCTTCTTGAAAATCGGCACAACATTTGCCAGCTTCCAGTCTACCGGGACCTCTCCAAATTCCCAGGATTGTTGAAAAATAATTGAGAGAGGTTCTGCGATGACGTCCGCCAGCTCTTTCAGCACCCAGGGATGAATCCCATCCGGACCCATGGACTTGTAGAGATCCAGGTGGAGTAGCAAATCCTGCACACGTTCAGGGTCGGTTGGGAGTTTGTCATCCCCACCGTCCCGGTCCTCCAGCTCAGGGCACTCTGGGTCCCGAAGCCCATCATCGGCATTGAAGACAGAGGCAAAGAAGGCGTTAAGCGTCTCTGCTTTGCCTATGTCATTGTCTGTGAGGAGACCTTCCCTATCAAGGAGCGGCCCTATGTATTCTTTAGTTCTCCTTTTTCCATTCACATATCTAAAAAAACCCTTTTTATTTTCTCTCACAGACACAGCCAGCTTCAACTCTAGGTGTGCTTTGGCCACACGAATTTTCTCCCTACAAACACGAACAGCATCCCTGTATTCTTTCCATGACACCTGGCCCTCCTTCCAGTAGCAAAACACTCTCTGTTTCCGCCTAATCTCCATTAGAATGTTCCTGGTCAGCCACGCCGGCCTCCTGCCCCGCCTGCCTGACTTGCGATATTTAGGAATTGCCTGATCTTGTGCTTCTAGGAGGCATCGCTTAAAGAATGACCAGCACTGGTGGACATCGAGGCCTTCAAGAGCAGGTTCCCAGGGGACCTTGCTGACTAGTTCCCTGAGCAGCCTGAAGTCCACTTTCCCCATATCTAGGGATGAGGTTTTGGTGGCACTTTTCCTTCTGTCACCGTAAATTTTGAACTCAACCACTTCATGGTTGCTATGACCAAGGCGGCCACCAATCACCACATCTCCCACCAGACCCTCTCTGTTTTCTAGCAACAGGTCTAGGAGGGCACCTTTCCTAGTTGGCTCCATTAGCACCTGCACCAAGAAGTTATCATCTAGGTGCTTCATGAACCTCCTGGACT
Organism: Aythya fuligula; assembly: GCF_009819795.1. Taxonomy (NCBI): domain Eukaryota; kingdom Metazoa; phylum Chordata; class Aves; order Anseriformes; family Anatidae; genus Aythya; species Aythya fuligula. The sequence continues at coordinate 78,191,585 of NC_045560.1, read as the reverse complement.
TGCTCGTGTCAGCCATGTGGCACTCCCAGTTAACGTTTGGCAAGTTGAAGTCCCCCATAAGGACAACGGGAGTTAATCTCGAGGCCTCTCTTAGTTCTGTAAAGAATAATTTATCGGCGCTATCGTCCTGGCCAGGCGGTCTGTAATAGACTCCCACAACAACATCCCCTTTATTCATTCGTCCCTTGATCCTTACCCAGAGGCTCTCAACTTTGCCATTGCCGACCTGAAGTTCCACACAGTCCAGCCCCTGCTTCACATACATCGCCACCCCACCACCTCGCCTACCCTGCCTGTCCCTCCTGAAGAGCCTGTAACCATCTATCGCAACACCCCAGTCACAGGACTCATCCCACCAGGTTTCGCTTATGCCGATGATGTCGTAGTTGCGGGACTGGGCCAGGACTTCTAGCTCATCCATTTTCTTCCTCATACTGCGTGCGTTCGTGTAGAAGCACTTCAGGTGCGTCTCCTTACACTCAGCACCTTGTGGATCTGACCGAAGGACCTCACTGGCACACAGCCCCTCTGATTCTAGCGTACCATCCCTTAGGTCTTCACTGGCATGCCTGGTTTTAGCCCCTTCTCCCTTCGACTCTAGTTTAAAGCCCTATCTATCAGCCCTGCCAACTCCTGACCAAAGATCCTTACCCCTCTCTGAGAGAGGCGCATCCCATCCGGTGCCATCAGGCCCGGTGTAGCATAGACCTTCCCGTGATCAAAGAACCCAAAGTTCTGCCGGTCACAACAGTCTCGAAGCCACGAGTTTATGTGAACAGCACGCCTTTCAGCTTCGATCCCCCCCTATCGGAAGGACAGAGGCAAACACAACCTGTGCCCCTGATCCTCTAAGTAGTCGCCCCAAATCCCTAAAGTCTCTTTTGATCGCCTTCGGACTTCTCGTTGCTACTTCATCGCTACCAGCCTGAAAGACCAGTAGCGGGTAGTAGTCAGTGGGCCGTACCAGGCACTTGACTTTCTTGGCAAAGTCTCTCACCCGAGCCCCAGGGAGGCAACAGACTTCTCTGCGGGTTGGGTCCTGTCGGCATATCGGTCCCTCTGTCCCTTTCAGAAGGGAGCTCCCCATAACAATAGCCTTTCTTTCTTTTTTGAAGGATGATGTGGCAATGCGATGTGTATCACACAACTACATCTACATCACATCTACAACTCTTTTGTACTTGGGAGCCCAGCTTATCTAGATCTCTCCTGTCAGCCCTGCATTTCAGTCATTAACTGATCTGATATTGTCTGGAAACTTGTGGAGTGCATTGTATCCCATCGTCTAGTCATTAAGAAAGCAAGCAAACAAACAAACAAAACATTAAACAGAAGTGGCCTCAGTATCTACCAGAGAGCACCACTAAGTAACCAGCTGCCCATTGAATTTCCTGCTGCTGATCACCACACTTTGAGCCCAGAGAACAGCCGATTTTCAACTCGTATCACAAATTTGGTTGTAAGTACACTGTGGGAGATTATGTTGAAGCCCTTTCTTAAGCAAGCTATTAAAGTATACAGGAAGATGGCCAACCTCAATCCCAAAACAAAAAGTATGATAGCAATGTAAGAAACTGCTGGACACTGCAATACATGAAGATTGGGAAGTAGTTGGTCCACCCCAACTTGAAACTAAGCTAAGAAAGAAAGTGATAAACTATAAGGCATTATAAATCGTGAAAGAGGAATAGCAGGAGTGCTTCTGGGTGTAAGATGTGAAAAAACAGTAACAGGGAGGCATAGGCTTAGTGGGTTCGATGTCCAAGGCTAAAATTATCATAAAAGGGTGGAAAATCTGCAAAACCAGGTGAACAAAGAAAGTGTAAACAGGACATGTTATACATTGATGTAGGGAAAAAAAAAAAAAAAAAAAAGAATATAAGGAAGGCAGAACATTTGATTGGGGTTTTAATAGAGTGCTGGTAAGGAGAGACAAGGGTGGGACTGCTCCATAAGAGAAGGGGAGCCACAAGCCAAGACAATAGGGCAGGCCAGGCCATGTCCTCAGTAACAAAGGCAGTCCCACAGTACCTTAACAAAAAGAGCAGAGCAGGCCTGGGACAGTAACCAGAGACAGTCAAGGGTTCATATCACCGTACATGTCAGGAGTGATGAGGAAGGTCCAAAGTTGAGTTTGGAAGCCAAGTCTATGACCAAGGTACAAGGCCAGGCACAGACCTACCTGCAAACCAGCTTGCACAAGATCTCTTCAGTGCTGCTCCCAAAGGGAGAGCAGGACCTTTCTTCTCCCAAATCTCTCTCACACAGCTCTTTCCCAGAAGACTGATCCACGATCTCACAGTTGTACTGAATTTGTATTGGCCTTGAACACTGGCAGCCAAAGCCCTGGGGAGGAGGAAGAAAGATGTTGCAGAGCCCATTGGTGCACTCAAAGCCCTGATGAACTAGTGAAGAGCCCTGCACCTAGTCAGTGCAGCCTGCAACAGGGCAATAAACCTGTTTTTCTCACTACCTCCCGTGCCTAAGTTGCTTCCCCATTTGAGAGACTTAGTAACAAGCAAGGAAATAACCAAAAGGGACAGATCAGGTACCACTAAAACAAAGTAAATGATAGCCCATGCTATTCCCTCACCCACAGAGTCAGTCATAGGATCATAGAATAATAGAATGGTTTAGGTTGGAAGGGACCTTAAAGACCACTGAATTCCAACCACTCTTCCAGAGGCAGGGATACCTTCCACTAGACCAGGTTGCTCAAAGCCCCATCCAACACTTCTCCTTGAACACTTCCAGAGAAGACATCTCATCAAAGAAAACACTCAGCATGCAAGTCACCATTTCCCTTTGGTAAATCCTTTCTATCTGTTCCAAAACATCATCATCTCTTGCATATTCCTAGACATGGTTTCTGAAATAGTTTGCTCCAGAATTGTCCCAGGGACTAAGGCTAGATAACCAGCCTGAAATTTTCTGGATTCTTCACCCTGCCCTTTTAGAAGATAGAAAGGTATTATCAAGGTTTATTGAGGTTAATTTATATAGAGGTAATTTAGTAGCAATGTGTCATATATGTTTGAAAACAGAATCTATAGGGTAGAATAAAATTTATCCCAAATTTCCTGTCCTCAGATTGTCTCCCTATATTTGTTTTCACTTTGCTTTCCTCCTCTCTGCCAACAGTCTCATAGCCCTCCATAGACTTCTCCCTCTATACCAGGAAAGTGGTAGCCCTGTTTCTTCACAGGTGTGTTGAGGATGCCAGCTACCCAAGGACTTGCTTTCAAGCATCACTTTTTTGAAGGATTATGTGACTGCTTAGTATTTTTTGGAGGTTGTATGTATAAAAAGTACGTTAATTTCATTCTTAACTCACAGGACTTATATTATAATTTTAGTATATTGACCTGAGAATGTCAATGTTGAGAATGTCATACTACAGATAAGCTGTGAGCCTTTGATAATATTTGCATTATAACTTGATCAGAAGCGATAATGATATTAGAAGTGCATGGAAAGTCTTTCTCTTCACATCAATCCAGTCTACCCAGCATTTTTAGGTATAAAAGCTATTCTATAAGTGAGCTCCACAGCAAATCCTTCACACACCTTGGTCTACAAGGAGGGGTTTTAGGTGTTCTGAGGATATCAACAGCAGACTATTTGAGGAGACTGCTGAATCTAGCCTGTAGTTTACTTTTTCCCCTTCCTTTAGTATGAAGAAAAGAGCAGTTGTTGAACTTCAATGTCAGTATTCAGCAAAGACACAATTTCTATGTCTAGCATAAGTAGCTTAAGTTTATATAGGTTTCCTAAATGTGCAGATGACTGGCTTAGACTCCCCCCACATCTCCCAAATTAATTGTTAATGGATGGTACAAGGAACTAAATGCAACATTTGTTATATAAATTCATATTTATATGATTTTGTGTTTTACAAGCATGCCAACTTGTGTCAAAATCTATGCAGGCCTGCGTGTACGTCAATCTACATCTTTGATACTAAACTTTCTTAAAATTTAAAGATGACAGGTGCATGCCTCATACAAATCAATATAAAATGACAGTACTTCCAAAATCTGCTTTTACATTAAAAACATTACCCCTTCTGTCACCCCTAGTTTTCCTACACCAAAAATATCCAAGTATGTTGGGCTTTGTGATACAAAATATCCACAGCGATTCAACTGACAAGAACGTTTTATAAAAGATCAGAAGAGGAGGAAAGTACAGGATATCTGCACCCCTGTTGACATTAATGTTTTCCCAGAGATCCATGAAAAACTAGATTTGTTTGCTGTATCCCTAGTTTCCCTGCCAATAAAGGAATTTTTTATTTATTTAATTTTTTTTGAGCTGCATAGTTATATTTCCAGTTGTCCTTTATCCACTTGAAGATACATAAGCTTTTTTGCAATATCACAAACATGGGCCACTTTTGATGGGTTAGTCTTTCTCCCACTTAGAATCCACAGGGCTTTCTATGCAAATGCCAGACCAGCCTAATTCAAGCCTGCTCTTGCACAGGTCCTGAACTGCACAAATCAAATAGGCTAGTCACTAAAGGTGAACAAACAGTGCTGCAAAGGATCTGCTGAGATAATTTTCATGCTGACTGGGAGAAAATTATTGTAGATAGGGAAGACAGAGAGTACAGGAAGAGGCAACATGGAGGTGAATGACAAGAGCTGGTCAAACAAGCCCTATTCATGTAGGCAACTCTTAATTGGTCAACTAATCTTAATGAGGACACTGAAAGTGGTGGCATGAGTAAAGACTGTATACATCAGAGCTACATACTTGGGTGATGACAAGTGATGAAAGTAATGATTCAAGGCATCGGGCCTTTTAAAACATATGGAAATGGCAATTTGAGACAGACCTTAACCTTCCACAGACTGAATCTTAATTATTTATAATTCTGAAGAATCACATTGCTTGGTTTAAAGGTCTCTGAACACAAATGCTGATTTAGATGAAATAGGAAAGTATCTGGGAAATGGGAAAAAAGAATAATAACTTAAATGAACTATGCATTTTTATTTATCTTTTCATTCAGCCAGGAAGCTCAATCCCTATCAAAATTATGTCCTCCTAACAACCTGATTCATTTTAACTTACAATCCACAGAAAGAAAACAACATTACCCTTCATCAAAGGTTTGAACTAGTATTTGAAGAGCAGACAGCTGTGATCTTGTAAGCCTCTGGATTTTTTCTTGTCTCAGTGTGCTTAAATAAACAGAAGCAAACTGTTTGCTTTATGTAAGAAAAAGAAGAATTGTAAAAATGCCTTAGCTCTGCTTGGAATTCATCCAAACTAAAGAAATTAAGTTTCTATCTGTAGCAAAACTGACATTCCTCCTTCTAAAATCCTAAAATGTCAGCTTGAGTTGCCCACCCCTACTCCTTGGAATTTTATTAGGTTAGCTATCAAAACTGCATTCATTTGTAGCTGCTTGATAATTCCTATGAAGTAGGAGAGGAACACATGCAGTTTGCTGAGCTGCCATTCACAAGAGTTGATATGCAGTTCATATAAGAAATTATTTTACTTGCACTCCCACAACCTGAAATATAGTCCTTTTATTTTTTTTTTTTTATTACAAACATGTTGCTTGTTCTTTTCATGCTTTTGTTCTCCACCATACTTTTTTCTGCTACAGGGAATTAAAGTAGAAGATCAAACATAAGCAACAAGAATAGAAACCTTCTATTCTATAACCTCCTTCTTTTAACTTCTTGATTAAAAATAATAAAAATAATATATATATAAAACAAAACAAAACAAAACAAAACACAAGCCCCTTCCTCCCTTCCTTTGACAAAGCTGGTCTCAGAGGAGCCCTGCTCATGGCACAGTCACAAAGACGAAATCTGATCTGTACAAGTATGTGTGTGCTAACATACAGATTCTCCTAGCACCATGAAAACACATAAGGGACTGTCAGTGTGTAATGCTTTACCTACACCATCTGGAACAGATAAGGAAAAAAAAATAGAAAAGGGATGTGAGTGTGCAAAGAAACCAGGGGCATTTCCTCCCTTTACTGGTTCAGTCTTAGACCTGTGAATCTCAGGCTAGGTGTCAGGCTACTCTGAGCTATGCCATGCTTGAGTTGATTTTGTGCTCTGGCTTCAACAGCATAGGAAGAGTATGTCAGTGGACTGTATAAAAAAGTAGTCATGTTAAACAATACCCATTAAAACACACACACCCTCTCAAGCTGTAGTTTCCTCTGTTTCTGTTTAAAAGGTCTTTGGATGCTTTCAGTTTTCCCTGCCTTTATTTGTATCATCACTCATGCTACATTGACGTGTGAATGCTATGTCAGCTTTGTCATTTTAAAGTACTGCTAATCTTTAAATAGTCAGCCTTGAAAACTCATTTCAGGCAAGAGCTTTGCATAGAAGATCTTAGCTTAGAAGATTAAAATGTGTTGCCTAATTGTTCCATACTCTTCCCTCCCTCCCCCCACCCCCCAAATAAGCAGTCACATGCACTGTGCTGATTCAAAGGATTAGTTTTACCATTTTTTTCTCTTTTACAGCTGCAGGAGGAGAAAATTAAAAACAAAGGTGGACATAAAACTGCAAAGCTTCCTTTCAACACTTACACTTAGCTGTTTCTAATTTTTCCAGTCAAAATATAGGGGCTATAATTTGGCTTTCTTTGCTAGCACAATGACTGCTTAATATACCCTTAATCATTTAGCCTAGTATCTGATAATCATTACACCTGCCCTGTAGCACTGGCAGCTGTGCTTCTCCAGAGTTCTTGCATTGTTTTATGTTCTACAGTGTATCTTGGCAGTTAAATAATTTCTTGACAATGAAACAAATGAAGTAACAGACCCCTGATCCACCCCCTTACCCACCACCACCACCACCACAATTAATACTGTGACTACATCAGTGCCTGTTCAACTTTCCTGTTTTTAAAGAAAGAAAAAAGATACCTGAAAGGAAGTATTACTAGATTTCCTCCTTACGCTCAATGTTGCAAGAAAAGCAGGGCTCTTCCTCACCTAACACAAAGCATAAACAGCAGCAACAAAATTAATTTCTTCATGCTACTCATTCAGCATGCTCTGCAGAATGAGAAATTAACTTTTTCTCAGCCTGTTAAAGCCAATCCACAAGGGACATCTTATTTGAGTCTGGGTTTCACGTGCTTTTAAGGAAGGGCTGCAGCTGTAGGAAAAGGAAAACTGTGAACATTACTTCTTTCTGCTGAGTTCATGTTCTAGAAAGCAGTAAGGAAATAATTTTCTAAATATGTTCATGTATATGATAGAAAGTATTATTTGCTTTACCTATTTATTCTCAGCTTATTATCAGCAGAGGGTTGATATGGATTTAATTCTCCTTCCTGGAGGGAAGGAGAGATGCTGCTGAGACTCTGCAAAGGCCCCTCTGGAAGAGGAGCTTCCATATTTAAGGGATGTCAAGTAGGAAAAAGACCAATCTTATATGACCTAGTAGCCTGCTAGCCATGGAAAGACAAAACTTGGGGAGAGGAGCACAATCACATCTCTGAGAGGACGGAAAGAGTGGAAATTTGGACTCTTACAGGCTACTTACATTCTGAAGTAATGTTCATTATGCTTTGAGGTAAATTTTAAATAAATAATTATTTTATTATCATAGTCAATTTTGTTAAGGAAAAATCACTTTTCTGCTATATTTGCAAATAAAAAATATCACAGGGCTTCTCCAGAACTTCACCAGAACTATTCAGTATTTCAGACATTTTCCAGACCAGTAAGATAGGGAATTTGTCCTAGTGAGGCAAACAGAGATCATTCATTTTGTCTAGCCTTACCTTCAGACATACCCTAGACATATTTAAAATTTTCTTATCTCCACCACATAAATTCTCTGAGCATTACTAAAGACACTCCATAACAAAAAATTACAAAACCATGAATGCAGTGATCACGATTTGCAAGTCTCTGGATTTTGCCTTACAAATGTCTAGTCAAGGTTACAGTGGTATTTTCTGGAGGTGAGTTTGCCCATAAAAGTCACAGTGAAAAGGCCATGGTGACATCTAATTTAGACATGTAAGAAAGTATACCAATTTTAATAAAATAAATGGATTAAACATAATTATTTATTTAAATTTGCTCTTACTTGACCATTTCGGTATTATTCATGCAACTATAGACATGTATGTGAGGGAAAAGGTCAATATATCAGCTAGATACCCCACAACACTGCAAAAACATTTAGGAAGCTGTCTAGTTTGTATGAGCAAAATGTTTCAGGTGTTCTCCTTCAATGAATTTATCTTGAGTTTGATATCATCTTCTGCTTCAAAATCCCCCAAAATATTATTTAGCATACATTTTACTAATCTGAAATATCTGAGTAAGGACTCAATTTTATTTATTTATTTATTTATTTTTGTCTCCACTTCTAATGACTCATTACCTTTTTTTTTTTTTGTGAAGAAGAGAGTTCCTTTTTTCTTGTCCTGCCTTTCCCCTCATCTTAACCTCGGTTATATAATTACACTGGCTTACCAAAATTTTTGCATGCAAAGGAGATTGAGAATGCCAGTCAAAGAGGTATTCATTCTTTAGGCTACTCTGAAAATCTTTGTCAGACACTTTGCCACTCTTTTCTGAAAACAGCTTTTGCTCTGTGGGTTAGAAAATTTAGAGGTTAGTTTTGGCTCAGGCTTTTTTAAAAAACAAAGTCTAAAAATGCCTGGTTTAGAATTATCATGGCAGGTGAAGAAAACAGCAACAGCCATCTTAATTTCAATTCACTTCTGTCCTTTGCCATACTCAAGGACACAAGGAAAGGTTAGCATGGATAAAGGAAAAGAGAACAGGGAGGAAAAATCCACATGCTGTAAGTAGGAATAAACACAGATTAAAAGAAAAAAAATATTGTCAGCTGTATCTCTTCTGTAGCTTTGGACAGCTTTACACCAAGTTAATTCCTTTATTTATACAAGGATGTGAGATGAATCCAACCAGTTGAATCATACAGTGCATAATCCAAACATTTCAACTATCTCGGGTCTTTTTTCCTATCCTAGAAGGATACTAGAAATTCCCTTTATGCTCTGACAGTTTCCAGTAGGAGAGGAATCTTTTGCTCTTTATTTAGCCTTGTATCTTACCTTCTCTCTGCTCCTGACCTTTCAGTGTGCAATGATTTATGGAACAGAGAGAAAGAAGAGAATGCCAAGCACTGCTCAAACAACAGAAGCAAACTTCAGCTGACCTGGGCAATGTGAGGATAACTCCTTGTATTCAGTTCACATACAAAAAGATCAGTAAAAATTTAATTATTTAATAAAATTTAATAATTATGTAATAATCCATCCTCTCCACCATGAAAAGCCCAAAGCTTGGATAGCATATTAGACATTATGAATAGCACATACCTCTGCTGATTACAGGATTTCACAGCTACAGAAAAAGTAGTTCTAGTTACATAATGGAAGTTCCTTATTTTGCCAAAATGCAAAAGGCTGGCATTCTCACAATTGTCTCAGCCCAGTATACCACCTGAAATGAACAGCATTGTTATCTGCAGTTGTAATATTCCTCTCTTCTGAGCCCTTACCTCTCTATGTGGAAGCTCAAGATGAACTTAATGCTAAAATTATCAGTAACCATTACTACATTTTCCTGTATTCCTTGAATGATTGCCTTAAGCAAAAATATTTTGTAGCCTTCCTTCCAATCCAGTATCCCACTAACTACATTTCTCTGAGTTCTTTTACTGGGGCAGAGGACCACACAAACAGACTAGGGTGAGAATGCCACAAACATAATTCATACTTATGCCCTTCCTCTCTTTTACATCCCCAGCAGTAACGACAGGCCTCACTACATTTTTTACATTGTCACCATTTTTTGCTCTCCTATACATAGAAATTCTAGGAAAACAACCTCACCAAATAACCAAATAAGCTATTTTCCAGCAAGCAGTAAAGAAAAGGTAGTAAGAGATGGGAGAAAAAAACAAACAATCAAACAATCAAACAAACAAACAAAAACAAGCATTTAAAGGGTTCAGAAAAAACTTTTTCTTAGGCAATTTGGGCCCACTGTAACAGGCCAGCAGAATAGCTGTGGAAAGAGAGGAACTGGCTTTGCTCTGTACTCAGCTAATACAAAGTGGGAGCAGTGTGGTTGGTCACCAGTTTATAGACATGACGAGTGAGCATAATGAGAATTGTGATCCCCCTTGTTTCAGAATTTATTGATACCAACTGAAGAGTTGTACTAAAACAACTCGTCTTTTTCATATTATTGACAGAGATAAGAGCAGAGAATTTTCTCTCTTTTTGAAACAGTTCTCAGGTGCATCAACAGATGTGCATACCACATATATTAGGTTACATTTCTGATGTCTTCTTTATTTTATAATGGGGAAACAATAGAAAAGGCAGGATACTTTACTCACATCCACTTCTCTTGATTCACCTGCTTTGACCAATGTATCATCTGGGATCCAAATTCAATTGCCTAGCATTCTCAAATTGAATTTTACTATAAGATCCCCAAAGTTTCATAAATTCCATGCTGGAAATACACAATGCTATTCTTATTCCACCGTTAAAGATTTCCTTCTACAAGAAAAACAGCTAAAAATGACTCTTTGCAGTGAATGGCACAATAGTACACAATGCAACAAACAATAAACATTATCTTAGAAAGAAAAGCTGGTGATTTTTTTTGCAGTCCATTTGTGAACTAAAAGTGAAGCACAAATGTGAAAACCTGATTTTGATCAATAACCATACTTAAACTAAACATCAATCTTGTCTCTGAATTCACCAAGCAGAATTGCAGAAGACTGTAATTTCCTTGCCTTATATCAATTCTAATGAATTTGTCCTGATGGAAAATTACTAACTTACAACCTTAAACCCAATTCTTTATTTTCTACCTGCAGTGAAAAGTTTTACACAATGCTTAAAGATCTATAAAGTATACTTAAAAATTCTGGCAGATTTTGGAAAGTGCTAGACATTCAAAGAGAGCACTCAGTTTTAAATTTGTAATCAGGCAGACTGACTTTAAAACTTCTTGGCACTTCTCAGTCTCCCCCATTTCTCTCTGGGGACAGGTGCCAAATATCATTGCACCATAGAGGGACAAAGAATCCTTCTCACAGTGTAAAACCTCATCCCTCCCCAGGCATATCAGCTTTATGCTTAGGAACCAGATCCTTCTCACTGATATGGCACCATTTGAATAAAAAATGTCTTTTCTACTTTTTTTTTTTTTTTTTTTTTCTTCAGGATTGTTCCTGCTTTGCCTGTCAACTTTTATGGGGGAGTGAATGAATCAGCTCAGAAAGCATGAAGGAGTAGAAAATTCTTATCCTAACTTGTCATATTATCTTTTTGGTCACCTGGCCTGAAATTCAGACACAATAAACATTTGAGTTTGGTATTTTAAGGCTAACACCATTGCTACTTCAAGGTTATGAAGGACCTTATCTTACTTCAGGGAGGAGATGGAAAGGAATAGTAAATTCATCATAGTTAAGACTCAAAAGATGCCATTACTCTGACCTTGACTACATATTTCATTAACCATGAACTATTTTCAGTTCGGATACCTTTTCATATCAAAGCAGCAGGTCAATAGGAATGTTTCTTCCCTCCTCCCTTTCCCTGAGGGAAAAAAAAAAAATAATAAAAAATAGACTTGTTATTTCTTACTAAATGTAACTTACAGGAATTAGTCTTTACATGAAGGCAGACTAAAAATAAACTTGTTGTCTCATTAATATCTGTACATATGGAGAAGAAAAAGAACTTAAAAAATATCATTCTGATAAATTGTAGTTTCACTATAAAACATATGAACCTATGATCACTTCATTAAACAACTTACATGGTGTTACTCCTGCTTTGGTTTGACTGCAATTTCTTTCATAGTACTAATCCTTATTTCCCTACTGTACAGCAAGAGAGAATAGCTCTGTAAGTGTGCTATCCCTTTGTTGAATTTGGGATTTGGGGAGGAAGGTTGTTTTCTTCTAAATTCAAATTAAAGTAGAATTGTATTTCCTTCTTTTGTGCCTAGATGAGTAAAATATTTTCCTTAAATAAGTCATACAACAGTCCAAACTGTCATCTGTTTTGGTATGTAAAACAGAGATTAAAAAATACAATAAGTATTTTTATCAACTTTGATGGATTTTCTGAAAAAAACCTTTTTCAAATCAATTCATTAGAACTACATAGGGTTCATAACAGTCTATGAACCTTCCCTATTCTTCAAGAAACATAGTTCTTCAAATTTTCTGACTCTTGTCACTAAAAGTGAGCAAGGAATACAATGCTTATGTCAATTCTTTATGACTTATATACATACATATGTATATATATAAATGTGAAAACATATTTTTCCTGACAAAAGAAAATTTGAGAGCTTTTCTACTGAAGTCAATGTTTAAAAAGAGAAAGAGAGTAGAAGCAAAATTAAAATTAGCAGTAAAAAATACATGGTAATAAAATGAGGTATTGATTCAATACTGCTGCCACTTCACACACAACTTACTGGAAAAGAAATATTCAAAACACTAATGAGGTTTATAATGAAGTCAGATATAAATTGTGTGATACACTTCATAGGCCTCCGGCAAAAAAGTGCAGATTATTCATTGAAGTAATTGCCTAAAAAATAGGGTATCGCTAAAACACTACAGTATCAGTTTAGTATCAAATGAACCCAGGTAAAACTGTAAACTGCCTTAATAATTGTTTTCTCCAAATCTGAGACATTAGTATGCACAAGATAAATGTAACTAGCTAATTGCTAAGAACTGGAAAATTGGAAGAATCTCCTTGTTTGCTTCTTGCTGTTTCAAACACCTTGCTAGTATTTGTGAAAGAACTGCAGCTATTATACCTTTATACCGGCCAGGAACACAGAAAAACACATGGACATAGGAATCCAACAGAAACTTTTCATTAAGCACCAAGAAAATGAATAAGAAAAAAAAAAAAAAAAAAAAGTGTAGGCATGAAAAGACCTCTTTGGCAAGATATGCATTTTATCAATGGTTCTGTACATTGCCATTCATAGATTTGAGTATGCATGACTTATTTTTATTTCTAGGACACTAGAGGAGGCTCTGGAGTCATGATTTTTTTTTTTTTTTTTTTTTAACAAGGTTAAGGAAATTAGAAAAGAGGTAACTTGATGGTGTACTATAAAAAATGTACCCATTGTTCCTCGATGCAACTTTAAGAGCTTCAGCTGAGCTACATCAAGATTAATTCTGATCATAGAGGATTATTCTTAGATATGTACACATTTAAGGACTTGAAGAAATGCTCTGTAATAATTCCTGTTCCAATGAAAAATTTACTCCTTGCTTTCTCTCTTCCTGCTCCAAAAGGCCTATGAAGGTGTTTGGCATTTTTTTTAGAGTTAGTTAGATAGTTAGATGGTTTTGGTTATGTTTCTGTATTTTAGGCTTCATTTATCACCTTACTTTCTTGCTATGTCTACTGCTTGTAAATATTTTTACTGAAATGTCATTTAAGTCTAGATAGATCTCCCTTCTCAACTTTCTCTTCTAAATTTCAAGTTCTTAAAATTAGGTTTATAGTGTATTTAGTTAAACCTTAGTAAGGAATAAATGACAAAACAAAACAACAAATAAAAACAACCACAGAAGGTATTTTAAAAAATATATTTTATATTTCAAAAGTAGCATATGTATGGAGAACAGCTTCTACAAGATCCACTTCACTCAAACTGCAAGTTATTCTCTTGCTAATCCAGACGAGTATGCAGACAGCCTTCATGGCTGCAAAGGTGCATTACTGATGACTTCTGTTCATCTGGTTGTCCACCTACATCATCAGTCCTGCATTGAGCAAAGCTGCTTTTTAGCTGTCTGGACACAAGACTGTAGTGCTGCACAGGTTTATTCCATACCAGATGCAGAAGTCTTTATTTATCAAAGCTGAAGTTCATGAGGTTCTTGTCATCCCTTTTCTTTAGCCTGTGAAGTCTTTTGAACAGCACCCTTCCCTCCAGCCTTTCTTCATGTTTCTATCATCCAAAAACATGCAGAAAGTGCACTCTGTCTTACTACTGAGTTTGTTAATAAAGGATTCCCTGGAGATTAAGTGAGGCTGGCCAGCCTGTAGTTCCCTGGATTCTTCTTGTTCCCCATCTTCAAGATGGTGGTATTGTTTCCCTTTTTCCAATGAGCAGCAACATCACAAGGACAGTGGATAACTCCTCCAGCACTCTTTGGTGCATCCTGTCTGGCCCCTTGAGAGAGCCCTTCTTTGATCTTCCTCTGTTGTGGGTAATGCTTTCCTCCCACAGACTCTGCTAACAGGCAGGAGGTCTATGCAGGCAAACCTTACCTGTCAAAAAAAAAAAAGGTAAATCTAAATTGGGTACCTTGGCTTTCTCCATGCCATTTGACACTAACTCTCCAGACCCACTGAGCACTGGCCCCACATTTTCTTTGCCTCCCTTTGGTGCCAGCAAACTTATAGAAGCTCTTGTGGCTGCCCTTCACATCATTCTTTAGTTCCAACTCCAGCTGTGCGTTGGCTTTTCTAGCTCCATCCCTGCATATTTGAACAATGTTTCTGTATTCCGACTGTCTGTCCCATCCCCATTTCCACCTTCTGTGTTCCTCCTTTAACTGTTTGAGCTCAGTCAGGAGTTCCTTGCTGATCCATGCTGGACTTCTGCCACACTTGCTGTGATAGTCCTTGAAATATCAGCTCTCACATTAGACCAGTTTCTCTGCATTTCTTTGAAATTTTAGCTGTTGAAGATATGCTTCATTTTCCTTTTATTTTTCTTTTTTCTATTTTTTTTTTCTATTTTTTTTTTTTTCATTTTAATTTAAGCTAATTTAATTAAGCTACTGTTATAGCTACAGGGAAATCAATAAAGTTACACAGCTATGAAACAGAGTGACACTGCAACGAATAACTTAAAACCACCTCTTATAATTGCCTGACACTTCTCATGGCCTACTGCTTAGTTAAACACAGCTTTGCCAAACTTCTAATATTTCAACCTCTGGTGAACGTTTTTCAGATTCTTCAGTTTTAAGAGAATAAAACTAGTTAAAATATATCTTTTTTTTTTTTTTTTGGTAAATAAAAGAGTCAGGCAAACATCTCTTTGAAAAGCTAAGCACAACCATGTTTAGATGATATGCAATTTATCAGATGTCAGTTTTACTGTTCCCCCTAAAATCCATTCAGATACTGAAAGGGGAAACAAACAAACAAAAAAAATTGCCAGTCACTGAATGGGACTGGAACTTGTAATCCAGGCTGACCCTTCCAGGGCAAATGGTGAGCAGAAACTAAATATCTGGAACATGGAAAAGCTCAAGGTAGGTGTGTTTCCAAAAACAGGGGCACTAGGTGATGGCGTGTTACATGGAAGCAAGGTATAGCTGACCAGCATCTTCTACTCTAAAGCAAATACTAACAGACAGCATAGTTCCCTGTGGGCTAATTGCGCCTGTGGGTGAGAATTGAGCTACCAGCCCTGATAAGAGTGTGACAGGAGCCCATTTCTCACAGATCCCACCTGCCAGCTGCACTGGCCGCTCCACAGTGCTTGGTGAATCTCAGGAGGAGCACTTGTCTCTTTGCTGTGCAAAGCAGAAGCTGTGGTTGAACTCATGTTCAAATGCAACCCACCAGAAGTAGAAAGAGCCCAATGTTTGTGTTTAAAAAAAAAAAAAAAAAGGGAAGGGAAGGGACACATAACTACCAAAAGCACCTCATCTCAGCACTGCTGATGCTGTTTCAATACGTACCATAAATACGTACACGTCAAAATGTTTTCTTAGAATAATCCCACTCTTTCATGATACAACGCTTCTTGAACATGATAAAAGTAGTTTGATCTTAAACTCCAAAACCTGGAGGATTCATAATGTCCCTCTAAAAGAAAATGAAAAGGCTCATCAGGTAGCCCTCAGATACTTAAGAAATACATTTAAGAAAGCAAATAGATGGGAATATTACTTTAATGTAACAAAGCTGAGGAATTTCATTGTAATGTGCTTGAAACATGCCTCAGCATAAATGCACACAGATGCCTAGCTTTAATACAACACAGCTTATTACTGACATCAGTGGGGTAATACTAAACTACTTCTCCACACAGGTGGAGAGTGCAATTTTGAAGGCTACTGAACACTGTGAATCTCCCAATGTATCACAATTATAGAAACACCTGTGTTAAATAACTTTGCGCTGATTCACTATGAAAATGCATGGTGTTCAATAGTCCTTAGAATTAACTGCCTTGCCAACAAGCCACAGGTGTACACCACAGGAGCACATGATAATATAATTGTGAAGGATGTGATGACAGCTCTCCATCCATAATACCACCTTCCCAAGATGCACTCATGCATCTATTTTATATTTAGGTATTTTCTAACTTTATCTTTATCTTTAGAGTCACCTAAGAAAGCAGCGTTGGTTCTAAAAGGAGAGCTATGCAGAAAAGAAGCAACAACGTAACGTATAATTCAGATTTAAAATCTTGATTGAATCCAGTCCAGGAAAAAAAAAAAAAAAAAGGCGGGGGAAAGGGGGTGAAGAAGGGAGGCTAGGGGAACTGGTATTTTGCATATACAGGATAATCTTGACCTTTAATATTCTTATATCTATATCAAGGTTTTGTCAAATACTTTCTTTACAGAAAATACTACAGAAGCTACTGATAAAATAAATACTTTGAATCTGTTGATCACTATAGCAGAATTGTATTAATTTGTTAAAGTTGAGAGATTAGTTTAAAAATTCCATGGGTATTACCCATAAAAATTCCATGGGTATACCTTTCTGTTATACAAGGACATTTTGAGTGTTTTTTAAAGAAATGTATTCCTATTTGGTAGACACTGACTGGTATTAGTCCTATTCTTTGGCATAGAATTTTTGCAAGACCACTTCAGAAAATTTTGGGGGAGTTATATGATGTGGAAATTTCAGAAAATCCCCGGAGCTTTCTGCAAGAAGTTTGTGACCATGTGAGACAATAACCAAGAACAGCTAGTACAGAACCTCCTTCTAGATTGTTTCAAATAAACAATAAATATATATTATATATGAAGTTCTTAAATTAAGGAACAGAAAACTATAGCGTTACTGTCCTAAAAGATTCCGTAGAATGATAAAACTGTCTGTAACAATTATGAAACCACACATCTATCCAGATCCACCGAGGTGTACTGCCCTTTGTTTCAGTGTTTTAATGGCATGCAAAACCTAAAGGTTCAGTCAAATTTAATTTTCTGATGATTACAGTTACAAGATCCTGTACTGCAATAGTGGATGACAGGAAGAAGGTGAGCTTCGTGACTATACGTGACTTAGAAATGCATGCAAGTTGGCTAGAGTTAGTAAGAGGAAAGTGGAAAGGAAAGTTAGAAGAGGAAAGCCAAGTGGACTCATTCTCCTTATGCTTCTCTCTGCTCTTGATATGGCTTTTGATCTGAATCTTTTCTACATGTTTCAGTTAGCCCAGAGCTACAAGTACAGGTACAGAAATTTACACAGCATCTAAACTGTACTGAACATTTGCACTAGTTGGTATGGTTTTACTTTGTTTTAATTCCAAGTCCGGGGTAGCATTATTGCAAAATGCAATATTGCAAATCTGTGAAAAGTTCAGTCAAAGATCCTTGTGTTATAGTCACAACTTTGACCTTCACTCCTTCCCTCATGTTTGTCTATTTGCAGCAATTATGACATTCACTCACCTCTCACCCATAGCATGAGTAGTAAACTGTTGAATAGAAATTCCATGGGAATAAGAATGAGCAAATCTGACATCCCCCAATCTGCAAATATGCTAAAAGATTGAAGAAAGGGGATCATAGAAGAAATTCTTCCCCTCCTCAATAGCCACTGTCTGTCAGATTCATGTCATTTAATTACCATAAATGCGAGTCAGTAACTTCCATCAATTTGTATCTAATTGTCGATTTAAATCTGGTGCAAGCTTTCTCCTCAAAGTACAGAATATTAAGTAGTACTGAGATTTCCTCTCATACTACTGCATTGTTAATGCCTGCTTTTTGTTCTTCTGGCTCTCATACATGAAGAACAGCAAGGGACTCCACTCTTTTTAACTCCTCTGTGCATGTATACACATACACATGCACACACACACACGCGCACACTGGGTCTCCTCAACAACAGAATCCAGAGCATGTTTTAGAAACAAACATTTACTATGTCATAGTCTTCAAGGTACTATGATTTTAATAGCTATCAACTTGACTGATAGCAAGATTTAGCAATGGGAGACTTCAAGGAATGAAACTATGAGACTGGAGTTAAAAACTTTTTTAAAAGCTTTTTTTGGTATGACTGCAATGAGAGTCATGCTCACTGATACGCACAGTGGTGGCAGATAACATAAACTGACCAGTAGATTATGCAGCTGCCTCTTGATCTCAATGAATTTATTCAGAAAACTAAAAAAAAAATAATAAAATACATATATATATATATATATTTGTCCTTCTATTCAGATCCACACATTAGATGTGTGGATGCATTATGTCTGTCCTTTGTTTTTGAAGTATTGATATTTTCATGTAATACACTCTGTTTTTTGGCCCAGATTCTCTTTCTGCTTGATCTTGTAGTCAAACCCTAATCCTGCTCTTTTGAACACCACAGCTTAAAGTGATTCAGTATTATGCCTTCCTTTCCAAGTCATAGAATAAGATAAGACAGGTCATGAGGAAACAAATCTTTGCTGACAAGTAAATATCTTTGATAACCTAACTGCCAAACATGACAAAAGTCCAGAGACACACAGAAATTGATTTAACTAAGCAATATTTCAGTTTTGCTTGCATGCTTCTGATCAGTGATTTCATTAGGATATAGAATCATAGAACAAAGTTTTCATCCTGGATCAGACAAAAAACAAAGCTCAGCTACAAGGACGAAAGTACCCTTGCTTAAATATATCTATAGCATAGTGCCACCTACTTGAAAGTGCATAGTTATAAAGGCTATAGTTGAGCATGTATCTAATTCCTTTGAGGATCATGGATATAAACCAAATCAATGGTACTTTGAAGTTAGTGAAGCTGCATCAATTTTTATCCATATTGTCTAGAACATAAGATACTCTCAAAGTGTGGTAAAGATTTTGAGCAGAATAATGTACAACATACTATTAAAATTTCAATGCATACCACCTATCCTAAAAAACAAATGTTTGAGGATCAAGTTAAAACACACTGAAGAATATAACCTATATTCAAGAATATAGCTGTCATTGAATTATGTGGACACTTTATTAATTTATGAAAACCATCTGCTGGCTACATTACTGAGGTGGTTTAACTTAAAGTGTCTGGAATTTAACAGTAAAAACATTGATGGTGGTGAGGTAAGCTAGTCTTCAAGCCAACTGATTTGTTCAAACAAGACTGATTTATTAGCTTTCATAACTTTAAGTTATCCCCAACTACCCATCTAGAAAAAAATAGTATTTTCGCACTTGCTGCTCCAGAATGATGAAGACAAAAGCAATAATGAAATTTAAAGGATCATCCCCTTTTCTCAAACAGATGAGTACTAGACAGAAATACAGGGGCCCCCTAAGTTTTATTTATTTATTTATTTATTTATTTTTCTAATTTGGATACACTCTTGATCACTATGAGGGAATTAATAATTTAGACAGACTTTTTTGCAGTCTCCTTCTTTATCTGCATTCTTTCTTCAGTTAAACAAATACCATTCAATTACAAAAAGCTGACTGACTTTACTCACAGGCCTCTGTATATGAGTAAGTACAAGAGCATGCATGCATTGTGTTTAAGGTAATTTCTGATTTAGAACTGGTAAATGCCAGAAAATTGGTACCACAGTGGATGCACTTAAAGAGACCAAATGGACAGCAGATGTACAGATAGACCTGTAATCATGACAACAGTTAAAAATTAATTCAGCCTGTCTACATGATTG
Source organism: Aythya fuligula (assembly GCF_009819795.1). Classification (NCBI taxonomy): domain Eukaryota; kingdom Metazoa; phylum Chordata; class Aves; order Anseriformes; family Anatidae; genus Aythya; species Aythya fuligula. The sequence continues at coordinate 78,171,638 of NC_045560.1, read as the reverse complement.
AAATTTATTCTGTATCCAGGGACTACAGTGCTAAATGAGTTTCATAAGATGGTTACACTCTGCACTGTTGAATCATTTTAGGAAGAGACTTATTTTAAAGTAGCTGGATAGTATTTTCTCCAGTGGTATACAAAGATAGAAGTAACTAAGATTATACTCTGTAATTCATTAGACACTACACCAATTGCTTTGATATTTTCTGAAATACTAACTATATGCAATTACAGCTTGTTGTTTTCATATTCCCATTAGTCTATGGCTGCATGAAGCTACTTCTTGGGGAAAGAAAACATAAGCACTGCATTAGAGCACAGGCGCTAAATACCTGTATTATGGCAGCATGCCCAATTTCTATCACTAACATCGAAAGCATTGCTTATCAGGGCCTTCCTTCTTATCAACTTTCCAGATAAGTTTATACGTAAAAAGACAGATGTGTGAGTACAAGAGCAGACAGTCTGAATGATGTTAAGCAGAAGATTAACTCATTTGCTGTTACATTCTTGGTATCTGTATTCAGTTTCTGCTAGTGAAAATTGGTTATATGGTTTCATCTTAGTCTTTATTTGCAGCTGTCGGAAAATACTGATGTTATAGCCTGTTATATCCCTTTAACAGATGACCAAGATTATCTTGTATGGATTGGAACTGAAATATGCATGCAAAACTGTGAAAGTTTTGAACATTGCTATTTCTTCTACTCCATGGACATTGAACCCTTAGAAAAATACCTAAAATAGTCAAATCTCAGTGAAAAAAATATTTCTTGATGATGCATCTATGGGGAGTTCCTGTTCTCATAACAAACTGGTAAATTGACAAGAAAGATATTTCTTTTGTAGGAAATTCTTTGCACTTTAACTTAAAATGACAATGAGTCAGAAAAAAAATAAGCATGAAAATTCTCCAGTCTGCTCCACGTATGAATGCATCTTAACACTATACTATTTTCTGTTATTACAGAGAATCCTATAAGAGAAGTAGGAAGCCTTGCTGTGTAATTAAGACCATTTGATTTCCCATCATACTCAGCATTTACTGCATCGACTGAATTGTATTCTCAATATTATACTTGAGATGGTACCTAAGTAGAAGCCCAGATATACACATCCCCACACTTCTCTCCCTGCTCTGTATCCCTGTACCTTGGTTTTAAAAGAAGGAAAGCAAGCCTGGCTCCTAGGACTGGAAGGGAACTGTGGTGTGCTCAGACAGTTTCCTAGTCAGGATTCTGCAGAAGAACCAAGGCTCTTGCACATGCCAAGGTACACATTGGGTACTTAGCATAAAGCTAACCTTAATTTTCCTGTTCCTAGACACCCATTTGCAAGTGTTAATACCTGGTGGAGGCAGATACATTCACAACAGTTAAGTGTCCCTTCATAATAGCACAGTATTTGAGTGATCTGTCTCTTACTGTTACAGACTTTTGATTTGTTAACTAACTGCCTAAGAAAATGAGCATCCAACGTTAGTTATTCTAGCTTGATGTGCACGCCTGTTGCTGTTTTGTGCAGGTAATGCATAAAATTACAGACTATAATGTTGGAGATTTTCCTTTCCTCCTTTTTTCCCTTAGTGTAGAAGAAAAGTCCTTCAGAACAAATGTGAATAGCTGCCTCAGTGTGTGTGTGTGTTTATAGAAAATGATAATATGCACCTTGGTAGCCTTCATATAATCTTTATGTGCTGTGAGATTTAATAGGATTTTCATGCTGATCTTGTAATGGCATGTTTTTAAGTCTTGCTGTTCTTCTTTGGAAGCAAATGAGCTATGGCTGCAAGAACCCTTAGTTAATGGCACTGTGTTATCTCCTGACCATCCTCTAGGTTAACTTGGTTAGCTCGTGGCCAGTTATCTGTGCATACCAAAATGATGTGCAGAACACCACAGCTAAACATTGTGGATTCATTTTATATCTATGGCATCTTTTAGTTTCAGGTCTGTAATATTCATTTAAATGTTTCAGTAGATTCTGAAAGACAATTATAGGTTGGAAAAAATCCCCCAGATAAGGGTAAAAGCCAAGTTTTCATTATAAATTAGGTTAGACTAAAGAGAGGACATAAGAATGTTATATTGTAAGCTAAACTATAATGGGAGTAGATAAGCTAATTCACTTTCATAGCTAATATTACAGTGCTAAGTCAGGTCCATAAAGCGAAACCAAAAGAGTATTTACTTTGGTAAGACAAGAAAGAATTTGTTCTTAACATTTCTCAATTGTTATATACCTCTTTTTCAGCGGATTACAAAAAAAAAAAAAAAAAAAAAAAAAAAAAAAGGATGCCATTATTATGCCATTATTATGTGTAGTAGCAGTCTTGCGAAAAGATTTAGTAGTGAGTGGAAGTTGCTTTTAATACACTCAAAGAATTATTTAAAAAATTAAGTGTCCCAAAGTAATTTTACTCCTGAGACCTGATGTAACTACTGAGACTGAAAAGACAGCCAGATTACCACAAAACTAGCAGCAGAAGCAGATGAGACTGAGGTCATATATACATATGTATATTTACATGTGTGTGTGTGTGTATATATATAGTCATTTTATCGTTACTCCACTCCTACCTTGGCCTTTCTTCCTTCCAGACTATTTCTTTTATTTTTTTTCTTTCTTTCTTTCTTTATATATATATATATATATTTACACATACAAACATGTATCTATCTATCTATAGATAGATATCTAGATATCTAGATATCTAGATAAATACATGCCTGAAAAAAATATTTTTTTCTTTAGACATCTATAAATATAATAAATACAAAATTAGGTATGTATTTATTATATATACTTATATACATAAAATACAATATTTATTTCTTTATATGTGTTTATTAATATTATATATTATTTATATTTTCCTTATATGTGTATTTATTATATTAAATATTTATACATTGTGTATATGTTATATATATATGTATTTATTGTCATGCATATCATATATGTATATATAAAGAAAAAAAAGAAAAAAAAAGTCTGGGAGGAGGAAAGGCCAAGGTAGGAGTGGAGTATATTCTTTTGTAAAGGATGAAAAAAAACACTGAATAACATGTTAGGGAGTCTGAAATTCAATTTAAGAGTCTGGGAAGTGATAAGTTTCTTCTTATTATTTTCTAGTTTCTTTATTTTCACTGTTTGTTTGTATTTAATCCATCAAACTCTTATCCATGAAATTTTCCTGCTTTAGACAAGGAGCAAGTAGACATTTTCTTTGCAGACAAAAGTAGTTCAGGTTTTTGTAGCTCTCACTTTTTTTTTTTTTTTTTTTTTTTTTTTACAGTTGACAAGAACTAGATAATATTTATCATCTCTCTAAGAGCTTGATCCAGTACTACCAGAGTCAATAGAATTTTTTCTAGTGACCTCAATAGGCTGAAGATCAGGCAGTGAAAGAAATGTCTTGTGTGTGTGTGTGCCAACAATAACAAATTCATCCCATACCCTAGGAGTGTATCTGATCCAATATCCATCCCCTCCCTAAAACATAAAATGAATTGAAAGATATTGCAAGCACACAGCTACAGCTGTGACATCTTAATGGATCTCTTGTCAGAACATAATACAAAGCCATTAAAATGTTCCAGCATAAGTCATTTGTTACTGCAGGAAACAGAACATCACCGCTTATACTTTCACAAATTCCTGTAAAAAATAGCTTCTCCACCAAGATACACACCTGTACATTTTAGGGTATTAGATTTACCATCTTCCCTATGAGCAAGAGAAAGAATACATAATCGACAGATGAATGCTTATTAAGCAGAAAAGAGCAGCCAACTGCAAAAAGATGCTTCTGTGGTAACTGCTGTGTGACTCCACCAAATTTAAAGGAGACAATTAAAAAGACAAATTAATAATGGTTAGCTCCTTAAAATGGCAACTGTGCATTAGCTGGTGCAAGTCATCATGGTAATTGATTCTGCTCTTCAGCTTTTCACATGATCATTATATTGCAGATGGAAAACAACTTTTTGCCCTTTTAATTTTAGAAGATGTCTGTAACCAGATAAATAACTGTTCTTATTCTTTATTCATACAGTTCTAATTATATCTTACTTTGGCCACAGCTATAATATTTGTGCTTGCCTAATTTCTTGCATTTAAATTCAACGCATATATAAAGAGCTAGAGCATCCACTCTGATGTTATTTAATTTTGAGAATTCAAGTCTCAATTAAAAATGAAGTATTTTGTAACAAAAAGCATCATGTCATAATAAAATGTGGGCTTGAGGTAACCTATGTGTTAAGTTTTTCTTAAATATATTTCTTTATATTATATTTATATTTCTTTATTTTATATTTTCTTAAATATATTTACCCACAGCAATGATCTAATGAGTGTATATGATATTATATACTCATTATATAATAGATATTCTTAATTCTTAATGCATTGTACAATGTCTCTGTTTAGTTACCAAACATAAGATTATAAAAGTCTACTACTTCAGAGATGAGAGCTGTGTTTTAGCTAGGTTATCATCAACCATTTAATAGATTAAATTAATTTTTCACAGTAGGATTTAATCTAAGGGTTTATCTTGGACTCCTTTGTAGTCTAAATTTAATTTAAATATGTATAATACTAAATGTTTGGGGTATATTTGTGAACTTCGTATTGACCACAAATCAAATGCTATGTAATGTAGTTGGAAAATTGCTAACATATCATGACTATGATCTTTCAAGACACTACTTTTTTTACATAGTTTTTGGGATGACTCTCTACCATGAATTTCCTCAGTAGCTCCAGACTCCAAGCAGAGGAACAAGAACTGGGGTGGCAGGTTGAATATCACTCACTGCTTTCTCTCCACCTGTATTTATTGGACTGAAAAGTTCTCATTATTTCTCTAAATATTTTTAACTTTATACACAGAGGATTTCATGCAGGATCATGTCTAAACATTGCAGCAGGGCAAAAACCTACAGAAATTGTATAAACATGGTTGTGATGAAGTCTAGAGTTTGTGCACTTTAAGTCACTCTAAAGGCCCATATACCGTTTTGAAAATGAAATCTGATTGACAATGAAAATCTGAGAGCAGTAATGTGTCACACAAGGGGACTTGACTTCATAGACAGCAATCTCTGAACTATATGATTTGGTCTTAAGATGCAAGAAATAAAAGAAAAATAAAAGATACTGAAATGATAAAGACAAACCAGAAAATATGCATACATCTGTGCATATGTTTGTACCCAAGTGCACTCTTTTACAGACACAATAGACATTATTTTGTTAGAACACTACACTCAGGAGGTTATACTTCTGCCCTAACCAGTTGTCTGTACAGCAGTCAGATCAAAGCGTCAAAATGTCACACACTTCATGCATGAAGTCTTCAGTATGTTTTTTGTCTGCTGAGGCCGAGGAAGAAGATATGCATTTTTATTATTGTATTTATTTATTTATTTACTTTAATCTGCCATTTGTGACTGTCTCTCCATGACTGACTCAGGAGCCCAGAAGATATGGGAGTTTTCATGTCCTTTGTTTTGTTTGCACCTTCCCCAACACTCTGATCACTCTGATCATACACAGAGAGAGGAGCTTTAATTGCTAGCATTTCTTACCTGAAATATAGATCCTTTGCTTTGTATTAATAATACATCATTAGGGGGAAAATATGTTTAGATCCATCTACTTTTCAATAAAAGATAATGCAAGAAAATGCAGCCCCTGCACTGTTCCTACAGTAGGAACACAAGAATGCACGGACTCAAAACTGCACATATCAAAGGATCTGGATTTTACTTCAGTTTTCCTATATCTGCGATTGTGTTAATACTAGAGAGAGATGTTTTCCTCAGAGTCACACTCCAAACGAACAGAAACCTACAACTTCTGACAACAGGAAGGACTGTAAACCAAGAGCCATCCTGATTACTGGCATCTTTCTGCACAAAACAAAGAATTATGAAAGGGGTCTGATATGAAAAACAGCAAGTTGGAAAAACTCATCCAAATAATCAAAGCCCTACTGAATCAAGTGGTTATGGCTCCAGAAATAAGCAGAGGACTTGATACCTTGTCTTTTATTAAAATAAGTATATTTACTTTTACCACAGTAAATCATTTGTAATACAGATGTGAATTGAGCTATCTTGTTGGATGAAGCTTTACACTTTCAATAGAAAAGAATCCAGTCCAATTTTTGAGGTCTTAAAGATTCCTGAAGCAATTGAATTCTGTGGTTTTTATCCACATTCCCTAGTGGATAAAATTCTATCTCTCAAAACTTCATACATAATCGACAAAAAAAAACCTGTCAAGCTCAATTCTGCAGACTGAATTATCTCTCACTCAGAAAGAAGAGACAATCCCTATAGGTCAGGTTTGAATCATGGGTAGGATAAAGTTGTTCTGAACCTCTCTGCCATCTATAGTAAGCCCACGGATAAATATAAGAGTTCAATGTCCACTGCTTTTATAGTACAACAATTTAGCTCTGTTCTTTAAAGAGGAGTCAAGGAGTCAATCACACTTTAAAATAATGATGGAAAAATGTGCTATAAGGCCTTGGGTGCTTAAATTGAGTATGCTAGGAAAGAAACAGTTTGCTGAAGAGATAAAAATACTTTGGGTAATGTAATATTTTCAGTTAAGCTAGAATAAATCTTCCTGAATCTGGAAGAAACTATTTCACTTTTAGCGCAGGGTAATTTCTATCCCAAGCAAAGGCACAGGAACAGCATCTCTTTCCTCCAGTTCCCTCTCTATCACAGCAGTTTAATTCATACATCTGCAATCGTCTTTACCTGATGTAGATCACCAGCACATTTTATTATTTTTTTTTAGTTTATATCAAGAGAAGATTTCAATTCCATGTCAGTGTAACCCATAACTTACTAACTACAGTAATGCAGTGTTTCACTATAGAGAGGAGCACCATACTGGCCAAGATGAAATATTGGCCCTCTTCTCTCAGGTCACAGTATGCATGTGCCTTTGTTAGTGGATAACCACCTTGATATACCACAAACCCATGAAGAGAAGAACCCTGGAGAGCATTGCTTATTGTGCCTCAGCTGTTGGTTAACCCCCCCACTTTTTTTTTTTTTTTTTTTAACCATTTATTCCTTTGTTTATAAAAAGAGGACAGGAGAAATGTCTACACTAGATAAATAACAGATAATTTTCATTGTATGAAAATTCACTTTCCTATTACTTGATACACTTAAATTTCTTTGCTGAAAGGTAAACTTGTTCATTCAAATTTGAAATAACAATGTGATAATACCATTATGCCTCTTTCTATACAAACAAACATGAGCACAATAATAATGTAAATAATGTAAAAATAATATAAAATAATGTAAAAAATAACATAAAAATAACATAGCCTTTCAAACATTTCACCTACACGTTCTATGGGGTTAAAATGGTGCTAATGATTAAAGGCACAGATAGATAATTTAATGGCATAGAAATATGATGCTTGATTATCCCCATTTATTCTTTTAATTAGTGTTAGGCAGCATTAACATGCCTGAAATTTAATGCCCACTTGCAAAACTGAAGAAAACTTGAAATACCTTTCTAAGAATTCAATTTTTTGATACAAGTGTTTTTTTTTTGTTGTTGTTTTTTTTTTTTGTTTGTTTGTTTGTTTGTTTGTTTGTTTTGTTTTGTTTTTTTCCATTTTGGCACTTCAAACAGTTAAACATCATATACAGTGGTTATAACAGTGTTGCTCTGATTCTACAATTTCCAGCACCGGAAGTACTGCCTATGGAAAGGGAATTCAACATGGTTTTCAACTGCCCTCGTGCATGCTCTTTTTTCCATTGGCATGAGTTCAATATATGAGTATCTTTACATATGTGGAATGGCTTGGCATTACAGATGTAAATAACAGCACAACAATACCTCTTTGCAGCCACTGGCTGGCTGCTATGAGTCACCGGAGGTCAGGAAGCTATACTGCTCTTAAATATTGCAATCACCTGGGGAAAAAAAAATAAACATTTCATTCCTCAGTTCACATCCACTTAACATCACATGAAAGAACTGATTTCATGTGCAACTTAAAATGGCTACAAATGTTAGGCCTTTTCTCAAACTAGCCTTCTTCCTTAAAACTAAGCAGTTTAAGCTTTTTATACTTTGTGGGCATTGGCATGCATATGTATATATATATATATATATATTTATTTTTTTGCCAAGTCTGTTGAAATCTCCAAAACAGTCCAATATGGGCTAGATTTAGTGTCATAGTCTGTCTGAGGAGGGGATACAGCTGTCTTGCTTCAGAAGGAGCTATCAGGGAGCAACAATTTCTTTCAGGCTGTCCCAAGAAGATGGGAAGCAGCGGAAAAGCAGTGAGCGATTCTCTTCTTGGATACTCCCCTAAAAGTATGGGCAGCCCTAAAGAAGCCATCAAAGAGCAAAGAGCTCTGACCTCTGCCTGCCCAACCTTTCTCTAATCATCCCCAACGTCCTACCCCCAGAAAAGTCAGAGGGATCCAGCTGTGATCTACAGACTTCATGAGGACAAGGTGTTTGGGCAGCAACATCTGGCTAACTAGGCTGCATCTTTCTAAGAGTGGCTTATGGCTTCGAATTTGGAGTTGGCTCACGTTCACCTGCACTGGAAAGCACTAGAATATACATGTATCAGTGTGCCAAAGACTGTGCAGATAAACCTGCCTTTCTCACTGTTAGATGCCTAATATCAACCACTTATGAATAGAATGACTACAGGTTTGAGCCCATGGGAAATTAAAAAGTTAAAAAATCTTTTCCCATGGCAGCAATATAACAATAGATATCTTGAATCTACTTTACTGAATTCACTGAATGGTCCTGAACAATAAATTTATTGGTTAGGTAGTCCTAAACATGTTAAACTTGTTAGTTAAATACTGAGAACAGTATAAACCATAACCACTCCTAAATGCCCCTCTGACATTAAAATTTCCTTTCAGCTTTCTGTAGTTTCCTTCTTGAATCTTTGTGAAGTTAACTCAGTTTAACTTCTTCTTGATGTTAAAATGAAAGGGTTTTCCTAATGGAGTTGAACTGTGGTAATTATAATATCAGACTCAGATAGTGTAATTATAGTTCATTTTTTTTAAAAGCCCATTTCAGTTGGTAGACTTCATATATGTTGGTTTCAGCACACACATTGAAATAAGTCACAACACAGAAGTGCAATCAATATTCTAGATGGCATATATTCTATTCCTCCTTTTACTTCGTTTCAAGCACATAATGCTGACTGGGTTACTGGTGAGAGACATTAATTTTCCTCTGTTGCTTCAATAATATGAGACAAGGTGTTCCCCACTGGCTAAGGCATTTTCATCCTCAAGTGCTGCTTGTGCACTTGTAAAACTTGAAATATTCTTGAAGGAATGGTTGAACAATGGAGTTTTATCACATAGAAGTGCTTCTTGGTGATCAATTTTGATGCTTATTTTGTGGGGAGGATTCAAATTGAGCAATTAAGAATTTTTAATTTATTAGTGCCAAATCTGTTCTGTTAATCCTACAGTTTTGGTTACTTACATATTAACTATTATGAGAATAAAATTTTAATATATTAATATACCATATGTTCTATAAAGAAAAGAGAAGTTTTAACCATGATGGAGAAGTAAATTCTTCATGCTTCCAGGAAATGTTTTTTTCTGAAGCTTTTCTTATTAGAAATATCAAAATCCTACTTTTGCATTCTATTTCATAACGAAAATACACTTCAAAGAACTAAAATGGGAGGTATGGAAAGACAACAGCTAAATAGCTGTACTACACTAACAGATACTCTTTACTATTTCTGGTATTCTTCTTGACCTCAGAATCTCAGTGGCATTTCCACGAGGAACAGAATTCACAAATTAATTTTATCATTCCAAATTTCCCATTTCTACAAAGAAATATGACAAAAGAGTATTTTCTTGAAGTCTATTTTGTGCTTGTTTGGTCCAACTAGGCTATAAATAATATAAATAATAGGACAACTGTTTGTATACTACAATATAAAATGATCCCATTATTAACTGCTGGAGGAGATTTTTTCATATTTTATCTAAAACAGTTTTCCTGCTCTTTTTCTTGGTCTGAATTTAAATAATCTTAGAAGCTTTCTTCCTAATGCAATTTAGCTGAATTTTAAAAGAAAAAGAATGCTAACACTAACCCTTTCCCCAATCACTGAGCTAAATTAACGGCAACCTTAATAATCCCTGACTTGTATTGTGCATAATTGTACCTGCAAACAGAAAGAAGTAATACAAAGCAAATATACAATATTTTGGCTTATGAAAATAAACTCTCATTTGGGTGTTTTCAAAAATTTTCTACCAAAGAATGACAGATACTTACATCATATCTAGTTGCTTTAAGGTCCTGGAAAATAAATCCATGTTGCATCAACGTAGGTTGTTGCTCAAAACATGGCACTGTGGGGAAGAAAGCTCTATGATTATTTTTTTTAATGTGTTTTATGTTTTGCTTCTATCTTACACTTCCAAAGAAAACAAAAACAAGCCTCTCAGAAGACCTTCTGACACGTCAGGACAAGTTTAATAACTAAAGCAAAACACACACATTTGTTAAAGGTAGCAACTCTACACTAATGCACGTAGCATGGGTAACAAACAGGAGGAGCTGGAAGCCATCGTGCAGCAGGCAGGCTATGACTTTGGTTGCCATCACAGAGACGTGGTGGGGACCAGTCTCATGACTGGAGTGCTGCAATGACTCGCCATAAGCTCTTCAGAAGGGACAGGCAGTACAGAAGGGGTGGTGGTGTGGCTCTCTATATTAGAGAATCTTTTGATATTGTGGAACTCGAGGCTGGGAATGATAAGATTGAGTCCCTGTTGGTTAGGATTGGTGGGAAGGCCAACAAGGCTAGCATCCTGGTTGGGGTCTGTTATAGACTGCCGAACCAGGATGAGGAGACAGATGAGGAGTTCTACAGGCAGCTGACAGAAGTTGCAAAATCATCAGTGCTTGTTCTCGTGGGGGACTTCAACTTCCCAGACATTTCCTGGAAGCACAACACAGCCCAGAGAAAGCAGTCTAGGAGGTTTCTGGAGAGCGTGGAAGATAGCTTCCTGACACAGCTGGTTAGTGAGCCTACCAGGGGTGGTGCCCCGCTAGACCTTCTGTTCACAAACAGAGAAGGACTGGTGGGAGATGTGGTGGTCGGAAGCTGTCTTGGGCAGAGTGACCACGAAATGGTGGAGTTCTCTATTCTTGGCGAGGCCAGGAAGGGGACCAGTAAAACCGCTGTATTGGACCTTCCGGAGGGCTGACTTTGAGCTGCTGAGGACACTGGTTGGTAGGGTCTCTTGGGAGGCGGTTCTGAAGGGCAGAGGAGTCCTAGAAGGCTGGTCGCTCTTCAAGAGGGAAACCTTAATGGCACAGAAGCAGTCCATCCCCACGTGCCCAAAGATGACCCGGTGGGGAAGAAGACCAGCCTGGCTCAACAGAGAGTTGCAGCTTGAGCTTAGGAGAAAAAAGAGGGTTTATAATCCTTGGAAAAAAGGGCGGGCCACTGAGGAGGTCTATAAGGATGTTGCGAGGCTGTGCAGGGACAAAATTAGAAAGGCCAAAGCTCATCTGGAGCTCAATCTGGCTACTGTCGTTAAAGACAACAAAAAATCTTTTTAAAAATACATCAACGCGAAATGGAGGACTAAGGAGAATCTCCATCCTTTACTGGATGTGGGAGAAAACCTTGTTACAAAAGATGAGGAAAAGGTGGAGGTGCTTAATGCCTTCTTTGCCTCAGTCTTTAGCGGCAATACCGGTTGTTCTCTGGATACCCAGTACCCTGAGCTGGTGGAAGGGGATGGGGAGCAGGATGTGGCCCTCACTATCCAGGAAGAAATGGTTGGTGACCTGGTACGGAACTTGGATGTGCACAAGTCGATGGGGCTGGATGGGATCCACCCGAGGATACTGAGAGAACTGGCAGAGGAGCTGGCCAAGCCACTGTCCATCATTTATTGGCACTCCTGGCTATTGGGGGAGGTCCCAGTTGACTGGCAGCTAGCAAACGTGACGCCCATCTACAAGAAGGGCCGGAGGGCAGACCCGGGAAACTACAGGCCTGTCCGTTTGACCTCAGTGCCAGGGAAGCTCATGGAGCAGATTATCTTGAGAGTCATCACACGGCACTTGCAGGGCAAGCAGGCCATCAGACACAGTCAGCATGGGTTTATGAAAGGTAGGTCCTGCTTAACGAACCTGATCTCCTTCTATGACCAACTGGACACGCTTGGTGGATGAGGGAAAGGCTGTGTTGTGGTCTACCTTGACTTCAGTAAGGCTTTTGACACTGTTTCCCACAGCATTCTCCTTAAGGAACTGGCTGCTCGTGGCTTGGACTGGCATACACTTCGTTGGGTTAGAAACTGGCTGGATAGCCGGGCCCAAAGAGTTGTGGTGAATGGAGTCAAATCCAGTTGGAGGCCAGTCACTAGTGGCGTCTCCCAGGGCTCGGTACTGGGGCCAGTCCTCTTTAATATCTTTATCGATGATCTGGATGAGGGCATCGAGTGCACCCTCAGTAAGTTTGCAGATTAAGTTAGGTGCATGTATTGATCTGCTCGAGGGCAGGAAGGCTCTGCAGGAGGATCTGAATAGGCTGGACCGATGGGCTGAGGTCAACTGCATGAAGTTCAACAAGGCCAAATGCCGGGTCCTGCACGTGCTGCGCAACAACCCCAAGCAGAGATACAGGCTAGGAGATGAGTGGTTGGAAAGCTGCCTGGTAGAGAAGGACCTGGGAGTGCTGGTTGATAGTCAGCTGAATATGAGCCAGAAGTGTGCTTGCGTGGCCAAGAAGGCCAACAGCAACCTGGTTTGTATAAGAAACAGTGTGGCCAGCAGGGCTAGGGAAGTGATTGTCCCCCTGTACTCAGCTCTGGTGAGGCCGCACCTCGAGTACTGTGTTCAGTTGTGGGCCCCTCGCCACACGAAGGACATCGAGGTGCTCGAGCGAGTCCAGAGAAGGGCAACGAAGCTGGTGAGGGGCCTGGAGAACAAGTCTTACAAGGAGCAGCTGAGGGAGTTGGGCTTGTTCAGCCTGGAGAAGAGAAGGCTCAGGGGCGACCTTATCGCTCTCTACAGGTACCTTAAAGGAGGCCGTAGCGAGGTGGGGGTTGGTCTGTTCTCCCACGTGCCTGGTGACAGGATGAGGGGGACATGGGCTAAAGTTGCACAGGGAAGTTTTTGGCTGGATGTTAGGAAGAACTTCTTTACCGAAAGGGCTGTTAGGCATTGGAACGGGCTGCCCAGGGAAGTGGTGGAGTCACCATCCCTGGAGGTCTTTAAAAGACGTTTAGATGCAGAACTTAGTAATATGGTTTAGTGGAGGACTTGTTAGTGTTAGGTCAGAGGTTGGACTCGATGATCTTGAGGTCTCTTCCAACCTAGAAATTCTGTGATTCTGAGATTCTGTAACTCGGTCTGTCTACTCTGCAGAAGTGCCAGAGAGGCATTCAGGCTGCTCCCCAGTGGTACATTCCCTGACTGCACCAGCTGAGCACACCGAAAAAACAGTCTTGTTGTTCCTCCATTCAGATGGCACCCAGTAAGTGAGGACAGGGTTTGCTCTCGGCTGGCGCCATCTCTGGTACCACCAACTCCCCTCAGAGAAAAAAATACTTGTTTCTTCATGTTGCCCTTTCCTCGCCTTGAGACAGATGGAGTCGCTCAACTTTAAAACCTTCCACTGAGTAAGATCTAGTGAATAAAAAGGAAAAAAGAAAAAAAAAAAAAAAAAGTATTAATAACAGCCAAAAGAAGGAGAAAGACACAGCACAGGTCTCCAAAACAGCAGCGTGTTTTGTTATTGAACATAATCATCTGGAATTAGAGGTGCTTACTGAAAGAACAGTCAGCCAAAATTTGTTTTGACCTTCTTCTGAATATAACTTTGGACATGGTGCAGGTGCCTGTGTGTGCGGGTGCCCGCGTCTGCATTGTTGCTGCCTGTGGGGCGATGCTGGGGCTGCCCCATGTTGGCCCCAGCGGCCCCACAGCAGGGCACGGCTGGGCCCAGCAGCCAAGATGGTGGTGCCTCGCCTCAGGGACAGCCTGGGGAAGAAAGGAGGGCACAGTGCTGCCCAGCAGCTGGCAGAAAGAAAGGAAGAAAGGGGGAGAAACAGCCCTGTCGGCACCCGGGGAAGAGGAGGAGGAGGGAGAGCAGGAGGGGCTCCAGCTGCCACAGCAGAGATCCTCCTGGAGCAGGGATTTCCCTCCCTCAGCCCCACGGTGGAGCAGGGCATGGTGTGAGGAGGAAGGGGGAGCAGGGAGGGGCTCTCAGGGACTGACCCCAGCCCTGTGCCCCAGCCTAGGAAGTAGGAGAAAGTTTTCTTTTAATATTTGTCTTTTTTCTCATTATCCAGTTCTATTTTTAATTGGCAATAAATTAAATGTATTTTCCCCAGCTCAAATCTGTTTCTCATTAGCAAGTTACCCAGATGGCAAAGTCCTAGAGGATTGGGATGAGGCAGGATGGCTGTATTCAGACAACCAAATTCTACCTCAATTCCACTGTTTCCAGCTGTTGGATTTACTGCTAAGAAGTTTAGTCAATAAGAAACACTGAAGACTTGTATTAGTCTATCTGAATAGAGAAGAAATGGTTCACCCCTTCAAAGTATTAAAAAAAAAAAAAAGTCACTTCCATGTCCCTGTGACAATTTTATTTGATTTATACTGCACTATGAACTGCTACAGGAATTAAGAATTCCTCAGACAATATTTTACCAGCTAGGGTACAGTTCACACTGCCCTAGATTTTGCTGATGTCAATGTATTTCTTTTGCTGATGTGCACGAGGTCACTTAGTACTGGAAAGATTAAATGAAATGATGGTATGAAATAGTCAAACTGCTGGTAGGTTTGTATGGCCTGTCCATTGGGATCCGAGAATCCCGTTAAAGTTAGGATACCTTTTAGTTCTAATGAATCAGGAATCAGGCATGGTTCATGAACCAGGTTGCTTACTATTAATTATTGATATTACATCTCCATATGTAGGTCCAGCTAACAAGACAGTTCATTGCGCTCTATAACTACACATACCGTGAGACACTCCTCCTAAGCATTACAGTTCAAATGGAAAGATAGATAAAGGCTAAGAAGGGAAGAAAAACAACATTCAAATATGAAAGTACTTATGCTAGACCATACTCCAACGTCAATGGCAGAAATGGGGAGAAAAAATTGAAGTTTTTTTTTTTTTTAACCCTTAGCCATGTGAGATTCGTTCTGAGCCCAAATACTTCTGCCACATATGGAACAGAGAACAGAGTTCTCATCCTGCCTCAACTATCAATTGTTTTGATTGGTGAGGCCACACCTGGAATACTGTATGCATCTCTGGGCTCCCCAGTACAAGTGGGACGTAAAACTTCTAGAGAGGGTCCAGCGTAGAGTCATGAAGATGATTAAGGGATTGGAGCATCTGTCCTATGAGGAAAGACTAAGTGAGCTGGGCCTGTTTAGCCTAGAGAAGAGGAGATTGAGAGTGGATCTTATCAACTTCTATAAATACCTGAGGGGACAATGTAAAGAGGATGAGGCCAAACTCTTCTCAGTGGTGGCCAGTGAATGGACAAGGGATAATAGGTATAAATTGAACCACAGTAGGTTTCATTGTCATATGAGGAAGAACTTCAGGTGACAGAGCACTGGAACAGGCTGCCCAGAGAGACTGTGGAGTCTCCTTTGGAGATATTCAAAACCTGCCTAGATGCAATCCTATGTAACATGCTCTAGGTGACCCTGCTTGAGCAGGGGTTTGGACTACATGATCTCTGGAGGTCCCTTCCAATCTCAACCATTCTGTGATTCTGTGATTCTGTATTCAGGCCCTGAAATCCCAAACACCTCCAAATATACACACAGCTTCTTCAGTTTACTCTGTCTTCCTCAGCTAAATAGCAAATTAGTGTGATACTGATGGCTTCTTCCCATAAGAAAGCATTACCCTTCCTCTAAAGCAAGGCAGGCAAAACAAACTCATTACAGCATAAATGGAAAATAATGCCAGCACTTTAACTTCTCCTCTAACTGCTCTGAGAGTGGAAGAAAGCAGGTGCATCCTGTATACAATCTTGGTTGAGACAGCCAAAGAACAGTACATAGGGCAACAGCTGTACTTGTGTATTCTGCTTTATTCCTTGTAGGTCTGTCTATCTAGAGCATCAAACAATCCCAGCTAAATGCCTTTCTTCCATTGAGGAAACTATGGTGAAGTCATAAATTACATCTGTCACCTTCTGCAGTCAGAGTTTTTCCACTTACTATGTAGAAACCGGATCTAGTGTAGAGGTGGGTGATTTAGCACATAACATAGTGAATAGCTTTTAACCAAATACTTTGTAATTTAATAAAGTGTCTGTACTATACTTCTAAGTTGCTGCTACAATAGAATTTTTAATTAAAACTGTTACCGCCCCTTTCCCCTTTTGGTGTCAAATAGATCATTTGCATTTTCACATAATTTCCTTTAATGTCTAAATAAATGCTCCACTTAATGATAGCATTTAAATAAAATTTTAATGAAAAAGTGAAATATAATATATAGGGTTGAATCCAATTTTCTTGAGTTTTAACACACATGTGGAACATGCTCTGAACTAAGGAAAATATTTTGAACCTGATGGACTGTAAATTACAACCCTTGGTGTGTAGTCAGTTTTTAATTAATTTTCTTAGTCATTCTCCATAATCCTTATAGTTGCCTGAAAAAAAAAAAAAAAAAAAGTAGTTGCCTTGGGCAGGGGGTGGGGAAAATTATACATCTACATTTCTGTGATATTTAACTTAGACTTCATAACCAACAAATATAAAACATAAAATATTTCAAAGATACCGAGTAGAAATTCTGTTCAGGCTATACTTTCATGTAAAGCAAGTGCCTATTTTTCACTCCATGAACAAAGATAGAGATTTATTCTTTCTTAACATCCTAAAGACAAATACTAAGTAAATATGCAGTCTCTCATTGCATTTATTATGTTAAAAACTCACATTTAAGAAATATCACTGAAGTGGGTAGAGAAAGAATTTATTCTAACAAAAGTCATACTAAACCCCAAGAGACGGCTTACATGTTAAGATGACTTAGATACCAAATCATAATTAGAGATAATTCAAATCTTTCTGTTCAGAAATTCTGCCAGAACTGGAACCTATGTAAACTTTGAAGAAGTATAGTATAGAGATGCCTGAGGTATAGTTTTTGATTTTGTTTTCCTCAGCTGATACCACATCCTAATTGGACAGGATGTTTTTAAGAGCTATTTCTCTATAATTTTAGATTACAAATAATGTCTTTTCCGAATATTATTGTAAACTGATTTTATTATTTATAGAAAAAAAGTTTGTGAAAGAATACAAAGTTGTTTATTTATTTATTTATTTATTTCCAAGAAGCAGCATAAGTTCTCTGTGCAGTATAACTAAATGCAATGCATGCCTTCAATTGATGTTATTTTAGTGATCTAGAGCTTGCTAGCTAGAGTTCGCAACCTGTACAATTCACCTAGCTTTTCAGGTTCACTTCACACAATTACCATGATTCCAGATGAACTACAGTGCAAACAAGTTCCACTTCATCTTGAATAGTGCAATATCATCTGGGGACCAATTAAATTGACCTCTTTGTGGTAATGCTAAGACTAGAGTTTTCCTTTCCTTTAACTGTAAGATAAAGATGTGAATGGTCAAGAATCTTGCTGTAAAGATGTATCCTTTGGGCATACATAGGAACTCTATGCATAACAAATACAGTTATCAAGAGCATCCAAAGTCTCTTAAAAGAGCTGAATATTTATTGACTTTTAATAAGACTTTTTGTTGTAAGTGAAGAAAGTGCTTTTCCACCCAGGGAGTTCCAAAACATTGCAAGCAAAGGGAATTACTTGGTTACCCCCACTGGGGTGGGAAGCAAAGCAGTTTTCTTAGGCCACCTCCAATTCCCTTAGGCCACCTCTCAGTGCTCACAAAGTGTCTTTATCTTAGAAGCAATTACTGGCACTGGGCCAGTCTGGCTTCTGTTTAGCCTTTGGTGCAAGCAATCTGCAGGATGGTTTGTGTACCTCTGTTTGAACAAGAGGTTGTGCCAAACTGTAGTGAGGATTTTTAAAGAACAAACCACACTGTGGATACCTTACATTATGAGAATAGAAATGTCTTAAAAAGGGTAGAAAAAATGAGCATGGATGTTACAGACCTCTTTATTGAGTATCCAGAACTACAGAACAAATGTTGAAATAAAGTATCGGTAAATGACAAGCAGAACAAAAAGCAAATATGGTTTTAGCACATGTAGGTTGTGACATTTATCAGATATCTTTCTTTGGAAAAAAGAAAAAAAAAGATATTTATTTGATAAGGATTTGCTAGACTAGGAACATCTATTTAACTTAGGAAGGGAACAAACTACATTAGAGAAAACAATAACTCATCTTAAAAAGTGTTATATCAGACTCAATGACTGTTACTAGCAAAGTTTCTGAAAGGTCAGTCTTAGTTCTAAGTCTATCAGACCCTGCTATTAAATTAGTCTGCTAATTCTGTTCATTACGTAAGTAGAAAGAATGTCAATACAGGAAAACATCAGAATATTTTATTCTGGAAAAAAAAAAAAAAGTAAAAATAAATTTAAAAAAAAAAAAGGACTATGGACTGGAACAAGAAAATGGCATGAGATTTCATAGCAGAGTGCAAGGTCATGCTTTTTGGGATTAATAACAAGAATTTCCTCCTTCACATGGGAAGTCATTAGTTGGAAATGTCAGAGGAAGAGCAAGATCTAGGTGTATTAGTCAATTATAAGATTACTATGAACCATCACTGTGAAGTAGCCGTGAAAATGTCAGAAGCAATCCTAGGATTTTTTCAGGCAAGATATTTCACAAAGAAATATGGAAGTATTAATGTCATTGGAGCAGGCACTCCTAATATATCAACTGGAATGCTGCATATAATGCAGGTTCATCATGTTCAAGGAAGATGTATTGAATCTCAGGTGTAGTTGCACTGAATGTTAAACCTAAGCTCACTGCCAGTAAGCCACTGCTACCACTGCTGTGTAGTCCCCAGTCAGTCAGCCAGAGGGTGTTGTATGCTCTCAGCATCCTCTTCTTCTCCCTTTATGGAGACCATAAGGGAGAAGACCTCTTCCTGAGATTGGCTGAATTGGAGTGTTACTAACTGGAGGCACTGTTCAGACAATACTGGCTAACCACAACCTTGAATGGGAACAGAGAAGAGTTACAGTGATGATCACAGGAGCAGAGAAACGAAAGATGCTGTGTTAATTAACCTAGAAAACCTGGTGTTGCAATGGTATATGTTAAATTAGTTCATTCATTTATTCAAAAGAGTAAAATGAATATATTTAGGGCAGAAACTAGAATACATTTTATAATAACCAGAGGAGTGAGGGAAGCATGTTTTAAATGTGAAACTGGTCTTCTTTACAGAATGAGACCCTTCTGTTTTCAGACACTCTTTCCACATATGCTGTCCACCCCCCTGCAAACACACACAATCTTAGAGTGTGCAGACACTCAGCTGGCCTTTAATTTTGAATTTTAAAGTTTGACATTTATAAAGCTTTCAGTTGTTCAGTTGACTCAATGAAATATGGTAAGAGCTGCATTTTCCAATTGGAGTTAGCTATAACACACGGTGTAACAGCTGGCATTAAAATGTCACAATTGTTTCCTTTATTTAGGGTCTCCTTCCAGCCTTAAGTCTGCTCAAACATCCACACAAAGTAGGTAAACGTGACTGTAAAATATGAAACTTATTTTAGGCTTTATCTTTGCACATTTTATTTCAAGGGAATAACAGTTTTCCCACAAAAGGAATTTATAATGTGTGCCTATAGCATTAGACTAACTTAAAATATTTGACTTCTGGAAAAATACCCACCAACCAAGATATTTGCCACAGTTGGATAAGTGGATAATGTCTGGAATGTTAAACTAGAAGGCAAACCTTCACCACAACATATGTATGGACCAAATAAAATAACTGGGACTTCTGCCAATGTATTTCAGGAAGGATTTAAGTCAAATGACTTATTATTTACTAACAGCAGCTGTTAAATCTGAATAATTTGCAGTACCTTAAATGGAAGTTTCAAGACTTCAAGTGAGACACTTGTGAGCTGCACTACTTTAATATACATGCAGCAGTAATTAATCTCTCAAGACTTTATTCTTCAGTCTGTAAAAGGCATTGAAAAACCCTGGATGAACTGTTTTGGAAGCATTTTTTTACTGCCTTCAAAGTCCTGAGCAGGAATTTGGAAATAATATTCTTCTTTGGCAGTACTGATGGAGGCCAATACACTAATTAATATTCCCAGGCATTTATGCTCTAATCCTGAAAGTGCAGAAGAACAATTTTTCAAAATAAAATAGACACATTTCCCATATGCTTCCTTTTGGGAAGGGACTGGGAAGACATGACAATGATGAATTGTAGATTAATGGTATTTTCTATGGGGGCCTTAGATTTCTTGAAGAAAATGAGGATTGCACACTTTTATTACAGGCTCCAAACAAACTTTTGTACTTAGGAACTGTTGCTGTTACTGAAAATCACAGCACAAAGAGTTTTAAGTAGCACTCACAACTGTAATTTGCAACATAAATTCTCATGGTAGACAGACAAAGTAGCCAGAATAACAGAATTTCACAAAAGCTAAGGGAAGCATAGGAAGAAGAAACAAGATCCTCCATAGCAGAAGGGTTCTGTGGACACTTACTTTGTAGTCCCATTACACTTGATAAACATGGTTACCCAGGGCAGGCACATGTATAGGGTATACACACCCACACAAGCACAGATTGCCTCACCACTACATGCAGAAGCCTAGCTGGGTCAGCTGACAGTAAACTTGCTATTAACAGGCCTAAGAAGAAAAGTGATTATGCATGTAAGAACTATTCTAATTGCAAAATTGTACCCTTTGCTTGTGCAGTTGAATAATTACCCCAAATCCCTTCCATTATTGATTCATACCAAAGCATTCAACAGTGGCTTTTTTTATATTCCATTTCTAGCCATTATTTCATACAATCTACTCCGATTTTCTTCAGTAAACCATTCTGTGAACCTTCAAACCCCTTTCACTATTAATACTCCCACATTTTCCATCTGCTAATGTTAACTTTACTGCTGATATTAAGGAGACAAAGGTAATAGTTAAATATTAACTATGTAAGTAATATAGGTAATTTAACTTTCTCATTGATCTGTTTTTTTTTTTTTTTTTTTTTTTTTTTTTTACTGTTTAAATGCAAGAAGGATTGAGGACTGTAATCAACAATTTACACTGTGTAATTAGGTTTAGAATTTGCTATGGGAATATTAGATAAGAAGGGCTGGGAATGCTTTCAACAGTTTAGCTTGTCGTATTATAACAGAATAGAAGGTTATGCAGATTTTTCGCAAAAGTATTTCAGGCAGACTAATGTTCTTTTGTATGTAGTCTCTGCTTCAAGGTGATTAAACAATGATAACAGTACAAAGTTCTCATGTACTTTCTGTAATTTGTTTAGATTTATGTAGCATCTTTGTATCACTAAATAATAGACCCTGTCTGAGGTTAAATGATTCATTTTTATGATTACGACAATTCTGTTTTAAAATAGCTGTTCGGATTACGGATGAAAAAAAAAGGGGGGGGGGGGGGATTGAAGTAATAGCATTTTGACTCCGCTAGTTAAGCACACTCAATGCTAAACCTATTTCTGTAGACCCTCATTCTGTTGCATTGTTATTAAGACAGAAAACTAATGAAGATTGAGACCAATAGATCCATTTTTTAATGATGCAATCAAAACAAGATTTTTTAATATAGCTAAAGCTTGGCATTAATATAGCTATAGCTAAGGCATTAAGAGAGTGATATCAAAACCCAGAATATCTGCATCAAAGACTAAGATTTCACCAAGTTAAAGTGAGGATAAAAAACAGAAATCAAACTTCCAAAATAACTAATTAAAAACAGCTTCTATTTCACAGTTTATTTTAGTCACAATTTGATTATCTTTGTCAAAATTACTGTTGTAATATCAGATGTACAAAACAAGGAAGGTTTCTTTTTGAAGTGTACTCTTAACAGTTAATTTCACTTGAGCTCAGATAAGCTTCAGCCAGCCACTTTGGAAGATTTCTATTAAATGTCATGCATAATTACATAAAACTTGTAAAAATTTATAATCATCATACTTTTGGATGCTTTCAAGATTCTGGAGAACCTCTCAAGCATTACTAGCCTGCTACTCATCTTTCCTGTTAAGCAGCCAGCTGCCTTGAAATTCAATTTAAAAAATGTTTTTCATTCATTTTCCAAGTAATCAATTTAAACTTGAGCAAAAATATTGAATTGACTATGAAGAAATGGCTGCTATGTTCCATAATAAAATATGATAATTTGCATGGCCTGTAATTAACATTGGTTTTTCTTAAAGAGCATATTGCAAAATCTTCATTTGAGAACAGTTTGTTTGATTTTACTTTCCTTATACAGGATTAAGAAAAGCACTATATATATATATATATATAATTTATTTATTTTATTTTTTTTTTAAGAAAAATACATTATTTTCTGAAAAATGACTGACATGGGGAGCCATGTTATCATAGTGGTATCTCTCAAATGATGCTTTACAAACCAGTTATCCTAAATTAGTCCTTTGTTGAAAGTGATAAACTACTAATACCTCTGGTCTCAGCCCACATGTTGTTAAAAAGCTGTGTGTGCGATTTGATGAATAAAGCTGAATCAACCTGCCTTTTAGTAGAATTGTAAGGCTCAGTGTCAGATAAGGGCTGTACAACAGTTTAAGTATTGCTATAGAAGGAATAAAATGTTATTTTGTCTAAAAATGGCTCATCAGGTTCCAAGAAAGTTAATACACTGTTTGGAGAATAGGTATTACAATGTCCTAATGAAGTTAAGATAAAAAATATAAATATAAATTAATAATAATAAAAATATCCTAATAGGTAGGTGAAGAGGATGTTTTAACCTGAGTAAAAACTCAGTTTGTATTAAATATGAATGAGTATATTGAACATAAGTGAGTATGTCTAAATCAGTGACCTTTTCAGTGACAGAACATCCAAATATGCAGGGCTTAAATAAATCACTTGCTCTGTAGATATCCTAAAAAACACAGTGTTTTTTGGATAGTACCTAGGGTGAACAGCTTCCTGATTTTTGAGAGAAGGAGCAACAGGCAAGTGTCTTTTTCTTTATCTCAGTCTGTCTCTATGGTATTGTCCACTTTAAAATACATTTATTTTATGAATAAACTGTATTTTTGCATTTACTTTTTACATTGTGCTACATTTACCATGACCTTCAAGGTGACAAAAGATTATTCTGAGAGAACATACTTACACTATGCAATACGATTGGGAGCATCTGAATGTCACCCTCCTTCTCCATTTTTCTCTCTTGGTGGTTTGGAATATATTTCATTAGAGCCCAACATGAATGTATACTAACTACTATGTAGGTAGGTAGATTTTCACAGCAGCTTGCATGGCTGTGTAAAGAGATTTAAAAAGTCAGATTTGGAAAGGAAAAGAGTGTAACAGGTGCCTCCAATTTTCAAGTAGCGTTAGTGAAAGGCAGTGGCAAACAAAGCTTTCTTTTACATGAAGAAGTCTTTTAATTTAAATATGTCACAGCTGAACTCTATTCACAAAAAATATTGGATTTTATGAATTGGCTAAACGAAAATTTTGTCAGTAAGTTTTTTTGGCTTTTAATTGAAACATTCTCTCTAGACACATAATGAAGATCTTCAGGGTCAAGATTAGACCCAGTTTGAGAGATTACTGTGGAAAAGGGTTTCTAGCCCAATAGCATGGGGTACTGCAAGTCGGATACTGTGTCTAAAGCCACCATGTGGTGGGAGCTGCTTTGCAACCTTCTGAGAGCCCAAGGAGAAGGTATGTACCAGCAGCTGAGGCTAAGCTCAGTAACATCTCAGCCTTTGCGTACTGTGGTTGGGATCTCTCCTGCTGCCACCTCAGATCATCATGATGTGTATGTAAGAATCTTTTCTCATGTTTTCACTCATCTCAGGATACATGAACAATACTATTTAATCCATCCCACTATGTTTGCCTCAGTTATCACAATGCCAAGCTGCTGTACGATTATACATACAGCAGGAGTGCTCCTTGTGGGCTAAGCACTTTGGGTTGAATTCTGTGGATTCATCAACTTCCAAATCATTAAAATGCCAGTTCAAAATCAGTTTGGACTTCTGTCCAAATGCCTTCCCAGACTACAGAGTACAGAGAAACCAATCTTCTATTCTGTTAGAACACATCTGGTATAGAACACAGAACAGTGCAAACCAAAACCACAGTAAAAATGTGGGGTTAGGATGGTATGAGCCAGGTTAGATACCCTTATAGATCATACAGTTGTAGAATGGTTTGGATTGGAAGAGACCTTAAAGATCACCCAGTTCCAACCCCCTGCCACAGGAAGGGACACAACCAAGTTGTCCTAGGTTGCTCAAAGCCCCATCCAACATGACCTTGAACACTTCCAGGGATGAGGCATCCACAGCTTCTCTGGGCAGCTTGTTCCAGGGCCTCATCACCTTCATAGTAAAGAATTTCTTTCTAATATCTAATCTAAATCTACCCTCTTTAGTTTAAAGCAGTTTTATCAATAACAGCTTTCCTGTAGGCCCCCTTTAGGTACTGGAAGGCTGCTACAAGGTTCTATACAGATGTTACTATGCTCTTGCTGTCCCAAGGACTGGTTATTCCAACACACTGCTGTTCTTTTTCACTCTCAGATATTGTATGCAGCTGTTCCATGGATTCATCTTAAAATTATGGCAACTTGTTGCCTGATTCCGATTATAGAAAGGGCCACAACATGCAAGCAGTTGCTACAGAAAGAAACACATAATTCCAGCTAGCAATGCAGTTTTCATGAGAAAGGTTAATTCTAGAAAATGTTTTATTCTGAGTAGCAGAAAACACTTTTGCCTAAAAGAATCTTAAAGACTCTGATAGCTCTAGCAGAGAAAGAAGGATATCTGAGCAGCTCACTGCATACTATTCTTTTGTGCTGTAGGATATTCTAGGCAGCCTACTTTAGATGACGCACCTCTCATACTTTACCAGTTTATTGAGAGAGGTATAATATATCAGCAAGCAAATGCAGTGTCTTCCAATGCCTGATGCTGTGCACAGTATGTCACTTTCCTGTGTGATATTATTCTACATAACTATGAACATACTCCCTGATGTCAGCTACAAAGTACAGAGGACTGCACTTCCCTTTGAACATCTGCTGACAAGTAAAATACTGGATGGAAGCAGAAGCACTTACTGTAGAGGATTAGAACTAGTCAAAAAAATCAAATCAAATTAAGTATTTCTTGTAATTATCCCTTCTTTCATAGTTTGTTGTTGTTTGTTCTGTGTTGTTTTAAATTAAATCTTTGTGACATGGTCTCCCAAGTCACTTAAATGTCATTAAAATAGAAATGTCAAAAAATTCTGACAATTTCATTTCTGATAATTTTTCAGCCTCTCCATGGACCTTTGACTTTTCACCTAATTATGGAAAAAACAAGGCTTCTGTGTTTCATATTATGTTAGAGGCAGCTCATCAGTACTACAAGAGGAATAAAGATTTCTACCAATCATAATGCCTTAAACTGATTCCTGAACAATTCAGAAGAATCTAGAAAAAAAAAAAAAAGTGTTACATTACATTCTTCTTTTAACATAGTCCTCTGCCATGATTTGACTTTGGACAATTTGCTTTTTTGCTTTTAAGAAGTCATTCATAGCTGGTGCACTGTTTCAACACTATTTCAAAGGTAGAGGGATCAGAAAGGTAACAGTGGGGAAAACAATAGACAAAAGGATAAAAACTGAGACTCTTCACTTGAGAAACCTAGAACTGAAGAAACTTAAATAATACACTGCAAACTACAAACAGAGAAAAACTTCTGTCCCATTGACAAGACAGCTTTTGCTGAAAGATTCTTTTTTGTCACGATATACTAACTCTAAAGAAAAAAAAAAAAAACAGCAAGGAGAAAAATCAAACATCTCTCACTTATGTAAATATTACAGCATTTCATTTTCATGAGATTGAAATGTTTAGTTTTATTCATATCAGTTTGATGATTTTCATTTGATTGTTGTTTAAACTTAACATCATATTTTAGTGTATTGAAAAAAAAAATCCTTAAGAAATGAAAGGACTTTATTGGAACAAAATGCTTTGACACAAATGAAATTGATTTTATTGGAACAAAATGCTTTGACACCAGTACAACATATCAGCATCAGTATACTTTCACTATTAACGATTTCAAATGATGCATGCAAACTTCCCTCTAATTGATGCATCTTAGAATACTGAATCCTGCTATTTGCAGATTTGGCAAGCAAGAGTAGCAATTACCTTGAATCTTGGTTAGCAACATCAGCTTCAACAGAGAAATGGAAACCAAATTTCCAAAAATATTGCATTTCATACTCCTGTAAGAGATGGTAATAATAATAATAGTGGGAAAAAAGTACTATAGTCAAAGATTATCTTAAAATTTTATGATTACTAGGTTTAGACAATCATGGGGACAATATTCAAGTATAAATATATTTAAGTGCAACCAATGACCTGTAACATCCATGAACCCTTCACTGTAGCCATGTTTCTTAAACCTTTTGTGCCTTTTAATTTTCCTGAGCTGTTCTGCAAAGATTTCTCCTGACAGACTGGTAACAAAACAAACAATGGCCTTTTCCTAAATAAAAGAAAAAAGAAAGGGAAAAAAAAAAAAAAAAAAAAAAAAAAAAAAAAAAAAGATGCAGCTTTGGGCAGTCTGCCTTTACAAGCGCCAACAACATTTCTTTCAAAGGCACCTGCTGTTACACATCAACCCAGCCTGCAAAGGACAGCAACAATGACAGCCTCCTTTTTTCCACTGTGTGAAACCAGAGTCATGAATTATTACAGATGGCTTTAATTTATGGCATGAAAACTAGCCTGGGTTTCCTTAACCTTCAAAATCATGAATCATAAACATTATCAAAGAGGGTAAGGGGAAACAAACCATTTCAATAGGAATTAACTCACAAAACATTTATTTCAGAAACATTCACTGCCTTTTCCAATATACATAACTGAACGTGAAGTTGCAGGTTAGACTCTTAGATACAGAAAGAACAGATTAGCAGCCATTAGCATCTTTGCTTCTTTAGTCTTTATCCAGGGACCACTGATTTTGCTTTTACATAGGGATGAATGCTATGAGAACAGTGCCACAACGGCTGTATTTTAACAGTTCCAATTCACATGACAGCATGTCTGAAAAGACGCTCTTTGTGGGAACAGGAGGGTTCATCACCACCGTGCTGGCAGAGTTAGGATTATTATGGAAGCTGTCATAGAAACTTTAAAGATTTAATTTCTTTAAAAACCTGTCATAATGGGGGTACCCTACCTCCTTTTTCTCTTTTCCCCTCTCCTCCCCTCCCCAAAACTGTTGTATGAGTACCTTGATAACTACAATCTGCCTTACAGGGTTACTGAATGTTCATAGGCTTAACGGAAACTAACAAAAAAAGTGGGGTGCTTAAAACCAGAAAAAGGATTCCAAAACAAAAGCCTGACATTTCAAGGTCTGATTTTTCTGCTTTCCCACTGTCATCCTTTACTGTAGGTATCTTAAGAATAAGTTGAAGGACACTGATGATGGTTTTGATGCCTGAAACAGCAGCAAGCTCCAGATGTTTGGACACTGTCATTTGGATGCCTGATTTTATAGATACTATCTTTTCTTAATACCTTTATTGATTATAAGCTATATGAATTAGTTCGTTTTTTTCAGTGGACAGCTATTCTAATTTCTCATGTGAGATACTTCATAGATTCTCTTTTAAATTTGAAAAAAAAAAAAAAAAAAAACATTCATTCATACTCAGTGTTACGAAGAAAGCATATGCAGCTATTAAGAGTTTGAAGATTTTTTATCCCTCGTCTTTTTGAAAGTCAGGGAAGTTGTATCGTGAAAAATGTCTCTCAGTGCAGTCATAACATTAGAAGACACTATACTTCCTATGGAGCAACTTCAGTGAAAGGGACAAAATAATAAGTCAGCATGGATTCAAACTGTTAGGTGCCTCTGTTCTTGGAACCAAACATCTTACTGGTTTGATTACTTCTTTAAGGACTTTCTTCAAGGGTCACAATACTTTTCTACAGTTTGGATGGCAGAAGGGCAGAGAAGAGAAGGTTGAACAAAGACCCCACCAGTATATTTATCCTTATAGTAGTGCTGAGCACCACAGCTGAGGTAACCATTATGAGGAAACCTTAGGGATTTCTAGACCAGAGCAAAGCAGTAGTCTATCAAATAAAATACAGCATTTCTGTAAAGCATAACCTCTTCATAATTCTTTTACATGTGGTATTCTGTGGACAGTAATTACTTGTTGATCCCAGCTGTCAATTAATTTATTCCTTGAAACAGTAAGATTGGGTGCTATGAATTAGGTAGTACAGCTGCAAGTGTTTTTATGTTCATGTGGCTCTATATACATTTGGAGTGTTGTGGAACAGTTTAAACACTTTCCCATGACACCAGTTCTATGGGGAAGTATTAAGAAAAGTAAAAACAAAACAAAAGCCTAAAAAAAAAAAAATGATATTTTCTCAATTTAGCTATTATCTTTTAGTATGTAAAGAGAACTTTTCTACTCACTCATTATTTCTATTTTGAAATATATTAATCTTTCTTGAGATTTTAGAAGGTTCTAATCTTTCATTACATCTAACTGAAGTACTACAAAATACTTTGATCAGCCTTTTTGAGCTGCCCAGTTCCTAATGAGCAGTAGGGGTGACAGTGATAGTAAAAAAATGTACACATACAAACCACATGCATGCATGCAAATGCCCATTTTAGAATGTTCAACATAATCTTTCCAAAGCAATAAATTTTTGGAGAATTCCTTTCTGTGTCATCAGAAGGGAAGAAAAAAAAAAAAAGACTACCTACACAGTTTTTTTCTCTATGTTTTTAGTAAACATTAGCACTATTCCCAAAAATCAGTGGATTTTTGAGAATGTTTTCTCTCACTTTCTTGTTAGTCTGTCTATATTTTCTACAGAAAGTAGCACAAATAATAATATACAGGTTAGCATGAGTATAAATAAAAACAGAAGAATACATGATGAGCTACAGGGTGTTTTCTTTTTTCTAAGGATTCCAGAGTTTGTGCTAAAATACGTAATCTTGGTCTGGAAAAGCAAGCATGTCAATAAAAATGTTTCAGTCACCTGATAACTTTGAAATAACTCTGGAATTTAAAGATACTATTTTGCTCTCTTTGAGAAAAAAGAACAGTTATAGGACAGCAACTATTCATAGAATTTCAAATATCATTTAACTTGATGTAGATATAAAATTGTAGGTAATGTAGATATAATATTGTAGGTTCACAATAACACATCAGAAATATTGAGGTACAGCAGTCAGCTTGAAACTCAGATTGTGTGCCTGCTTATAAAATACTGTAAATAAGAGCTATTGTTTACTTTGTATATTGTCTTCATAGCTTTGAGCGTTGCATGAAGACAGCTTTTTCTCAGATATGTCTCTATTTTCAAAAGATGAAGTATGAATTTTGCCTACTTTTCATTATCCAAAAAAGATGAGATAATTTTATTCCTTTTATTATGAATGAATAATTTGATAGTTTGATAGGAAGATAAAAGGCGCATTCCTGCATTGAATATTTTTTTCTTTTTTTTTTTTTCTTTTTTTTTTCTCTCAAATTGACAGAAACCATTTCTAGTAACAAAAGGGAAAATGATGTATAAACTGTACTCAATGTTTAGAATGCTCTGGTATTATGAAAGGCTGAAATATAAATCTTCAAAGTACTCATGGGACTAGTTTCAGTAATGGATCATTTTGCAATATCAAAGAACAATTAACTAATTCATTAAAAATTTAGAAACATGTCTAATTTTATTCGTGAACAGATCTAACACTTATTAATTAAATTTCTCACTTGAGAAAAAAAAAACTATTCAAGTACGAGCTTAAGTGTTTTCTTACATACTTACATCTCTCTGAAGTCATTGAAATGTAAGCATGTGCTTTCATAACAAGAAATATTACCTGACTAGTGAAATATCTTTTTAAAAAGAAGTAACAGGTAAATAGCTGCCATATTCAGGGTTGAGAAATTTGAGAAATATGAAAAGGTATGTGCAGTTTATCTTACAAGTCATGACTGTATTGCATAGACCAGAACAGTAGTTTGCTTAGTGTCGTCAAGTTGGAGCTTAAATTCATTACTAAAGTTCATCTGGGCACGTCAGAAAACATTTTCCTTGCTAACATATTCTCACACTTCAGCATTAGCACAAGACTGTATCTGCTACCAGAGACAACAAACAGTGGATAATAAGTTTTTACATACTGGAGACTTGTTGTAGATTCCATGTACTCCGTAATTCTTTTGCAGCCTCTTCAACTTCAGTGTGATCTTCTCTGTGAATGCTCCCTATTAGAATCATAGATTCATACAATCATCTATGTTGGAAAAGACCTTCAGGATCATCTAGTCCAGCCATCAGCCTGACTCACCATGACTCATCATAAAACCATGTGCCTTAGTGTTGCGTCCACAAATAGAAATGCTTCCAGGATTTGGAACTCCACCACTTCTCTGGACAGCCTATTCCAATGCTTTGTCACCTACCTCCTCAGTGAAGATATTCTTCCTAATAGCCAATCTAAACCTCCTCCGGTGCAACATGAGACTCTTTCCCCTTCTCCTATCACTTACCACCCGAAAGACACCAACACCCACCTCACAGTAACCACCCACTCTGCCTAACTTTTGTATAT
Source organism: Aythya fuligula (assembly GCF_009819795.1). Taxonomy (NCBI): domain Eukaryota; kingdom Metazoa; phylum Chordata; class Aves; order Anseriformes; family Anatidae; genus Aythya; species Aythya fuligula. Next base: position 78,140,704 of record NC_045560.1, on the reverse strand, counting down.
TCTTCCTAGAGTTACAGCCAAATGCAATTTATAAGCCTGAAACTTAGTTGAGACTGACTCCATTGTTTAGTCTGCTAAGGTTTGAATTCCAGATCTTATGCTACTGTAAAATTTGTATTTGAATTTATTTATTTTCTTACACAACAGGAAAATTTACCTAAGAATGACATGAAAGTAAAGAAGAACTGTTGTAGTAATATGTACTTCTGAAGACATGGTGTAACATAACCATACCATGCTTTGTCTCTGTTACATCATCTTGGCTGTGTCACCAGAGATGCTGGGGATTTACACAATAAACAAGAAGGCTGAAGTTATTTTCATAAAGAACTATGTTTTTTTTTGTTGTTTTTTTTTTTTTGTGATTCATTGATCCAGTCCATTACATATCCCGTAAAAGGTAAGATTCATACAACAGAACAAGGAGGAACTTTTTTAATGTACCTTGCTACCAGAAGAAATATCTGTAGCACCATGGCTTGATGGACACGTACTATTCAGTCTTTCACCATTTTAATTGAATATACTTCACAGTATACATAAGGGGATATATTGTGTAGGATAAAACAGAAAAAAAATGTTAATTTCCCTGTAAGTTATGGGCCACATTCTGTCTTGACTGGTCATTGTGGATTTCAGTTGAGTTAGGAGGGATATAAGCAACAGCAGAATTCACTCCCAGGTCATAGAGCAAAGCCGCACAAGTTCTGACTTGATTCTATTTTGTGTGATAGCTTGGCATCCCTTCACTTTTTTTCTTTTTTTTTTTTTTTTTTTTCTAAGGACTATAAACATTTGATTATGTGTACCAGGCCTGAGAAGAACACTGATCACAGTGCAGAGTGATTTTTATCCTGTCCGAAACAAAGAATCCTGCCAAGATGCATAGACTTAAAATAAAATTAATTTAAATTAAAATAAATTAGAGGAATTGAGAATCAAACAAAGCAAAATAACTAAAATATGCTCGAGAAGAACTTTAAAACATCATAAACTAATAGCATTGCTATTATGCTCTGGCAACCTATTTTGACCCAAACTGCATTCACAATCAGGATGCTTAAACTAACCCAGCATTTTTCTTCTGCACTCAATGTTTTCCTCTTTTTTTCTGTTCCTGCATTTAAAATTGACATTAAGAATTTCAATTCAAATTTGTAATACTTAAGAATGATCCAATAGTTCTTTGCATTTACTTGATAAGATTGATAAGAACTTTGGAAGCAAAAAAATAAAAGATAGTTGAATTCAATCCTTTACTTTAAAATACATTGCTGTTTGATAGAGAACATACTTGCAGCACTTTAGAGCATTTGGCAAAGCTTAGTAATAGGCAAGACTCTCACACTGCATCTAAGCTGGCAGAAGAATATCATTTATAAAAAGCCATGAAGCAATGTCAGTTTTGTCACAGGATGTCTTAACTAATAGCTTATGAACTCTATCATTTGCTATCTTTTGCATTGTAAGTTTTTGATTTGGACAACAAAATGCTATAATGGAAATAACTTGCGTATTTTGTTGTTCAGTTCCTCAAGAATTGTTTTGAGACTACAGAGGACCACACAAACACTTGATCTGGTACACCCTCTATCACAAAACCACTCCTTTCTTCCCTGTAAAGACTGTGTTGTGGTCAGAAGATGTAAGATGGCATTGCTGAGAAGGCTTTACTTACCCATCATGTAGCTATTATGTACAAAGTGCGGAGTGAAGTATTTCTGGTCTGTTTGTCTAACTATGGATTTGGAAGATCAACCTCATTTTTTTAAAAATTTTCATATAGATAATAAAAGTTTACATAGCTCTACTGTCAAATTTTTTGACTGCTGTCATTTATTCACACCTTGGACATAAGGTCTAACATTTTGGAAACAACAGTGTTCAAGAATGTCAGCAGTCCGTCTGTAAAGTCTCTCTGGATTTTTTCACATTTTTTTCTTCTTGCCATGGATATACCAACTTGAGAAGTTACTGCTATACTTTGTTACTGACCTGTGCTAGATGCCATCTCTTCAGAACTTGTGAGCATGTTTATTAACCACTTTCACTGCAAATGAGTTAATTTACTTTAAAATGCTTAAACTGTATGTCATTTCATCTGAAACAAGTTTTCAAGTAATCACAAGAGCACCTCAACCAAAAGACCAGAATGGACTGGCATAAACAGCAGGACACAGTCTCCTTAGACACAAGAATCTCCCAGAAGGCACAGGAAGAGAATTCACAGTCAAGACTAAATCATTTCTTCTTTTTAACTAGTTCTCCTCCCCCGCCCCTCAAACAAAGAACGACAAAACAAACAAGTGAAAAGGAGAATCAGGGAAATGCAGAGAAACCTGAGGTTATGCATGAGTGTGTCTATTCAAACGTAAATATATATGTGCAAGCCACTAGCATGTTAAAGAACAGAGTTAAAGAATTTTAAATTCTTCCTTGGAATATTGGAAACGGAAAATTAAAAAGATCTTTAAGAAATGTCTATTTAATTGTGATGATCAGTTATTTATTTAAGGTCCACAGAATAAAACAATTGTTTTTAGTTTAGTCAGGTACAGGGCATAGCTTTTATGAAAGAAAAAAAGTCTTAAAACCTCAAAAAGTATTATAGTGAAATGCAAGGAGACATGACCAGATAAATATAACTCCCTGGAAAGAATGCTATTGATTTTTATAGTGTTTGTTCTGCAGGGATTTTTTATTCAGTCCTGGCAACCATTCAAAATCTGCATTTAAACAGAATTTTTTAAAGTGATGATCCTGATCCATTTTCTCAATGTCAGGAAATAGAAGTGTATTCTTAATGAAAAAGGCACTCTAGATATAAAATATTTAAAAGCTTCATGCTAGAATACTTACTGGTTAAAAAAAAAAAAAATGGGGTGAGGGTGCAGAGGACACTTACATTTGTTTTTTGTGTAGCAATGCCAACAAGCAATTCAGCCAAAAGGAGAGTTAAAATCAACATTCCACCACCATCCATCAGGCCCACATCTCTTATTGAGGGGGATGTTTGAAAATTATTGATGACTCAAGGTGCAAATACTGTTTCAAGCTTCCAGTTTCCAGCTCATATGATGAGAATGTCACCACAAAGATGTCTGTTCATTGATTTCCCCCTGCTCCCTCTTGCTTCCCCAACTTCCCTAGAAATTATTTAGCTGTTAGTGAGTCTCACTGTACGTCAGGTACTAAACAAGTGATGATGCCAGGTGGTTAGAATTGTAGAAACTTGTTGTTAAAAATAATCTTTCTTTTCCTTGCCAAATGTTTACACACTACAAAGACTTTTTCAAATTCTTCATGGTTGATGATACTGTAAAAAGGAAAAAAATAAATAAATAAAAAGAGAACAAACTCTTCATGCCTCTCACCCCTCCCTTTTTTTTTCTGCACATACTCTGAAAATGTTTGATAGGCAAGCTGTGAAAAGGAGATTTTGCTCTTTGTCATTTGTTTGCCAATTCAGCTTTTATAGCTAGAGTTTTTAAGCTCAAAATCACATCAAATTTGTCCAAACAGGTCTGGTTACTGCACCCACTACAGCAATTCTAACCTCTTGCAGTAATGTAAAGTGCACCATGAACACTTGAACAGTGGTAGAGGTAACAGGATAAGGAATCAGCGCAACCACAACACAGTTGCCATCGCAGGACAGACAAAGATAGCTGGAGGGAGTGAGGTGAAAGGGAGAGGGAACCCTTTCCCAAGAACAGCAGTGCCTACCTACCCTGTCACACATGCCTGCCACACATAAACACCATTCCCCTTTCCTGTCTCTATTGTAGTCCACCCCACCATTCTTTTCACAATGGCAAGGGCTGTGTCCTCCTTCCTTACTCCCTCCCTCCTTCCTGCCCCCTTCTCTCCCTCTCACTCCTTCCTTTTCTCCCTCCCATGTGAGGCTCAGGGATCTGAACAGACTGCAATGAGAAACAGAAGCGAAAAAGAACAATACACCTTGTGAAATACAACTTGTTTAAACTTGTCCTGAATCTTTAAGATCAGACTAACAAAGGCGTTGCAAGTTGTCAGAAAATGGAAGAAAACAAAACAAAACAAAACAAAAAACTCACCCTGCTAAATTCCCCATCAGTCTCACGATTCTTACCACTTCCTTCCAGTCTCTGCTACTGTCTGTTTCTTCTCCATCTACTTTGTTCAGCTCCTCACCCCTTTGTCCTACTGTCTCCTCCCTCTCTCTTACCATTATAAACCACTGTGTTGTTTTCATACATACTGAGGAAAGCCTTGAGATGCCTCTTTAAGGATCTACCATGGTGAGAGAGACTTTAAAAACTTAGTTAAATGCAGAAGCAGTTTGCCTGCTGCTGGCACCTGGAAGAGAGATCATATTATCATTTACATCATTTCCTGTCCTACCACTGCCTTAACTGGGAGTTTATGTTGTTGTGTCTTACTAACCTTCATTGCAGAGTGCTGTACAAACATCTTTGTGTACATGTAAAAGGGGTATGAATTACAATGTGATGAAAAAGCAAGAGAACAGTCATAATTAATGTTTCAGCAAAACGAAAACCACCCATACAAACCAGTTCCGGCTGTTGAGGAACTGAATGCCTCCCTACTTTTCTGCTTGTTAGGAACTGGTGTATAAGGAGAGCCAGCTGTGCTCTTTCAGCTGAGTTCTACTGAAGCTGGGTGATGGAGAAGTGACACAACACAGAGGAAACAAGAATTCCCCACAAAATAGTGTCATGTTTCCAATTGCTTCATGAAATCTACCTTGCAATGATACTCAACTCTTCAAAAAACTCTCTCAGGAATATAATTTCATCCATCCCACTGAAATAAGCTTCAGCCTGAAATACACTATGTCATTCCATCAAAGCTGATCCAGACCTCAAAAATGTTATTAACAACAACAGCAGCAACTGCAATACAAACACTAAAGATCATACCTTGCTTAGAAGTAAGTATATTTTAAAATAGTTTGGGATATTACATTACATTACTTACTACCTATTACATTTTTACTTCTCTGGATACCCAGTACCCTGAGCTGGTGGAAGGGGATGGAGAGCAGGATGTGGCCCTCATTATCCATGAAGAACTGGTTGGTGACCTACTACGGCACTTAGATGTGCACAAGTCGATGGGGCCAGATGGGATCCACCCAAGGGTACTGAGGGAACTGGCAGAGGAGCTGGCCAAGCCACTGTCCATCATTTATCAACAGTCCTGGCTATCAGGGGAGGTCCCAATCGACTGGCGGCTAGCAAACGTGACGCCCATCTACAAGAAGGGCCGGAGGGCTGACCCAGGAAACTACAGGCCTGTCAGTTTGACCTCAGTGCCAGGAAAGCTCATGGAGCAGATCCTCCTGAGAGTCATCATGCAGCACTTGAAGGGGAAGCAGGCGATCAGGCCCAGTCAGCATGGCTTTATGAAAGGCAGGTCATGCCTGACGAACCTGATCTCCTTCTATGACAGAGTGACGCGCTGGGTGGATGAGGGAAAGGCTGTGGATGTGGTCTACCTTGACTTCAGCAAGGCTTTTGACACCGTCTCCCACAGCATTCTCCTCAAGAAACTGGCTGCTCTTGGCTTGGACTGGCACACGCTTCGTTGGGTTAGAAACTGGCTGGATAGCCGGGCCCAAAGAGTCGTGGTGAATGGAGCCAAGTCCAGTTGGAGGCCAGTCACTAGTGGCGTCCCCCAGGGCTCGGTGCTGGGGCCGGTCCTCTTTAATATCTTCATCGATGATCTGGACGAGGGCATCGAGTGCACCCTCAGTAAGTTTGCAGATGACACCAAGTTAGGTGCGTGTGTCGATCTGCTTGAGGGTAGGAAAGCTCTGCAGGAGGATCTGGATAGGCTCGACCGATGGGCTGAGGTCAACTGCATGAAGTTTAACAAGGCCAAGTGCCGGGTCCTGCACGTGGAGTGCAATAACCCCAAGCAGAGCTACAGGCTGGGAGAGGAATGGTTGGAAAGCTGCCAGGCAGAGAAGGACCTGGGAGTGATGGTGGACAGTCGGCTAAATATGAGCCAGCAGTGTGCTCAGGTGGCCAAGAAGGCCAACGGCATCCTGGCTTGTATTAGGAACAGCGTGACGAGCAGGGCTAGGGAGGTGATCGTCCCCCTGTACTCAGCTCTGGTGAGGCCGCACCTCGAGTACTGTGTTCAGTTTTGGGCCCCTCGCTACAAGAAGGACATCGAGGTGCTTGAGCGGGTGCAGAGAAGGGCGACGAAGCTGGTGAGGGGCCTGGAGAACAAGTCCTACGAGGAGCGGCTGAGGGAGCTGGGCTTGTTCAGCCTGGAGAAGAGGAGGCTCAGGGGCGACCTTATCGCTCTGTATAGGTACCTCAAGGGAGGCTGTAGCGAGGTGGGGGTTGGCCTGTTCTCCCACGTGCCTGGTGACAGGACGAGGGGGAATGGGTTTAAGTTGAGCCAGGGGAGTTTTAGGCTAGATGTTAGGAAGAACTTCTTCACTGAAAGGGTTGTGAGGCATTGGAACAGGCTGCCCAGGGAAGTGGTGGAGTCACCATCCTTGGAAGTCTTCAAAAGACGTTTAGATGTAGAGCTTAGGGATATGGTTTAGTGGAGGGCTGTTAGCGTTAGGTTGGAGGTTGGACTCGATGACCTTGAGGTCTCTTCCAACCTAGAAAATTCTGTGATTCTGTGATTCTGTGATCTTATATGAGAAATCTCACTGCTGACGGGGCTGTAGCTGTATGCACAAAATTAAGTGCAACACTTGTTTATTTATTTATTTATTTGTTTGTTTGTTTGTTTCAGATCAGCACCTTTATCATGTCCAAATACAGGTCTAGTCTCTTAACCATACAAAGACAGCAAACATTTTCAGTTACAAATAGCAGGGGAAAGAGAGACCACGCCTGTTATCTACAGGCATGGCCTTGGTCTCTGCAAACCTCATTTTTCCTTGACTGAGGACTCAGGGTTTGCCCATACTTACTTAAAAACAACACATTAATGGATATTCATCAGCAAAATCTGACAACAGAATTAAAATTCTTCTTATTTCAGAACACCAAAACTATTATCAAATTATACATATTTTTCCTAGGAATCTATAATTGTACAGATATAGTGAAGAAGAAAATTATCCATACCATGTTTTACAGAACACGGTCTTAAGCCTGACAGCAAGCTATGGTCATTTTATTTTCCATGAGTGTCTTTCTGGAGTGCAGCACAATGGGAGATAGGACAGGAGATAGGGAGTTGTTCAGTGTCACTTTGGGAGACAGTGCTGGGAGTGTGCTCTTCCTCAGTGGACAGTGATTTTTATTTTATGTAATTTAATAGTGACAGCAAGCACAGTAACAACAGGTTGCTCTTCTGTCATGGGGGAATACACAAGAGTTTTTATTGGGGATGCATGAAGTAGTCCACTAGGTGAATAAAAAGAAACTGTAAAAACATATGTAAAGAGAAATCCAAAGATCAAATTATGAGCTGTTCCTTACCTGACTGGTGAAGAATGAAGCAACAGGTAAAACTGTGGACTACTGTTATTAAAGTGGCTCCTGAGAGGAGTGGATGTGAGATCATTGTAGTTGCCCATGTAAATATAATAAAAAGATTGTTCATTGTTGCAGGCAGTTTCAAGATTATAGTCTGCATCTTCGAATGCTTCCTGAGGTGGAGCTCTGAAAATATATGTGCTAATAAGTAAACAAACCAAACCTGAAAAGAATGATCTTAATTTTTACAATAATTTGGGAATTCCTTCAGTTATTCCCTGAAGAAATGTTATGAATAAGAAATCATCCCTACCAAGAGTATAAGCCTGATAACATCAGAAATGTGGGGACTGTAGGATATAGAAGCAACAGAAATATAGTAAGAAAATTACAAGATGAGGTGTTATCAAAGGATACTAAACCTGGCTTGAATTTATTTAGCAACTATTCCTTTCTCTATTAACAGGATCTTTGATAAATGCTGTCCTTGTGTTATTTCACTGGTGTCTGGACTATATATTCATGGTAGGAGGTTTTGCTAGACCTACCCAGCAGTACATCATTGGGGTTGCTTAATTAGTTAAATCACAAGGACTACCACTACCTCAAGGATTAAAGTGCCGTGAGTCTTTGTAAATACAAAGCCAAGAGGCATTGCTTTTATTCTAAGTAAAGTTAATAAAGTCCCCAAAGGCTTTTTTAGTCTCCCAGCTGGAAGTTCCTCCTTGAGCTGAAACACTTGAAGCAGCTAAGTCTATATAAGCTCAAAATCTTAAAGGGAGTTGTTACACTCACGAGAGGCGGAAAACGGGGCTCTGGGAGGCACTGAAGCAAGCCCTGTTATGCTTCCTCCTTTGAGGCATCCTTGGGTTTGCATGAACGGAACACAGCTGATGAATTTTCGTGTCTATATTCTTTTGGCTAACGAGAAAACATGTAAACAGATGAGAAACTCCAGAAATTCTTGCAGTTAGTACTTACTGTTGCTCAACTTGGATTTCTTTGTCCATGTGACCATGGTATTCTTAAAAGTATTTAGGACTTCTATAACAATATAGAACAAAGAAGAAGATTAAAAGATCTTTTTCTTCCTTCCTTCTTTCCTTCCTTCCTTCCTTCCTTCCTTCCTTCCTTCCTTCCTTCCTTCCTTCCTTCCTTCCTTCCTTCCTTCCTTCCTTCGGCTCACATTTTACTGAGAACAATCTACACTGGGAAACTACTTACTTCACAAAAGACAGATCTTACTGACAGAAAAAAAAAATCCCATAAAAACATATGTCCTTATGAGAAGACTAAAAGCAAACACATATAAAAATATATGAATTCAGGTTATTAAGAAATCATGCTTCATTTTAGTCTTTGAGTAATAGTAGTCTAGATTGCTACAGAGTAACTGTCCTCTGAATATGACAAATTTGCTCTTAACCTTACATTTATTTTTAGATGACCTAATTGGAAATCACTGGAACGGCACTAGAGAAAAAAAAAGCTATAAATGTTATGTTTGCACATGTAAGTTTGAGCACTGTCTTCTTGTTTAGAACTTTTGTCTTTCACCTGCTAACTAAATCATTCTGTTGTTGATTGTCCAAGGGGTAAAAATCGGTTTGTAGGACATCCTGCAATGGTTAATGGGCAGACAAATGTTGCAAACATTTTCTTCCTTCTGGCAGAAAAGAAAGCATCCATGAAGTACACTTGATACTGGCATTAAAGACTCACCAAAAGAGTGCTTAATATGAAATGAATCTGTATGCTTTTTAATCTTTAGTCTTAAACAAGCATAATTGAAATCTTCTGTCTGAAATACAAACAGACCATGTTTTACCTCAGTAAGCAGACATGATTACTGCTGCTCTGTCGAAGCCCTGTTGCTTAACTGTCTTGGGTTTTCAAATCAAATTATACATCCTCTCCCTCCACTGCACTGAAAGACGATAAAATAAACAAGGCAGTCACAAAACACACTCTCATTCTTTTCCCCGTTGGTCTGACAGATTCCATAGGAGGATGAGGTTGAGAAAGAAAGTGGATAAATCCCCCTGGACCCTTTGTATTAGATAAAGCAAGCTAACAGAGAGAGAAGTGATCACTTTACAGCAGAGATGAACTTCTCGCAGGAAGTTTGATAAATTGACATCATTCCAGGCAATTTGAGGTAATACAATCTTCATGTCTGAACAGTGTAATTACTAGATATGTTTCCAGCATTCAGAAACACTCTGTATCAATCACCATGAACAGTTTTAGCAACCATTTATTTCAGGAAAGAAGGAGGGGGGAGAAGGGGCTGTGGGGAAGGAAAGGTTGGAGGGGAAGAGAAAAGAGTAGGGGAAAGCTAAACAGTAATTTAAGTGTCCTTTAGCATTAAATAAAATAATATAGCTGGCAGAAAACATCTGCACCTCAGTGAAGATGAGAAGACCTGATGCAAGTGAGATGGGCTCAGCAGAGATACAGCCACACTGGTGTCAGGTAGGGGACTGTGTTCTAGCATAATCCAGCTTCTCTTCCTCACAAAATATGCAGCACTTCTGATGCCATCAGTACAATCCCTGCCTATTTCATCCATCATTCTCTGCACCTCCCAGGTTTGACACATGGGCATTTTGCCCAGTTGAGGTGAGGTGTAACAACAGTCTTTCATTTTCGAGGAAGGCATGGTTGATAGAAGAGCAGAACAACAGAGGAGTGGAAATAAATACATTGTGTGTATACACCACAATCTGAGTGTAAGGAGGTCATTTTTACCATGTGCTCAAAGACAGAGGTAAGACAAGTCAGCTGCAACTGTTAAATTGAGAACTGCTTCGCTGTTGGGCTTTTTTCTCCCACCCACAGAGGAAATGTTTGCCCTACTGACATGCTGAATTAATTCCCAGCTGCATGTTTTCAAATAACTTATTTTTATTCAGTTCCATATGGGGGGCATGAGGTTAATTTTTCAAGCTACGTGTAAGGTTGCAATAATTCATTTTTCGTTTATAGTGACATTTATCAAAGTGGCAAGAACCACCACTAAAACATGTACTAATTGACTTTCTGTTATTTATAATGTCAGATAAGAGGCAAGCAACAAAAAATGATCTGCTGTTTCATATGGTCCATGCAGAATGTAATGGAAAGACCAGTCATTGGAATTACTCTGAATATACAGTGGTTAGCCATGAATAGGTTCTGGGACCACATTCAAAACTGTTTTCTGGTCTGCACTCCAGCACTTTTAATTTCTCAAAAAATGGACAGGTCCAAGGTTTATGGTCCTTCCTATAGCACATTCACAGTGCTACGCTTCAATAAAGTCTGCTGCTCTGCATGTGTGGCGAACAGTTCAGTCCTGGGTTTAGTTTCAAATCCCAAGGCGTACTTGTAAATAGGCACAGGTCTACTGATCAGAATATTATAAAACTGAGATATAATGCCCAAGTTAGGATTTATATATTTTTCAAACCCTTAGTAACTATGAAAGCTTTAGGTCCTGAACAATAACATTAATAGTGTTAATGAATTTGGGATGAATAATATTAATCTTTTTGTGACAAATAATATGTAAGCATCTGCAAGCAACTAAAACAAATGCAAGGAATGCTTTATTTGTTATTATTTTTTTGTAATGAGCCTTGCTGTTTCTCAAGAAATCACATAGGGATAGCTTTGACTTCTGCAGACTCATGCCTAAGGGAAAGCAAGGAGGCTTTCTATCGTATAAAGGATATTCTTCTAGTGCAAGCTAATCTAAAGGAACCACTACTCAGTAAGGAATTTGTATTTTTATTATGTATTTACTGTGTATTTTTATACATAAAAATGTGGCATGTAATAGGTGTAGCACACTTATTATTTATTCCAATCTTATATTTATTATCTAAATGGAATTTCTTTGTGCTGATTATACAAAGACAGTAATGAAAAAGCCTAAATCTGTGGGCAAGCCTGAGAGAAGGTGATGGGCTGCTACCACAGACATCAGAATTTTGGCCAAATGGTGGGAGATGAAGCATTGCTTCCTTGAAATATCCAACACAGAATTAATATGCATATCAAAGAAGAAAGCAAAAGTAGACAGATTGAAGATTCCAGAAAGGAAAAGTGTTGATGGCTTGAAATAGTTACTGAGTTGCATGTTAGTCTACTGCTGGGCTCATGCAGACAGACCATTTTCAACACTGTGGTAAAATATTTTCTGAGGGATTTTGCATTAATGTTTAGAGACATAGCTTCAAAATGCCTAATAGGAATACCAAGAAAATTCCTAAGAATTCTGCAAGAAGCAAATATATGCTAGAAGGTGCAACAGAGTTATCTCATGACAAATCTGCATACAAATTATAATAATATATAGCAGAAAGTGTGGCCACAAAGAAAATTTTTCTTCACATTTATCCACGTCATGTAGATGGTACTCCTACCTTTAATCTGTTACATACACAGAATTTCACCTTTATGAGGCTGACCAATAAACCAGTTTTAATGCAGTCACATCATTTTTTTTTGATGCAAAACAGTTTAGTATCTGTCTATAATGCTTTATATATTCCTAGAACAACTGATACACCCTGCACTGATATTGTCCTTGATAAGAAAGCATTTTTCAATAACTATAGTCTCTTCTAGTTCTCCATTAGTACATTAGGCTGTTAGAAAGGTTATTTTGTGCTTATTGTTTCTTTAAAGTGGCCAGAAAATGAATTGAAGAAATACTGTGTTTAGGAGCAGGAACAAAGCTTTAGCATAAAATACAGTAACAGAGGATGGAACTACATTGAGCTAATTGAGAATTTAACAATGCTTGTATGCAGTAGACATGTTATGCATTGGAGACAAGAGAATCGTGATTGAAGTAGCCTATTTCACAACCTCCATTATGAATTCACATACAGATATATTTATACAAACATAATTATATATCCATGTGTGCATGAATATGTTTCAACTCTCCAGTAGTTTTAAGTGACAAACAGAAATACATAATCCATGAACTAATGAAGTATGTACTACTTAATAATGTAAGAATACAAATAGCAAAATATATGTTTTTAAAAATTAAAATTAAAAATATTTGCCTTTAGTCATATCAACATGGTGAAAATACCTGTTGCAATCTTGCCAGAATCTTGAAACATAGAAACCTTTGAGCTAACAGGAAAATCAATAATAATGTTTTAACAGAACTCAGACTGAGATTTTTAAAGCTATATCAAAGATAATGCCCAAATGCTCTAAGAATCTTTCTCCAGTATCATGGCATAAGACGGGATGAGAGCTTTCTTTTGGGATGACTCTTTCCACTGAAAAAGTTCCAACTGTCCCTGCCAGAACAACTTTACTTCAAAATTATGTCTAGGTACTATGTAACAATGTAAATGCTGAGTTATCAGTGAACCAGAAATAAAGTTTTACTCTTACTGGTTAAGGATTGTCCTTCCAATCTTAATCTGTTTATGATTTTTGCCTTATTTCCACAATCCTCAACACACTCGTTGAGACAAATCTCAGTGAAGGCAGACTAATTTTCCAAATAAAGTAGTTCACTCTGAAATTCACATTTCACATATCTTTAAAATATTAAATTTAATCTAAGTTAATTAATTTCAACAGTATATCACTTCTGAAATGGCTGAATAAACTTCTGGATAGTATATAAGTTGCATGTGATTAAACTGAAGTCATTTAAGTGAAAATTCTACTTATTCTGTAGAAATCCTAAAAATATTTTCTGTTCTCTGAATAATATGTCATCTCCTGAGTTACATATGTCTTTGTTAAAAAAGAGCTGTATTTCAAGGAAAATAAATCAGAGGAGAAAAACATTTGGGAGGAAGAAAACAGGATTTAAAACATGTCTACATTATGATGCATAGTGTTATAATATATATAATCAAATACATATAAATATATATATATATGCATCTTTTTGTAAGTGTATTCACATATCTATACGCACGTACATATATACACAGATACATGTATACATATATATATGTGAATATGTAACATACGTAAATATAATGTTTGTATACATACACTCCTACACATATTTTTCTATGTATAAGTGACTGGATATGCATGAATGTTCACTCTCCTGAAATAGTTTTACCAAAAGAGAAAAAGCTATGTCAATAAAGTGACAGGAATAGAAACTTCAATTAATGGTAACAAAAAATGATTAGATGCATGGAATCACTCTGATAGAGTTGAGGAGTTAAATGATTTCAGTTCTCTACCTTCAAAAGCAACACAAATGGAAGCTGGCAGAAAAGAGAATGTGCAATAATAAAGATACAAAAGCTAAAGAATGACCTCCCTTTCCTTTTTCTTGTAATGCAAGAACAAGGTGTTACAAAAATAAAAATGAAGTGTCAGCTTTACAATTATTGAAATATATTTATTTATTTATTTGACATCATGAATAACTAGTAAAGATCCTTGCTCTATCACTTAGAACAAATGATTGGCCAAATAAATTAAAAATAAGAAGGATGAGGCATTTCTATGGTTAGAATAGTTATGATATATAAACCATGTATGAGTGCAGTCATGTATGAGTGCAGATTCATGCTATGGGCAAACTCTTCCATACTAGATTATTATGTAAGTCTCATTTTCAGAAGTGCATTGAAAGTTTACTTTTTTTTGGGGAAAAAAAAAAAAAAAAAAAAAAAAAAAAAAAAAAAAAAAAGGTTTGGTTACATGGAGTTTATTTTAATGGTAAGGACACTAACTTGTTAATATAGTGGCTAATAAAAAATTGTCTGGTTATCACCATAAAAGTATCTACACAAAGCTGATTGAATGAACACGGCACAGCAAAAAAGATTAAGCAACTAATGTAACCTGTTCATATTATTGCAAGCTAAGGGACAAAGAATTTCCAACTTTTATTCTGACTTTGAAAACAGGAATATGAGAAGAGATCATCTAATTTTCAGAAGACACATGAATAACGGGATATAATTATCTGGCACCTTGAGAATGGAAATTAACTTCAACACCATTGTTTCTCAGCTTCAGCATTTAGCTAGGGGAATAACAACTAAATGTTATCAGGGCACTGGGGTTATTATTCCTCCTCATAGCTTGAAAGCCATGTGTATGCTATCACACAGCATGGATCTCCTAGTAGAGCTGTTAGGTTCTGCGATTTGCTTGCAATTTGTGCTTTCCTAATAACTGAACCTGCATCCTGTGTGACCAAGGAGTGACACAGACACATACACAATCCATCAAGCTGCAGACACCCTCAAGATTTATCCAAGCATGGTTTCCTGCTGCACTGTGATCAAAAGATGAACATACTGAAGCCCAATTAAAGCACATGGCAATTAACTGGAAGCCTTTAGAAATAAAACTTCAAAAATAAATCATCTGAAGTTGGAAAGAGCACTGTGTAGCAGATGTTATGATCTACATTATTATTAAACCCTTTAGCACTGAGAGTTTATCAAGATGGCAATGAGATACTTAAGATTTATTACTTAGCTTTAATAAACATACTAAAGATCCAAGGAGATAAGTAAGAATGGGACATTTTCATATTTACCAGTATCCACAGGAATCCCATTTCATATAATTCTATTGGTTTATTAAAAATGGTGTATTTTGGTTACTGAAAATGTCATTTATTTTTGCTGCAGTTTTTACAAAAATATTTACAGATGCCATCTATTTGAAAGGATTGTTTCAAGAAGATGAAGCGTATGGGTAGGACCCTGACATGATATGTCTGCACGTGCATGCATGTGTTTATACATAAGTGGTTGGAGGAGGTCAGCCTAAGCAGGAACTCCTGTAATGATTCACAATTTCCAGAGATGCTCAAGTTACAGCTATTGAAAAGTTAACCTAAAAGAAAAATGAACCTTTCCCTTTCTACATCATCCAACACCAAAGCCTCATTCTTCTTCCTCACCCCTCTCCTTCCTAGACTGTAGGCAATATTCATTACCATTACAGCAGTAAATAATCCTCACAGACAGTGGCAGACACACCTATTTCCCTCACCTGTGATTTTTAAATATTTTATTTCACATAGAAATAATAAAGAAAAGACATAATAGTCACAGAGACTTTTAATAATTCTACACTAGGTATGCTATTATATTGTAAGGCCCTCCTTCCTTCCTTTTCCTATGCTAACTTGCATCCTAACTGCCCAATATGCTTTCCCCAATATTTATATACTAACAGACCACATCTGATGTCTACTTCTATTTCCATGCTCCTTTTTGCTCAGGAAGAACTGAACCATCAATAAAGTAACCAAAGAGTTTAAAAGATTTTCATAAACATCTACATGAATCCCAATAAGTTATAAACATCAACAATTTTCAAATGGTCATGATCATTTGCCATTCATAAAAAAGTACATAAATAGAAGTTTAATTCACACTGAAACCCAAAGAGTTTTTTTTATTTACACAAATATCCATCTTTGAATGCTAATCAAATAGTTTAATAATTCATTAAAGTAAATGCTCTCTACACAATCATGACAAAGAAGAGCAGACAATGGCAATTAAAATACAAACAATCAAAAAAAAAAAAAAATCATCCAGCGCAGGTACTCCAGTTACATCCATACTTAAGGTCTGCCCAAGCAATTTTGTTCTTTAGAAGGAATCACTGCATGGTAATTAATTTGACTTTCAGTGGCTGCAAAGGGAACATTTCTTCTCATAACAGCTCTGAACCCAGCAGGTTTGTAGAACATCAGTGGACTGTTGTTTTTAGTTTGATTAAACTTTTAAGCCCATACCGTGTGGGGCTCACTAAAGATAAGACTTGTAAAATGTATATGCATGTAAAATGAGAGCAATGTGATTTATTTGGAGGCAAACCAGATTTCAAATATAAAATGATGAAAGAACAGTTTTATTCCTTGATCAACTCATACTTACTTTTTATAAAATGTACATATACATCCTTGAATCAGTTACTAAAATGCTCAAAATATATAATTATGTTGTTTGGACTGTTAAGCAATTATTGCCAGTTTCAAGGCTTTGCTACTCTAACATGCCCAAGGCAAAAACTCTTTGCATTCATGAATACTGGAAAGAGCAAGTCATAAATCTATAATCTGAACATCAACATCTTTCAAGCTGCCTGTAGTATGGGGGGGTTTACTAGTGGAAACATATATTTAAATCTGAGACTGCTGATTTTATTTACTGCCCTCTGATTTTTTTTTTTGTTTGTATAGTTCTTCTACCTGTAATCACCTATCTACCCAATACTTTCTGAATTAATAAAAGCTACCAAGAAATAGATGACACAGACACTGAATCCAGGATTGTACACGACTCTCAGTGATGTAACTACAAAGGAGATTTTGTCTTTTCCGTAAAAAAAGCACATGGTACAATGTATACTTCTGTCTGCATCAGGCAACAAAGTAGGAAGTGAATGAATGTTTCCGTAACATTAGAGCAATACAAGTTTGTCAAATAGATGTTATATTGGATAAATTTCTCTATTCACTTGCCGTCCCAAGCACAAATGAAAAATCCTGGAGCATTGGTTTGGATGGCTGTATTATACTGTTCAACAGGAGAACAGTGGTGATCCTGTCCCAAGGAAATTAGCTTGTATTAATACTCCATCTTAACCCCTGTCTTCAGGAAATTCTTGTTTACAGTTCAGGGTTGAAACCAACCATTTCTTCTTTTCTCCTTCCTAAAGAGATGCTTGTAATTAACAGTTGATGGAAAAGGAAGAAGGGAGAAGGGAAGAAGAGAGGATGGACCAAACAAATCAGATAGCACTAAACACTTAACCTTTCCTTTCTTCTTTTAGTGGATATCCTGATACACTTTGTCCTGAGACAAAGACGTCCAGTAAAGGTAGGCAACAGCAACAGAGGGAAGTACAAAAGAGTCTCTGAAGCTTCTGATTTAGAGCCTATGTCAAGATAGCACACATTATGTGTCTCAGGTGGGGAAATGATATAGGTATAGATAAAGATAAAAGAGAGAGAGACGATATATAGACAGACAGATAGAAAGATAGATTATACATGTAGGTAGCAAATGCAAACTTTTTCTTATGCATCTCCCCAAAAGGTGAAAAGTAATGACACCAAGAACAGAGAGGTTCTCCTGAAGGTTTCTTCTGATCCAGAATCACTCACTCTCTTCACTGAAATCTCAAAAAGCCAAATGCACATCCTATCTCAGCCTGAATGTAGAGAAATGGGTACAGGAATTTTCCATGAATATAGAGTGTAAGAATGTAAAAGCTTCAGTTAAACAGAGTCAATTACAAAACAAACAGCTATGTGCTGTCATCCATGCAAACTTCAGAGGACCTAAGAACTGCTTTACATTACCAAGTTTCTCAGTATGCTGTTCATAAGGTACTTTGTTCCATCTACTTCCAAGGGAAATTCTTTATACATGAAGAACAGGTATGCCTGAAAAACTCATCTCTAGTAAGTGAATGATTAGACACAGTACAAAACACCTGAAGCTTTATAGGAATCCCAATGATAAATTCATAGTTATATTTCACACTGCACATATGAAAACCCTCCCCAAACTAGGACAAGCTCAAGAGTTTAACCTGCACAATGACTGCGAAATACTGCATCTTAACATTTTTATCCACCACTGTAAAAAAAAGCAGAAAAACAAACAAACAAAAAAAAACAAACAAACCCCCAAATCCAAACTGTAGCTAAGCTTGCTATGCTACACACATTCTATAGGGCAATCTGCTGTTTTGAGGAATTTACAGATTGAATGGTTGCTATAGCCAGCAAGCCAAAGTACAGTTTGAAGTAAAAATGTCTAACCTATTGAGAGCATGAGCAGATTCATCACTTTTGCTATTTTATAAACACCATAACCTCAGTGAATTAGATTGCATTTCAAAGCAAGAATAAACTGCACATAGAAATGAAAGAACTGTGGCCAAATCAACAGCTCATAGCATGACACATTAAATCTACTCTGCCAAACATAGTTTCAGCTTCTTCTCTAGGCTACATTTGAATAAATACCTTAAGTCACAGTATACACTAGCAACATATTTCACCTGGTATGTGAACAGGAAAATAAAACTGGACTAGAAAAATTTATCAAATTCCACGTCTTTCATTTACTGAATGGTTTCAAGTGAAAAGTGTAAATTTACACTTCACTTTATAAATGTTATGTCAGTACTTTCAAACAAGTGTACTTGGATTCTTATGGTTTTTATGAATTTCTTATACCTTTGTCATCCTCACTATATTGAACAGGATTTTTCAGTATACTTAAAAGGCAAAGATTTAGTTATCAAATGGTGTAATACAAAGAACGGCTTAAGCTTCAAAATAATAATAATAATTTTGACCATTAGTGGTACTCAGATCAAAGGATATTTATAAAAAAAAAAATAAAATAAAATGCACAGGGTTGGGGGAAAGCTATACTAAGTTCTGGGGTGTGTGCTTGCAGCCCATAAGGTGAACTCCTTTCTGGGTTACATCAAAACAGGAGTGGCCAGAAAGTTGAAGAAGGTGATTGTGCCCCTCTCCCCACTTGTAGTATCACGTCCAGCTTTGGGGCCCCCAGCACAAGAAGGATGTTGGTCTGTTAGACTAGGTCCAGAGGAGGGACACAAAGTTGATCACAGGGATGGAGCACCTATAAAGAAAGGCTGAGACATCTGGGGCTGTTCAGCCTAAAGAAGAGACGTCTCCAGGATGACCTTGTTGCACCTTTTCAATATTAAAGGGGGCTTGTAAAAAGGGTGGAGAGCAACTTGTTTTTTTTCAGGCAGATACTGGCAGGATGAGGGGGAATGGTTTTAAACTAAAAGAGAGGAGATTTAGATTAGAGATTAGGATGAAATTCTTAATTTGGATGGTGGTGAGGCACTGGAGCAGGTTGCTCAGAGAAGTTGTGGATGCAGAGGGTGGCGTCCCTGACCATGGCAGGGGTGTTGGAACTGGATGATCGTTAAGGTCCCTTCCAACCTCAGCCATTCTATGATTCTATGATCTGAACAATTCAGTTTAAGAATTTGGGCTTGGGATCCTTTTAACAGAATGTGCTGGTCCTCTGGGACAAATTACAGGTCAAAACTGAAAAATTAGAAAGCAAGGTAAAATCTATGGAATCTTATAGTAAAAAGACAACATAACAGCAAATACTCTCCCCGTAAAGGAAGTAAACATTTTGAAGTCTGACTTCAGTTTTGCTGGAACAGTGGTTCCATGTTGCATTCTTGCAAATAAAAGTTGTATTAGGCCAAGTTGCTAAACCTGCAACATCCAACTAAATGCTACAGGACACCTTTCAAAACTGCTCTTCATAAGTATTATAGCCTTCTGATTAAAGATAAATGCACATCATCTACTGGTAGAAGCAGCATTAAAAGCAAAGTTGTAATAAAAAAAGTGTATCTAACGTATCTAAAAGGCTGTTTTGCCTTATCAAAATTTGCTTGAGTCAAAGGTCAAACTTATTTCTTGTGCAATGATTCTAGCTCATTCCCTCTTCTTGGGTTCAATAGCTCCAAAGACCACATCTCAATTCTTTGTTTATGGATTGAATGTTTATGGATTTACAATGCAGTGATACAAGAGTTACATACTGCACACTTCCACAAAAATACTCTGAAAGTTTATGCTGGCAAGAACATCTACTTATTTGACTTCTGCAGTTATTCACTGTTAGCTATCCTGGCAGTCTTCCTTACATTCTTTTAATAAAACCCACTTATTTTCTGAGGTTGCAAGAATCCATATATATGTGTATATCTATATATAGATATATAGATATATAGATATATATATACTGTCCCCCATACAAATGAACCACTGGCAGAGGAAAATTAAATAGTTCCTCATTCTTCCTAAACCAAAAGCAAAACCAGGGAAAAAAAATAAATATGACCTTGAGACTGCATCCGTTGGTAATCACCTGCCTCTTCTCTCATGCACAACTGTTTTCAGAGGCAAGGGTTTGAATCTCAGCATCATAAAAAAAGCCAGATTCTCTCCTCTGTTCCTGCTTTGCAATTCCTCTTATAGCATCTAAGAGTTACACTTGTATATCTGGGGGAAAACTTGGGGCAGCACAAGGGTCCAACCTATAGTAAATGCTTTTTGATTTTGATTTGCTCTCTTACTCATCTGCTATAAGAAGCCACTGAAGCTCAAGCTGCAATGCAAAATTCATAACATTTTGATGTGAAATACAAGGGCCAGGGAAATGTAAGGAAAAGCAGAAGCACAGATGCGATGAGAAGTTCAATTTAAACCAAGAAATAACACAATATGATCATGAGGCAGCCTACAGTGCCATAGCTTTAATATCTGCAGAGAGCATGTATCTGAGGAAGGTGGGGCATTATGAGAAGTTACACTAATAGGTGCAACATTAAAGAACTGGTTTAACAAAGTTCAAAGAGAAAGCTAGGTGATTTCAACAGGATTTGAAAAATAAATTTTATGAAGTAGATGAAATGACTGAATCTATTTTATAGATAAGTACAGATAATGGGTGGACGTTTTCAAAGGATTTGCTATTGTCACATCTGTGGAAGGGGTCACAAGAGGGAGCAACTTCTTATAACATGCAGGGATGAAGGCAACTAGGATAGCATGGCTTGAAATGAGGTGAATATTTACAAACATGAAAAATATAAAGAACTTACTAAATACAATGCAATTATGCAATTGGATTGGAAGATTAAGAGAATAAAAATAGTGTGGGGTAAGACCTGCTTTCAAAGAGCCAATTGCTTGTTAGAGACTGGTAAATAAAAACTGTTGCTAAAGAGTTGCATTCTCTAATAAAGGAGTTTAAATTTCCTTGAGAATAGAATTAAGAGCTGGCAACATCTGTTACTATAATTATTGCCTATTACCTGTATTAGAATAGTGCCTGAGGCCCCAGTTGGAGTTTGTCCATCATTATGCCAAAATACTTATGAATACAATGATAAAAATCACACTCAAGGACTTTATGGAAGGAAGTAGATAAATGGGGGAAGAATTGAGACCTTTGTCTAATGGTTAGGTAATGAAGGGACAGAGGTTTACTGCTTGTTCCAACTTGAAAAATAGGATTTAGATGCCTAAATTACTAAGGTGCATCAGAAAATTTTACCTGGGATTGCAGTTGAAAAAAACACTACAATGTGGAGGTAAAATGGTTCACTGATTTATTTCCCAGAATTTGGGATTGCATTGAA
This sequence comes from Aythya fuligula, assembly GCF_009819795.1. Lineage (NCBI taxonomy): Eukaryota > Metazoa > Chordata > Aves > Anseriformes > Anatidae > Aythya > Aythya fuligula. Next base: position 78,119,066 of record NC_045560.1, on the reverse strand, counting down.
ACAGTGGTTGGATTTTTCTGTTTCACTTTTGAAAGTGAGAGTATTTCCCTGATGATTGTGTACTGGCTCAGAAGAGGAAGAAGGGTACAGGTTTCAGTACTCCTATATGTGGGGGAGGAGGGTTAAAATCAGAATGTTATGCTTGTTTTTTACAAGCATTTTTGAGCACAATACTCAAGTCAGCTACATGAGTGATGGGATGCTCCAAAAGTTAAAGTTGAGGAAAACTCTTGAAAACTCTTGTTTAATAACCAGTAATTAATAACCAGATAAGTCTAGCTACACAAAGAGTCCCTTATGAAAGAAGACCCTATTGCAACCTGGACAAATTGCAAAAGTTAATAGAATGAAATTAGTCTCTGTTTATTGCCTATCATAGAAAATCATTCTGCAGTGCAACAGGTAATGAAGAAGAGCTCCATCATGCCAGAGAGCAAGTATCTAGAAATTATCCACAAACACTGCTGGGGACAGTTGCTGAAACACATATTTTTGAGGAAGTATCTCATCAGTTCTTAGAAAAGAAGAAAAACAATCACTTAAGAGGAAAAGAAAATGTATGTTTTTCTAAACAAATAATTTTATTTTTATATTGGAAACATACATGTTTTTAAAATATCTGTGCTCTTCTTCAAGCAATTGATACCTGGAAGCCTAAATCTCTTTTAAATGAGGACTGAACTTCTAAAACATGCATGGCTGAAGGTAACTGGACACATTCTGAGATTTTCTATGTACTGTACATACTAATTTGATCACAGGCAGTTAGAACCTGAATATATAAAGTCCTTTCTACACTTCTAACAAGTCACGTCTAAAATCCAAGACCCTCAAAAGGAACTATACGTAGTGATGATGGGCCAAACATTTTTTCTTCCTTCCAGACTTGGGAAGGGAGTTCATGAGCCAGAGCTGGATGCCTCAGTACATTATAAAATGAAGAGATATGGATGCCCAGGAGAAGAATTCATAGTAATCAGCTTCCTAAACAGGGAAATGCATAAGCCAGACAACAACAACAACAACAAAAATCATAGAGATGATCTGCAATGTTGCCTTCTGCTTTAAAGTGCCTAACTGCAACCCAAATTATGTGCTTATGTGAAAGTGGGATTCACAGCCTGGAATCCCATCTGCACTAAACTCTTCTGATTATGGAAAATTGGTTCACTCTTTTCACTTAAAAACTGTCTGTCAAAGAAGGAGGAGGAGAAAGGAATGTTAAAATAGACTAGAGATTACAGCAGTTTCTAAGGAAACCAGAGTCAATTCCCTCTCCATGCAAAATGAGCTGAAATTCAAACCTTTCACCTCCCACGGGAGTGTACCTCCACTACTTACCTAGGGCTAGGGCTAAGCCTAGGGCTAAGACACACGTCAAATATAGCAAGTACAAAGCAGATGCCGTATGGTTACTGTCCAGGTGCATACTCTCTAATCCCATTAAAAAAATCCTCTGAGGCTGTAAGCATATCATTCTGAGGTAATAATTTCAGAAAGGGATATATCTGTACTGTTATAATGCTCAAATTTCAAACAAAAGCAAAAATTAAGAAAAGGCTAACAGCACAGAGAAATTGAGAAAATGGTGGGGGGAAAATAAATAGAACCATGAGAAAATGCAAGAATAAGATGTTCTTGGCAGGAACAATGCTCGAAGTACTGGAACAACAGATAGATTTGTGACCCTCTATTAGAATAAAAATATACGCTGAGAGTTATTTACTATTTAATTAACACCTGATAAACTGAAACTGAAACAAAGCTGAAAAGTCTTGCATTCTCCAGTAGAGATCTTAAACATTCCCTAATCAAAAACTAAATTCTATATATTTAATATGTAAATTCAGTTTTTAAAATAGTTGAAACAAACAGGTCTACATTTGAAGGAATGCTTCTGTTAAAATTGCATATCACTATGTAGGGTTGTGATCAAAACACAAATTTCTAAAGTAACAGCAAGAGAAATATACATGCTGATGTTAAACAAGGCAAAACAAGACTAGATGTAGGGCATACAAAGAATTATGAAATTAGGGGACACCATGAGGTCTTGGAGAATATAAAAAGTTAGGAGAGAAATAAAATAAAGCAAGGTATGTGAGCAGTATAGAATATGGGGAAAAAAAATCAGAATCAAGAACATTAAAAGTTAAGCGTGATGATAACTAACAGACCTCCTTGGGTTGATCATAAATGTCACGCCCTTGCAAGTGTCATTAACAATGCATTAATAATTGCTTAATTGCCCCAAAAGCAAACAAATGCTAATCCACTTCCATGCCAAACAACTACATGAGAAATTAAAAGCCCGAAAAAAACTTAGAGCAGATATTTGCAGCAGCATGAGGGAAGAGATGGGGACTAGAGCCTGAGGAAGGTGGTTTAGTGTGCTCATCTAGAGTAATGGTTGCACATTCTGTACAGGATTACAGGAAGTACCAACTTTGTTTCCCAGTCTTGGAGTATTTGTGTGTTAAGAATGAACCCAATAACTGAAACAGAATTTGCTCCAAGACAATGAGTGTGAAATGCTACAACATTACTTAGATACAAGTAGTCACTATTTATGTTGAAGTCACTGGGACCTACTGAAAGTCACTGCACTTTTCATCAATTTTATGTGTCTTTTGCCCTATTTTCTGCTCCACGTCAGCCCAAGGTATATGTAAATTGCACTCTTCCCCCTGATTTTTTTTTTACATGCCTTGGAAGCATGCTAGTTGGAAAACCAGTTTAACGGCGTGCATCTCTTTAATGCATAGGCTCTAATGACAAGGCTCTTAAATAAAAAACTTACAAGGACTGTAAATAGCATCTGCCTGTCATTAAGCAATAGGATGCTGCAGATAAAGCAAAGTAAAGTTCAATAGGAAGAACTCCTACAAGTAAGGAAATACATTTTTTAGCAAGAGAGAAGCACAGTACTCTATTCTCCTAGCATTTGGTGGCAGATCTGGTGTTTGCTTAGAATATGTTGAAATACGACAAACTGCCTTATGGAAACAGCCACATATACAAGACCTTCAGCAATTACAACACATAAAGGGTTGCTAGAAATTTCTGACTAATAATCACATTAGCGTGATACATTTTATTTTCAAAGCTAATTTGCCAGCATTTTACAGTACTTATTGTACATTGTTGAATGCTGATTACTGAGTTAATCCATATCACAGAAACCTGACATCTGAAACGCCCTGACAACAGCTGCACCAATATGCATTAACTAGTTTGCATGTGCAGTTTTCTGTAATAACCAGGAAGATGCAATTCAAGGTCATTATTATTACAGTTACTCATTATTACAGAAACCTCAGAGAAGAAATAAAAAATAAGTATTCAAAAGCAATGACGAGCAGAATGAATCATATTCCTAAATGTAAGCAAAGATATTACTTCACTCTAAAAAATATGATGGTAGCTCATATTGTGAAATATTGTACTTAATATGTGAGCAAATCCTTCTCTCTACTCTTATGCGAGTAAACCTCAATCTTAGCTGGTGTTGGTGTCTGAGTTATTGAGAATGTTTAGTTTAGTATTTTTTAACCTTAAAGAAGCTTAAAGGTGGCGGCTTATACTTCTAGGAGAGAAGCAAGCATGAGAGTATTCACCATAAAGCTAGCACAAGCTAGATTCATCTCCACTTTCAGTGTGGCAGACACGAGGGGTATTCAGACTGCCAGTTGGTGTCCTGGCTGTTTGAATTTTGTCTTCAGACTGGACTGTGACTTTCTGCCTCTTAGCAAGATGGACATACCCCTGGGGATTCTGAGAGCCTTTCTCATCTGGTCTGACATGAGAGGCTATTTTCTGGTTTGCTTAGAAGCAAATATTTCACAAAATCACAGAATCACAGAATTTCTAGGTTGGAAGAGACCTCAAGATCATCGAGTCCAACCTCTGACACTAACAAGTCCTCCACTAAACCATATCACTAAGTTCAACATCTAAACGTCTTTTAAAGACCTCCAGGGATGGTGACTCAACCACTTCCCTGGGCAGCCCATTCCAATGCCTCACAGCCCTTTCGGTAAAGAAGTTCTTCCTAACATCTAACCTAAAACTCCCCTTGCACAACTTAAGCCCATTCCCCCTCGTCCTGTCACCAGGCACATGGGAGAATAGACCAACCCCCACCTCTCTACAGCCTCTTTTAGGTACCTGTAGAGAGCAATAGGGTTGCCCCTGAGCCTCCTTTTCTCCAGGCTGAATAAAACAGGCTCCCTCAGCCGCTCCTTGTAGGACTTGTTCTCCAGGCCCCTCACCACCTTCGTCGCCCTTCTATGGACTCGCTCAAGCACCTCGATGTCCTTCGTGTGGCGAGGGGCCCAAAACTGAACACAGTACTCGAGGTGCGGCCTCACCAGAGCTGAGTACAGGGGGACAATCACTTCCCTAGCCTTGCTGGCCACACTGCTTCTTATGCAAGCCAGGATGCTGTTGGCCTTCTTGGCCACCTGAGCACACTGCTGGCTCATATTCAGCCAACTACACACTAATCCTCCCGGGTCCTTCTCCGCCTGGCAGCTTTCCAAACACTCATCTCCCAGTCTGTATCTCTGCTTGGGGTTATTGCACTCCACGTGCAGGACCCGGTACTTGGCCTTGTTGAACTTCATACAGTTGTCCTCAGCCCATCGGTCCAGCCTATCCAGATCCTCCTGCAGAGCCTTCCTACCCTCAAGCAGATTGACACACGCACCTAACTTGGTGTCATGTGCAAACTTACTGAGGGTGCACTCAATGCCCTCATCCAGATCATCGATAAAGATATTAAAGAGGACTGGCCACAGTACCGAGCCCTGGGGGATGCCACTAGTGACTGGCCTCCAACTGGACTTGACTCCATTCACCACAACTCTTTGGGCCCAGCTATCCAGCCAGTTTCTAACCCAACGAAGTGTACGCCAGTCCAAGCCACGAGCAGCCAGTTTCTTGAGGAGAATGCTGTGGGAGACGGTGTCACAAGCCTTACTGAAGTCAAGGTAGACCACATCCACAGCCTTTCCCTCATCCACCCAGCGCGTCACTTTGTCATAGAAGGAGATCAGGTTCGTCAAGCAGGACCTACCTTTCATAAACCCATGCTGACTGTGTCTGATGGCCTGCTTGCCCTGTAAGTGCCATGTGATGACTCTCAAGATAATCTGCTCCATGAGCTTCCCTGGCACTGGGGTCAAACAAACAGGTCTATAGTTTTCCAGGTCTGCCCTCCGGCCCTTCTTGTAGATGGGCGTCACGTTTGCTAGCCGCCAGTCGACTGGGACCTCCCCCGATAGCCAGGACTGCTGATAAATGACGGTAAGCGGCTTGGCCAGCTCCTCTGCCAGTTCTCTCAGTATCCTCGGGTGGTTCCCATCTGTCCCCATTGACTTGCATACATCCAAGTGCCGTAGGAGGTTGCCAACCATTTCTTCCTGGATAGTGAGGGCCACATCCTGCTCCCCATCCCCTTCCACCAGCTCAGGGTACTGGGTATCCAGAGAACAACAGGTATTGCAGCTAAAGACTGAGGCAAAGAAGGCATTAAGCACCTCCGCCTTTTCCTCATCTTTTGTAACAATGTTTTCCCCCTCATCCAGTGAAGGATGGAGATTCTCCTTAGTCCTCAGCTTTACATTAATGTATTTGTAAATACATTTTTTGTTGTCTTTGACGGCAGTCGCCAGATTGAGCTCCAGATGAGCTTTGGCCCTTCTAATTTTGTCCCTGCACTGCCTCACAACATCCTTATAGTCCTCCTGAGTGGCCCACACTCTTTTCCAAAGATTGTAAACTCTCTTTTTTCTCCTAAGCTCAAGACACAATTCTCTGTTCAGCCAGGCTGGTCTTCCTCCGTGCCGGCTCATGTTTGGGCACGTGGGGACAGACCGTTCCTGTGCCATTAAGACTTCCTTCTTGAAGAGCGACCAGCCTTCTAGGACTCCTCTGCCCTTCAGAACCGCCTCCCAAGGGACCCTACCAACCAGTGTCCTGAACAGTTCAAAGTCAGCCTTCCGGAAGTCCAATACAGCGGTTTTACTGGTCCCCTTCCTGGCTTCTCCAAGAGTGGAGAACTCTACCATTTCATGGTCACTCTGCCCAAGACAGTCTCCAACCACCACATCTCCCACCAGTCCTTCTCTGTTTGTGAACAGAAGGTCTAGTGGGGCACCTCCCCTGGTAGGCTCACTAACCAGCTGCGTCTGGAAGCTATCTTCCATGCTAGTCTTCGTCCTAGACTGCTTTCTCTGGGCTGTGTTGTGCTTCCAGGATATGTCTGGGAAGTTGAAGTCACCCACAAGAACAAGCGCTGACGATTTCACAACTTTTGTCAGCTGCCTGTAGAACTCCTCATCCGTCTCGTCATCCTGGTTCGGCAGTCTATAACAGACCCCGACCAGGATGCTAGCCTTGTTGGCCTTCCCACTGATCCTAACCCACAGGGACTCATTTGGTAACCCAAATGTTATAGAGTCTTGCATACTTCAAGAAACTACTAGAAACTACTGATTAAATACAAATAATCACTGAAAACTGGCAGATCTCTCCAGATCTTTATTCCTTTGTCTCTACCCTCACTTATTTTACATGCTCTAAAGCTATTGAATAATATCAATAGATAAGAAATTCTGAAACTAGAATAAAGATCTTATATTTGCATATGTACATTTATAAGTATCTTGCAGAGATAATGTTATAACATGTGGAATGTGGATGTTATTCAGTTTCAGGGCATTTTGAAGTTTATTCTCATCTTCACCAATTGAATTTCATTTACAATTAATGTAATTTCTGTGAAATATTTAGATAATAAAATAATTGTTTTGCCCCTTTTAGATCTTATTATGAAATCACGTCTCTGAAGAACAAATAATAGATAGAAGATGAGTCTAGTAAGTTTAGTAAAAGATTAAAATGCAAGAGCAAATCAGCCACTGAATCTGCAAGTTTAAATTCATCATTTTTATAAATACTGTGGTAACTGATGTAACTTCTAAGATGATGATAATAAATATGCATTGAAAAACTCCATCTGTTTCAAAATGTTATATATTACTCTGTAGTGTAAAGAGACAAAAATCTAATTACAAACAAATCAAAACATTAAACAAAAGTTTGACATTTAGTTTGCAAGAAACATAAAAAAATAGTTTACAGGCTGCAGTGAAAGTTTGCTAAAACATTATCATCAAAGTTCTCTTTTCTTATTTTTTAGCAAAAACATCTTCAAGAACATACTTATTTTAACAAAACACCTATAGAGTAAAATTTTGGAAGTTCACAATGGAGTTTTGCCACAAAAAGTTCAGCAACTAAAACCCCTTGTTTCCAACTAAGCTAGTCTGAGACCCTAAATCAATACTTTGTATGCTCCTTCTACCATTCCCAAGCAAATGTTTGTGGTGGTTTTACCGTGCTGGGCAGCTAAACCCCAGAACCGCTCTCTCACTCCCCCTCTTTTAGATGAGGAGGGGGAGAAGTAAAGCAAAGAACAACTCACGGGTTGAGATAAGGATAATTTAATTAAAGGGAAATAATAATAATAATTAAATAAAGATTATTATGAACTAAACAATTTAACTAAAGGGAAATAAAAAGGGAAAGGGGAAAATGGAGGGGGAAAGGGAAAAAAATAAAAAGAAGGGAGGAAAACAAACAAATAAAATAAATGAAGGCTATATGGAAGTCCAGAGGAAAGAAATTACTATCTACTTCCCACAAATGAGCGATGATTGACTACGTCCTTGAAGCAAGGCCTCAACGCACGTAGCTGGTGTTCGGGAGGAGGATCGACGTTTTCCCAACAAGAGCCCACCCCTCCCCTCTTCTTCCTGTTTCCACCTTTTATTGCTGAGTGTGACATCACATGGTATGGTATATCCCTTTGGTTGGTTTAGGTCAGCTGCCCTAGTGATGTTTCTCTCCTCACTTTTTGCCCACCCCCTAGGAGCGTTAGAGAAAGGCCCAATGCTGTGCCACTGCTGCTCAACAGTAAACACAACACTGGTGTGATAACACTGCTGTTCCAGCTACAAGTACAGAGTACGGCACTGTATGGGCTGCTGCCGGGAAAGTTAACATTCCAGCCAGACCCAGTACAATGCTTTGACTCCAGAATAATTGTTTGGGGATAGAGATAAATTCTCCAAATAAGAAGCACATAAAGAAAGTGTTGATTGATGTAAAAAACAGCTTTTATCCAGTGCTAACTGAAAGAAGAATTTTCCTTTGACTTCTTGAATTTGTGTACTTTTGTTTTCTTTTTGTTTGTTTGTTTTTCTTTTTGATTTGTTTTGCTTGTTTGTTCCAGATAGTTAACAGCTGCATCTGATCTGATGAACAGAAATATTTTTATTTTTAATTTCTCTTCGATCAAATTCCAGCAATCAGGCACATTAGTCAGATTTTGCTTTATGCAATATCTTCTTGATGATACATTTTTAACAACAACAACAACAACAAATTGTAGAGCTGCCTATGAAATTATAATATACCACCCTCTCAACTTTCCCAACATTTGATCTCATGAAATTATTTTACCCATATGATATTTTATTATCAATTCTGTATGGTGGAGCTTTTCCTTGCAAAGGCACTTTGTTTTCTCTTGCATTTGAAAAAATAACACTCTGAGAGCATACATCAGATCTTACATGCTGCTTCTACAGGACGTACATGCTCTCTCTCCATCTTTTTTGCTTCCCTTGAAAGGTAAGGGGTCCTGTAAAATTTATGGCTTAGTCTACTTCTGAAATCTGTTGCAGTGCTACCTTACAGATTTATGTCCTCAAAGATCTGCATAGCAGCTTCCCATCCCGCCTTGAGAGGACAAACTCTAGTAAGCTTTCCACAGCTTCTCTGACCTTCTCTGTCCATTCTCTCTGTGCAAACAATTCATCTTCTCCCGTGCAGTCTGCAAGCAGAACTCTATTGAGCCAGTTGACTGGTGTCAGGGATTTCCCTAGCTAGCTACCCCTTTGCTCTTTCCTCTGTGCTGTCACAGCAGAGAAATGACTGTATGGCAGGCTAAAGCTGATATTTTGTGATGAAGGGTACAAATTGGGCAGAAATGAAAAAATATATATAGTCTGCTTGTGTGTAGATTTTGGGGAGGGAAAAATCCTGACTGTAACATACAAAAGGACAAAATAACTTATTTTTGTGTTGTGCAAGTTAAAGATTTTCTATACTTAGAATTATACTATGTCAATGGATTACAGTCTTTGAAATATTTTTATATCTTTGTGACTCTTAGCAGTTGTTTGTTTGTTTGTTTGTTTGTTTTGGTGTTTGGTGGTGGCTTTTCTGTAAAGTCTTCCCTAAGTTATTCATGAGGATCTTGCATAGGATTTTTTGGGGGGTTGGTGGTGGCTTTTCTGTGTGATTTTCTCCAAGGTTTTCCTATGGACATTTTGGGTTTTGGTGATAGTACTTTTGTAGGATTTTCCCTGAATTATTCATGTGGATTTTGCTGTGGATTTGGGGCGATTGGTGGTGGCTTTTCTGTGGGGAATTCCCTAAATTCTTCTCTTGGATTTTGTCTTGTATTTTTTTTTGGTGTTTGCTGGTGGTTTTTCTGTAGTATGTTCTGTAAGTTATGCCCTTAGATTTTACATTGGAATTTTGGGTGTTTGGCAGCGGTTTTTCGGTAGGTTTTCTATAAGCTCTTCTGTTGGATTTTGCAGTAGATTTGAGGGGGTTGTTGGTGGCTTTTCTGTACAGTTTTCTGTTTTTCTCTTCGACTTAGCAGTGGATTTTGGTGAGGTTGGTGTTGGCTTTTTAGTAGGGTCTTGTCTTAGTGTTTCTGTTGGATTTTGCAGTGGATTCTTGTGGTTTGATGGTAGCTTTTCTATAGGGTTTTCTGTCTTTTTTTTTTCTGTTTGATTTTGCATTGTGGTTTTTGGATTTGGTGGTTGATTTCCTGTAGGATTTCCCTGAATTTTTATCTTGGGTTTTGCATTTCATTTATTTATTTATTTACTTAAGGTGTTTGGTGGTAGATTTTCAGTAGGGTTTTCTCCAAGATTATACTGTAACTTTCCTTTGAATTTTGGAGTTTGGTAGTGTCTATTCTGTAGAGTTTTCTTTAAGTTTTTCTGTTTTAATTTGGCATTGGAATATTTAGCTTTTGGTAGATGCTTTACTGTAGGGATTTCTGGAGGTATTGGATTTTTGTGGTATTTGTGATGGCTTTTATCTTGAGGCTTTTGTTTGTTTGTTTGTTTTTCTAAGCTTTGGCATTGGATTTTGCAGTGGAGTTTAGTGCACTTGTGGTGGCTTTTCAGTAGGGTTTTCTCTAAGCTTTTCTGTTCGACTCTGCAGTGTATTTGTGGAGTTTGGTGGTGGCTTTTTTTTTTTTTTTTTTACATTATTCTCCAAAATTTCCCCTTGGATTTTACATAGGACATTTGGGGTTTGGTTGCATCTTCTCTGTAGGGTTTTCTCCAAAATTTTTCCTTGGGTTTCTCTTTGGACATTGTGGGTTTTGGTGATGGCTTTTCTACAAGGTCCCTGAATTCTTCCCTTGGATTTTGCTTTAGATTTTTTTTTTGGTGTTTGATGGTGGCTTGATGAACACCAAATTTTGGGGGTTTGGTGGTGACTTTTCTGTAGGGTTTTCTCTAATATTTTCCTTTAGATTTTGCAGTGGATTTGGGGAGATTGGTGATGGCTCTCCTGTACAGATTTCTGTCCATTTTTATGTTGGATTTTGTGGTAGAATTTGGGGTTTGGTGATGGCTTTTTTTTGTAGGGTCTACTGCTAGTGTTTCTGTTGGATTTTGCATTAGATTCTTGGGGTTTGGTGGTGACTTTTCTGTACAGTTTTCTGACAATTTTTCTGTTGGGTTTTGAAATGGATTTTGGGGGGTTTGTTAGTGGCTTTTCTGTAGAGTTTTCTTTACTTCTTTCTGTTGAATTTGGCATTGAATTTTGGGGGTATTTTTGGTGGCTTTTCTCTTGATTTCTTTTTTTCTAACCTTTTCTGTTGGAGTTTACAGTGGAATTTATTGGACATGTGGTGGCTTTTCTGTAGGGTTTTTGGTAAGTTATTCTCTTGGATTTTTACATTGGTATTTTGGGTTTTGGTGATGACTTTTTTGTAGGATTTTCCCTAAATTCTTCCCTTAAATTTTGATTGGATTTTTTTTGGTTGGTTGGTTGGTTGGTTGGTGGTGGCTTTTCTGTAGGCTTTTCTCTAATATTTTCCTTTGGATTTTGCAGTGGATTTGGGGCATTTGGTGGTGGCTATTCTGTAGAGTTTTCTTTAGATTTTTCTTTATTTTCTCTCTCTCTCTCTCTCTCTCTTTTTTATTTTTATTTTTATTTTTTTCCCAGTAAAATTAGATTACCTTGTTTGAATGGCATGGTATTAAATCCATTGGTGAAATATGGACAGGTAGTCCTAATAGTTATCCTAATAAAGATAGGTAATCTTTAGAGAAAACATATTTGTTACATCTAATATAAAAGGTTGGACCAAATCAGCTCCCAGCATAAAAAGTAATAGAGTAGTCGTGCCACTATAATTAGGGGTGCATTTTAATAAACCAGAAATATGACCTATATTCTAAGGTATACATGCTCACTTCTTTGAACCTATTCCAAATTCTAGACTTTTATACTTTTTAATGAAAAAAAATTGCATAGGAAAAAATATGTTCACACGTTCACATAAATTTCAGATTATGATAAACATTTTCTAATCTATTACAAAGTAAATAGGCATTACAAGACAAAAGAAAAAGAGAAGTTATAGGTTAGTTTTGTCTGTCTGCAGATCTCAGCTTCATTTATGGACTAAGTGACTTAAGCATATTCATTTTAATATACTTTATTCCTGACCTATGAGTTAAATGCTAGGATAAATGTTTCTGTTTAATGTGGTTGAGCCAAAAGAGAGGCATCTTTTACTATGAATGTTTCATATTTATTTAACTGAACAATGACAAAGGCTTTTATTTATTTTTTTTTCTTATAGGATTGCACATCCAGAGCAGTTGAGAAGAAGGGTATAAAGGGTAAATCAAGTAATTTAATGAACACAGACTCAAATCATAAGATTTTTGTATTCTATAAAAGGTATTTAATCTCAGCTAAATATGCACTGTTTCTTGTTTCATCTGCCTGTGTTTCTAGTCAATATGAAAACTAAAGTAGAAAGAGAAGCTGGAAGATGTGCATGGTTTTAAAAACAAAACAAAACAAAAAATCTCCCCCCTTCTCCAAAAGACAAGTCATACAAGATGGTTAATGTAAAAAATTAAATAAATCACCAGTAATAGACACAAAAAAATCTGTAGGTCTATAGGATTACCAAAGACTAAAGTTTCCAAAAACTTTTTGAGAAAGCCTTCCAAAGCCAAGGAATCAGGTTCTTTGTATAAAACAACAGTGCTTTCTGGAATTAAATAAATCTACAATAGAAGTCTAAAGCTGCAATTCTGAAGTTTTAGGGAATTAACAGTGAAAACCTCATTCAGATACTCTTAACAACTCTTTCTAGACCCCATACCTCTTGCTATATCTTTCTCTAAGATTAAAATTAATATACGTGGGACTGATGTGTATATTAATATGCATGTACATGCCATCCTAATTTAAACTGAGAGTAAATACTTATAAAAATATTAGGTACCAACTTCTTATGGTTTAGAGCAGGTGAGAACCCAGTAGTGACAGGTTGCAGTATGTCTGCAATTGTGTTGATTACATATTCCAGAACTGTTTTGCACTTCATCTTCCCACACATAGGATGACAAGTGTAGGTGGCAAGAAGTGCAGGAGCTGAGGAGGGTCAGGATGGTATCAGCTGCATGGATCAAAGGGCCAGTGTCGTACAGTAACAGAATGGTTGCAGTCGGATGGAAGAGCCTATCAGTCAGCATCAGAAGGATGAAACATCACCATAACAAGGTCCCTCATGGTACAAGACAGGAAGAAATAGCTGTCAACACTTGCTAAGTTCAGGAACCATGTGCTAATTAAAACAGCTAGGGAATGAATCACTATCCATTAAATACCCCTGGTGATGCTTAAGAGTGGAAAAGCAAAACAACAACAACAACACAAAGATGATCACCCACATGAATTCAATAACTAAACCACAGACATTTTGCAGGGAAATCAAAGGAGTTTCCAAAGTGATGCAAAATATAAATAATTTTCCCCTATGTGATTTACATTTTCATGGGGATTTATAAGATCAGAGATATTCTTTTGACCTTATGTCAAAAGTAGACAAAGCCTAGCGAAACATTTTGTCAAACTGAGCATCAAAAATGGAGTGATGGACAATCAAATGCATAAAAATACAGCTAATGTGGCTGGAAACTAAAGGTAAATCCTAAGAGACACAGTCCTCCTAACATGAGGAGAATTGCAAATAGAATAAAAGAGACAGACACTAGTAAGTACTAATTCTGTGCTGTATAAACAATGAGACAGTTAAATATTTTCTTCAGTAGAACTACATTAATGTGTCCTACACTCCACTTCTGCCTGTACTTCAGAGCGCCACTCACACAATATTCCCAACACAAGCTTGTAGGTCAGTCTTTAAATATTATCTCTGAAATAATTATGTTGAAGACATACACGTGCATACAAAAAATGAAACATACTACCTAAGACATTTTGTAGATTGACTTGTAACCTGCTTCATGTCAGTCATATGGTTTGCAACACAGTCCCACAAATAGCTATTTTTGGAAAAAACAGGGGAGTGGTGAACTAAAATTTTGGCAGCAACAAGTAGCCCCACGTCAAAGTAGGGAGTGAAGAATTTTTTAACCCAGGTTTATCACTGAAGACAATATAATGCATAACTGCATTTTGAGAACATACACTTGTAATTGTTCAAGACTTTTAATCAGATATACTGGGGGGAAGACCTACCCCATCTATGTCTGGAAGTGTGGCATCAGGAGCTTGAAGAGAAGACTAATTCACTTACATAACTCCTGTCCTCTCTGCTATCTTTCCACACTTTTTAAAAGAACTTCTGTACTTTTTATATAGAAAGTGCATTGCTATAATCTTTTGCATTATTTACAGTAATGAATCTTCAAATGCTTATATATTTATGGAACATTACATGCTTTAAATCAAAACAAAACAGAAAAGCCACAATTAATTACTTCTCTGCTGTAAGTTAAGAAAGATTCCCTGGGGAAATAATTGTGTATGCAGCCAGGAGGGCTCCTCTGGAAGACCTTGCAAATCACATGTGCTGTGAGTGGTGGCGTGTCACATAACACTAAAAGGCAACTAAGCTGTATTAACTTACCAAGTCAGCCTATAGAGAATGATACAGCTTTGGCTTGTCCTCAGGCACATCTATGTTATAACTCGATCCCCAGGCTACAGACACAAATTCACTAGATTTAAAAGGGAACCGTGAATTTCAGTATTTTTGAACTATTTCAGCTTAAAATGGGAAATAAGGGCAAGCCAAAAGAGTTATGTTTGTGTGAAGTAGCACCATCAATTAGATCTCCAACCACACTTATTTAAATACTAGTCAGATCCTTAACTCTAGCTGCTTTGCCTTGTCCTGGTAATCACAGGATTAGAGAGGGTATAGCTCATATCATTCCACACACAAAATATTAACAGTCTAGCGCTGGTCATGACCTAGATTTACTGCCATGCCAAGAAGTGTGGCCAAATGAAAATGGAAAGCATAAACAGAAACACAAACTTATAAATAGCTAAAACTTAAAAAGCAAAACAAAACAAAACACTTTTTTTTTTAAATATATCATATATCCATTGAAGTGTTAACAACAATCTCAGTTATACACATTATTTTCTTAAACATAATGACATGTAATCAAGACTCAAACACTTTCAGAAACATTTTATATAGAAATACATGAAACTTGTCTTCATTTTTTTTATTTGTTTTGTTTTGCCAGCTGCATACTACTTTTAGAGTTTAACATATTAAAGAAACATAAATGGACCACCAGCATCTTGGATCTCTGCTACCATAAAATATTTTAAGTTGATCAAGCATTTTTTTGCTTCGTATGCATTACCACAAGACTTTTATGTGGTGTACTAAGGCAATCCTTCTAGAAGTAAGATATTCAGTAAATTATTATAGTTACATCTCTTCCCTGAAAGGTATTTATTCTTTTTGTGTAAATATTAGCATGAGATATCTGTTATATCACCTTTCAATTACAATGAAAGTTATTTGACATGTAAAAGCTGTTGAAAAAAAAAAAAAAAGTAAATAAACTAGCTACCAGTTACATTTCAGCATTTCTATCTCTTAAAGACCAAGTGGATAATTTATGGACAATTAATTAGAAAAGAAACATCAAGGAAAAGAATATAAAATAACATAAGAAAGAATTGATAAAATGCCCATTACTGTCAGGAAATCTTCGACATAACTAGTTTTCCTCTTAAGGTTGAAAAACTCGGTGCTTTCCCAAAATGACTACTTCAAACATTTTTGATCTTTAAATATTAGGGGAGATTTTTTTTTTATTTATTTTTTTTTCAAATGAATGCATATAATGAATTTCATAATGTGTATCATTTTAAAATATGAATGTAACCTTATATCTTTTCCATTTAAAAATATACAAAACAGAGTTTTGTGTGTATATTCAGCTGTGTAACATATTATGAATGCATAATAAACATAATATAATCCTGTGTTCATTTTTTTAAGTGGTTAGAAGAATTTTTTCATTATATAAATATAAGAAAATATATTAACATTATATATTAACATAACATATATTAACAAATATATTAACATTTGTTAAGCAGTTGGTGTGTAAATACAACTACAGCTAATTTTGTCCTGTTCTCTGTGCAGCTATTTCTAATTGCAATAAAAAATGCAAATCATTTATTTTTAGTCTCTCTCCACTCTTTCTTCCTCTTCAGAACTAAATGTAATGCACCTGTCTATCATATCAGATGCTAATAAGCAGCTCACTGTCAGATAACCATTTCTTTAAAATTCTAAAAGGTACAGTGTTATTGTGTATTCAGTGAAATACAGCCTCTTTTAAGGAATCACACTCATTTTAGGTTAATAAACACCTTTCTGAAGGTAAACTAGTCTTAGGGAGAAAAAAAAACAACAGCAAAAAGCTTTCTTTATGAACATGTCATTGCCCCTTAGATTTTTCCCATCAATTTCTCATTCTCTCATTTTTTCTCTCATTCTCTCCCGCTCCTCCCCCCTTAATTCAAGCTACACTGGTTTGTCTTTGCAAATGTATTAACACTAACTGGAGATACAAAATAGCAGTTCTTTCCTTATTAACTAAGATTTCCTTTAAAAATAGGTGCTAGGTTATTGTTTCCATGTAAAATACAGTCAGGAGACTAAGCAATTGTCTAGTGTTGTAAGGGTGCAGTCTTGATGAAGTGATGACATTTGACTAGCAGCAACTCTTCATCCTTTGAATTTATAACATACCTCAAGTGACCAAGTCTTCAAGAACATATTTAGGCACCTTCCTACTGCTTGCCAGTTAAGTATGCAATTAGGTTGTTCCTAACTACAGCAGATGGAAGGTTATAAATAGATAACAGTTGTAAATGAAATCATGTAGCATTTTCCAGAGATAAAGCTGATATATTTTTGCTTCTGACTACTTCATCAATTACTCTAAGTTTAATTTATTTACAATACACAACATGCATCAGTTTGTTTTTTATACAATGAATGAAAATAGTTTGCATGGAATGCAGCAGGAAACACCATACCAAAAAAAAGGTTGACAATTATCTTTCATTATCTTTCAAAAGGCAATTATCCTTCAAAATTGTGTTCCAGTTCATTACAACCTTTACCAGACTTTGTCTGGAGGTTCTAACCTAATTCAAAGGGTATTTGCAGCACTAAATTTTCTCTGTGTTAGAAGAGGTAAGTATAATATATCAGAAAGGTCATATTCAGTTACATTAAAAAGATACAACTGAAAAGACTGAACTATTTTTCATTGAAAGTTTAAAATATGTTAAAATATATTGATATATTGGTTATACTAACAGCTTTTTCTTTTTTCTTTTTTTTTTTTTTTTTTTGACAGAAGAGAAAGATTCTGAAGATGTTGAAATGAATTAGTGATATATTTGGAGCTATAAATATCTTTTTTATTATTATTATTTTTTTAAATATCTTTTACTTAAGATTTGTAACAGCATTTTAAAAGAGAAAAAAAAAAGAAAAACACATTCAAGTTTTTGTTATGTAAAAGATTTTGAAAGTCAAAATCTCTATTTATATTTTATGAAACTGCTTTTTTATTCATGCCAACTTCAGATTTTTTAAGATGCTTAACCACTCTCTTTTTGTTTTGTTTTTCAAATTTCTGAAAGTAGTAGAAATTTTCATATAGTATATTTTTAATTTCTTCACTTTTTTGAGGCATCTCATTACCTGAAGTGAGTTTCTGTTAATATGAGAGATGACTTACCAGACAACATCTTTGTAAACATTTTTCAAGGTTCCTGATCTAATTTTCTCACAGCTCCTAAAACATCTGTCATGAGTGATTAAAAAGTGTAAAAATTCATAATGCTCTGTTTGAGAAAAAATAATTAAACCAGTTCCAATAAAATGAGAATTACCAGAACTTGATGACAGTTTCTTTGATGCTTAAAAAAGTTAGGGTCTTTTTTCATTTTCCCTTTACATAAGTTTTCTTTTATATTTTCCACTATAATTTCTAATTCAAGTGGAATAGAAATATCAAATATAATGATAAAATGTTACTGTGGTATCTCTGACCTCTGAGAAAGCAAGCCCTAGAAATTTCATTAACCTCTCTGTTCTTGTGAAATTTAAATCCAACATCAAGTGATTTAGATAGTTTGGATAAACATCATGTAATCAGGTGATATTTGAACTGAAATTCCAACCATTTTGAAGATTACTCTTCACAAAGTGTGAAGTGAAAAATATATTTTCCATGCTGCAAGGTAAATCAGGTAAATCTAGAAAACTAGACTAAATTTGAGATCTGACTGGATGAATGTGCAAGCTGTTTGTTATTTACAGATTTCCCTCCATAACTTTAATGTTTCAGGAAACTATAGATACTTATGGCATTGCAAAAATAGGTTTCTGCAAACCTATGTTCAAATCTAAGAAAGAAAATGTGGAATATCTGACAAATGGTCTTCTGAAGATTTTCACTGTCTCATGTCCAAGGACATGGATTTTGTAATCCTTCTGCTTTTCCAATCAGGAAGGGTGTTTGTTTTGGTTTGGTTCAGTCTGGTTGTTTTTGTCAACAAGTCTGTTTCAGTATTTTGGAAATAATAATTAATAATAATAATAATAATAATAATAATAATAATAATAATAATAGAAATAGTAATAATAAAGATGTCCCTGTTCTCTAAAAGCTAAGGATTGTAAAATCAAGCATGCTTCTGGACTGCCTGCAGATTTTATTTTATTAACATGCATAACCATTTCATTTTATAAGTGAATTCAACAGTCAGTTTGTAAGAATATTTCTCACATTCAAGACAAACCATTTCATTTACAAACATATCTACAGAGGAAACAATCCAAACTATAAGGATACTATTTTTATGACCTCTGTATGTTAGTTGAATCAGAATTCTGCAAGAAGTGCTACACTTCTTGGACCTTTCTAGAACAGAGTCATAAGTAAGACCAGTACCCTAACTTGCCATATCAATACAAATGTACTTCTTTCAAGACCAGGAGACTGTATATATTATCAAAACAAACAAAACAAACAAAAACCATACAATACAAAATGTCATCGTATATTAACCTGGTAATACACATTCTGCAATGACAAAAGAATATCTTTTTTTGTTGTTGTTGGTTTTCTTTTGTTTTGTTTTGTTTCCATTTTCACAGATGGAATTCCAACATTGCATTCCAACATTAAAACTATATAATTTTTTAAGTCATTATGACATTTATTTAAAACTCGTGAAACCTGTATGAGAAACCCTACTACCTTTCTCTCTCTCTCTTTCTCTCTCTCTCACTTGATTTCCCCTTTGTTTTCATTTTCTGTCCCTACTCACTAATGCTTCAGAAAACCAGCTTTCCTAGCCTCAGTGCTCTGGAGCCCAGTAGACCTTTTCATCGTCCGCTCATACCAAACTTTCTGAATTTCTAATTTATTTCCCAAGAAATTCAAAACCTCATTTTACTTTTGACAAATCTTCATTATCAAGTCCCAAGGAGTGTAAATTCCCACTGCTGTGCTAGCTCCAAACCAGGAAAGGGAATTTTAGCAGTGAAATCCTACATACTTCAAGCTTACCTTAAGCAGAATAACCTCTTACTTGAACTGGTAGGAGCTGGTCTGAAATTGTTTCTAGGACATGTCAATGCCTTGAATTTACATCCAGTGATGTTAGAATGCCTGGTAGGAAACAAAGTACTACACTTATGAATTTATTTTTTCAAATATATGGGTATTTGGAAAATTCCATTTGATAAGGGAAAATCTAAATGATAACCTACTGGAAGTGAAAATGATAACTTTTATATATATTTCTCTTGTTTAATTTATATTTTTAAGATGAAACAGATGGTACACTTAAAATGATTCTTAATTCTTACAGTTGAAAAATTGGAAAACAAAGCAACAGATACTCTGAGACAGGATTAGAGAAGAGACAAGACACAAGAAGCTCTCCAACTAGTGCCTATTGACTGAATAGAACCCTGACCAGAGAGATGTATTCCAGTCTCAGCAACACAGTGTCCTGGTTTCAGTTAGAACAGAGTTAATTTTCTTCCTAGTAGCTGATAGAAAGCTATGTTTTGGTTTAGGATGAGAAGAGTGCTGATAACACCCTGATGTTTTAATTGTTGCAGAGCAGTGCTTATACCAAGCCAAGGACATCTCAGCTTCTTGCTTTGTCCTGCCAACGGGCAGGCTGGGGGTGCAGTAAGAGCTGGGAGGGGACAGACCCAGGACAGGTGACCCAAACTAGCCAAAGGGGTATTCCATACCATCTGATGTCATGCTGAACAATATATAGGGGTGGCTAGCCGGGGGAGGGGCGCCGGACTGCTCGGGGTTAGGCTGGGCATCGGTCAGCGGGTGGTGAGCAATTGCATTGTGCATCACTTGTTTGTACATATTATTAGTAGTAGTACTATTATCATCATTGTATTATTATTATTATTATTATTATTATTATTATTATTATTATTATTATTATTATTATTATTATTATTATTGTTGTTATTATTATTATTTTCCTGTCTTATTAAACTGTCTTTGTCTCAACTCACGGGCTTCACTTTCCATTTCTCTCCCCCGTCCCAGAGAGGGAGGGGGAAGGGTGAGTGAACGGCTGCGTGGTGTTTAGCTGCCGGCCGGGTTAAACCACGACACACTGCAACAAGAAATTTTATTCCCTCCTTTGTCCTTAATCTGCATTCAGTAGTTCATAATTCTTAAATCTGAGAGTATTTAAAAGTAACTTATTTTTGATACTGAACAAAACCTCAAGATTTCAAGAGATACTTGCCACATTTAAATGGGTGACTGACACTTCTTGGTGGTATGCATGCTACTGCCCTCATCACACTCCTCTATTCTGTAAAATCGCAGGTAAATATTGACTAAGTCACTAGAAGACAAACTTCAACTGATTTAGTACTATACAATTTGCAGCACATATATAGTAAATTAATTAAAATTATTGCTATGAAGTACATAGAATTCTGAAGGAAATAGAAATAAATATGGGCCTATTTTATGCACTACTTCTGAATTTGGACCTGTCTGTTTGGTCTCATTTTTCAGTTAGGACAGAGTTAATTTTCCTCCTAGTAGCTGGTAGGGTGCTATGTTTTGGATTAGGATGAGGAGTGCTGATAACATTTTAATTGTTGCAGAGCAGTGCTTACACTAAGCCAAGGTCTTTTCAGCTTCTCACTCTGTCCTGCCAGTGGACAGGCTAGGGGTGCAGCAGGAGCTGGGAGGGGACAGATCCAGGACAGCTGACCCGAACTGGCCAAAGGGGTATTTCATACCATCTGACATCATGCTAAACAATATATAGGGGTGGCTAGCTGGGGTTTTGGGGCCAGCTTCTTGGGGATAGGCTGGGCATTGGTCAGCAGGTGGTGAGCAATTGCATTGTGTATCACTTGTTTCGTACATATTGTTGTTGTTGTTGTTGTTATTATTATTATTATTATCCTGTCTTTATCTCAACTCACAGCCTTCACTTTCACGTTTCTCTCCCCCATCCCAGAGAGGGAAGGGGGTGTGAATGGCTGTGTGGTGTTTAGCTGCCGACTGGGTTAAACCACAACAATTAAGAAGCGCCATATATATAAATAG
Source organism: Aythya fuligula (assembly GCF_009819795.1). Taxonomy (NCBI): domain Eukaryota; kingdom Metazoa; phylum Chordata; class Aves; order Anseriformes; family Anatidae; genus Aythya; species Aythya fuligula. The sequence continues at coordinate 78,097,743 of NC_045560.1, read as the reverse complement.
CATGCAATCTCTCTTTGTTTTGAGCATGCAAAGAGATGGAAAATCTTGTAATTCCAGAGATTTGCTCTATGAGGGACTTAGCTACACTATAATTAATCTTCTAGGTAGACATAAAATCAGAGAACAATATTGCTTTAGTATAGAGGAAAAAATATATTAGATTTTATGAAAACTTTACAAATAAACTATATATTTAGGAGTCAATGGGGTTTCTACTTTACGCAACTTCATAGAAGTAATTACTAAAATACAGACTACATTATGGGAAGGTGATGGACCTTTGCAGAGGGATGAAAGAGGTAAATCATGGGGGATAACAGAAAAAGAAATATGTTAATTTTTGAAAACTTGCAGATGAGAGTTTTCATATATGTGGAATGATGGAATTAGAGATTGAAAATGTTTACTAAAATGAATACAACATTGCTGAAAGATGGTTGAGACAGAGCTGCTTGAAAGAGTTATAAGATAATATTTCACAATAGGGTAGAATATCTGAATGAATGACACCCATGCTACATGATACAGAAAAAATATTTCCTGAAGCTAAAATGAAAAACAAAACAAAAGTACAAAAAGCTGAAGCAGCAGATAATGAAATAATAAGCTGCTCTTCATTGTCTAGAATTATTATTTTAGTATTCTTGTGCACTAATGAATTCAATTACCAATGAAAGAGAAAGAAGTAATCTCAGTCTAGCCAAACTTGAAAATGGTCAGATTTACTACTGACATTTGCTAAATGATGATTTTAAACCCAAGAATGCAATGGTAGAAGTAACTACCTATAATAGTATTAATTTAACCTAAACACAATTCGACTTTAATGTTTGTTTAGTTGAGAATTAAATTAAAATCATTGCATTGCCAAAATGAAAAGAAACTAAAAAACATCATAACCAAAGCAAACCAAACCAAACCAAAAACAACAACAAGAAAACACAGTTTGTTACCCTTTTAGAACCAATTGTGTAGAACAGATGGAAGCAAGACTTATAAAGTAGAAGCTCTGAAATGGCAAATGAGGGAAGGACCTTAAAACTTTTTCTGCAGCAAAATCCTCTATCTATAATTATCCAAATATTTCACAGATAAAAAGTGCACATTTTAATTAATCATTAATATATATCTGGCCAAGCCAAAACATTATTGTTAGTATGTTGCAATCAAAGGAAAAACATTTGCAGAACTGGAATTGAAAAGCTTTCTTTAGGATGCCAAACAAATATTCAGGTTTATATTTTTCATGAGTTTCTGCCTGGAACATGACAATATTCTCTCTCAGATTGTGTCATTTTTTTAGGCTTCACTGTCACTCAGATGACTTGGTGAAGAAGTGCAGGTACTCCCATCTTGTTTTGTTTTCTGATACCATGGATATCATCCTGGTTTTGTGTCCTTTAAGTCCCTGTGAACAAACATAATTATAGAATCATAGAATATCCCAAGTTGGGAGGGACTGACAAGAATAATTGAATCCAATCCTTTGCTGCTCAAAGGACCACCCAAAAAATCAGAACAGCTGTCTGAGAGCATTGTCCAAATGCTTCTGGAACTCTGGCAGGCTTGATGCCATGACCACTTCCCTGGGGAGCCTGTTCCAGTGCCCTCTTGATGAACAAACTTTTCCTAACATCCAGCCTGTCACAGCTCTAAGGGTCCTATTGCCGGTCACTAGAGAGCAGAGATCAGCACCTGCCCACTGGTGAGGGAGCTACAGGCCACCATGAGGCCTCCCCTCAGCCTGCTCTTCTCCAGGCTGAACAAACCAAGCTGCTCCTCTTGAGTCTTCTACTCCGGAACCTTCACTATCTTTGTAACCTTCCTTTGGACACTCTGTAACATTTTATATCTTTCTGATACTGTGGGGCCCAAAACTGCACCCTTTCCCTTTGTATTAAAACAACCCTTTCCCTTTGTCTTAAAACAAAACAAAATTGTGCTTGGATAAATTCTTCTCTGGTGTAAGTCTTGTCCTGAAGCTGACCACAACTACAACAGCACAATTGTCTTCTCAGAGGAGAGAAAGATCCAAAGCATAGAAATGGATTCCATTTTTTTCATCAGACTTTACTTAGTATCTTCTTAATGTTTAAGTTACACACTCTTTGACACACTCTTAGGAATAATCTGTAGTGCTATTAGGAAACAAACATTTGATTTTATAGAAACTTTAGCAATTCTGATATTAGAAGTACAACAAAGTTCAGTTTTTCTTCTAAATTGGGCAAAACATAAAAGTCAAAACAATATTGTATACAAAAAATTGTTTACAGAAATCGTATAGAAACTGTTAATTTGGGGAAGAAAAAGCCCACCAGTAAAAAATCTTGAAGTCTTTTAACACTGATTCTGAACTTAATACATTAAATAACAAAGATCTTTGGTTCAAATTATTCTGTTTCACAGAAAATTTCAAGTGTTGGAAATATTGCCTCAGAAAAAAAAAAAAAAAATGAACCATTTTTTCCTAATGTATGAAAAATTGTTGACTTCAATCTCCTTTGGCAGTAGTTAAAGATGTGATTACAACACAGCCAATTTAAGTACTTCATTTTAACCTTTTCCTTTTATTTTTTTAATTGTCACAAATTTGTTTTCTGTTGCACTGAGTTTTCAGCCATATCATCCACACTGAAGCATCACTTTTCTTGTTCATTAAAGGTTCTAAGTAATAAAAGGATTCAAGTGGAACTTTTGCCTTTATAGAGGCTTTAAAATTGGAAAAGGATTATATGGATGGTCATTTTCAAACTTCTTAAAGGGGAAATTACTTGTAAAATGTCAAGAAACATGTTTATGTATGTAATTTTATTTCTCCATTTGAAAATTGGTTTATTGGATTTATGTATTCATTTATTTTTTAATTTTTGGTCAATTTATGTGAAAGCCAGCTTTTGCTGATTCAGTCAGTTAGTTTAATAATGAGTTAGCTTTACCATCGGTATATCTTCTATAAATACTGTGTAGTCTCATCTGTCTTTCTGTCTTTTTTTTTTTTTTTTTTTAACAGTTCAGGCACATCCATATGCTTCTATTTTGGTTCATGTCAAAAACATAATCTTACATTTGTTGTTTTTGTTTTCCACCTGCAGTGCTCTCAAAGCAACTTACTTGCAATTAACCAAGTTTTAAAAAGTAAGTACTTAACTACTCAAAGATATTTAACTACTTAACTACTACTGCCTACTGTAACAGAAATCTGCTAGCAGTTTAAACTATAAGAAAGCTATAACATGGTATTACATTTATGTGTCTTTCTGTAAACTGTTATCAATTTTCACTATTTATTACATATTTCATTTTCAAAAAGGGGAAGATACCAAAGGGTGTGCCTATTTCTGTCTGTTAATGTATCAATTAATCAACCATTAATATGCAACCACCAATTTAAAAAGAGACAGTGTATACATGAAAAACTATTGAAATAGATTATTTAAAAAAAAAAAATTAAAAAAATAAAATAACAGACCAGAAAGATTTCTAAAATGTTTAAGTTAGTAACATTTTCATTTATCATTTGCAATAAAATTTACTTCCAGTGAATATATTTGAGATGTTCAAGACTGTCCTCAATTGCTATGTAGTGGAGACTACAATTTGCACAGCTAAAATACAGAATAATATCATTATCATTTGGAAAAACAGTATTCTTTTTTCTCTGCTGCATAAATTACATAATTGTTAGAGAAGGTGCACATTGCATATTGAATAGTTTTGTAAATTCATATAAATTTTCAGTGTGCATCTAATAACAAATAATGCACAACAGGTTTCTTTCTTAATGTATGTATTTTTTTTTCACAAAATGCACATAGTACCAGTATCATCAACAAATGGTATGTCAGTATAGATAGTCACATCCATCAGCCAGCTTCAACCAATTGTGCTAATCTTGAAGTCTAATCCTGAAGTAAACAGTTTGATATCATTCCAATATCAAGAGAAGATTCTCTCTTTGTATGCTTGAAATGCAGGTCAATAATTTCCCTTTCCCCCTTCTCCTGACTTGGATTACTGACAGTACAGCTTCATAACAATAATCTTAATTTTGGCACATATCTAAAAGTTGTTTTCTTCACAAATTTCCTGTATCCTGTTGGAACATACACACAAAGCTCTGATATAAGAGCTCTCTTATATGTAATGGGCACAAGCAATAGATGCTATAGTTAAGACTAAATTTTAGATTTTAGCTCAAATAACATTATTTTTTCAGTTACTTTTAATCTTAAGAACAAAGTGGGCAAAACAAAATTGTTCAGAGTTTAATGTTTTGTTATTGGTGGTGGTGCTTTTTTTTTTGTTTTTGTTGTTTGTTTGTTTTCAGACTGGGAAGAAATCAGAATTATTGACAATATTCAAGATGTGAGCATATAATGTCATGTCTTCTATTTTGTTTTCTGTTTGTTCATTAATAATTCCTGATATACTCTATTTGCTCACTTTCTTGTACTCTTTCCTACAGCATCTGCCAGTGAATACAGAAGCACTCCATTTAACTGATGGCGAGAGAGACAGTACAGGGCTGGATCAGCCTTTGATCTGGTGCAGCTTATTCACATTCAGACAGTGAAAATACAAATTATTGCTAGCTATGTAGAATAGCTGAGATCACCAAAAAACAGTGGAACAAATAAAACCTGGGAGATTATAGGAAATCCTTCACTGATTACAACATCAACAAAGGGGAGCTAAGCACCTACATGGAGTAATCTTCTTTCAAAAAAAAATTATGCTGAATATTTTAAAAAAATTGTTCAGTAAATTTGTTAGCAGGGAATAATTTTGTATTGTTCTACTGTTTTATTCCATTTTTTACACATGACAAATAGCATGGGTCAACAATAGAGTGGCTGAAATGATACAAGGTTTTTGTTGCTGCATTTATCAATACATGATAGGCGCTTTATATAAATAAATATAAATATATATATATAAAAAACAAAAAGTCTGTCAAAACAAAACAAACAAAACAAACAAAAAAAAGTCTGTCAAAACAAAAAGACAAAGTCTGTCATCCCAAGGATTCCTCAGATTAGGACTTTATAAATTGTTACAAGTTACGAAGTAACCAGCAAGATTTGGGGTGGTTAAAGGCATCAACTGTCTCTTGTGCATCTTGTTTCTGCTATGCAAATAACTATCTCATCCATATTCACTCATGGTTAAAGAAAGGAGTTTGTGGAAGAAGGCAGGTGAAGAACAGTAAGTGAAATGTTAAAATACACAACATACATTTAAAAGAAATACTGCTGAGAGATAGGGTAAAGAACTCTTGTTTGGCATATATATATATATATATTATTATTATTATTATTTTTCTTTTTCTTTTTTTTTTTTTTTTTTTTACCTGATGTGAAAGAAAAGTCAGGATACACATAATTTATATGTTCATTGAAATTATGGACAGCTATCCATTTGGCACAGGATGTGAAGTTCTGAGAACCATATTTTATAACAGAAAGCAATATTTTCATACTAATAGCTGAGTTGTAGTGGGGTGGAACACCATTGAGCTATAACTGAGTGACATTATCCAGATTTAGAGTATCAGTTGCCTGAGAATTGTCTTTTACTGGTACAGCTCAGTTTTTTAAGATGTACAGCTTTGCTTTTGGATGATGTTTAATTCTACACTGCCTCAAAGAAAATACTATTTAAGGCTGTACTACCAGCTTACAAACAAAACAAAACAAAACTAAACAAACAAACAAACCAAAAAAAAAAAAAATAAATAAAAATGGGAGCAATGCTGGCCACATCTATTTATGGAATGAGGCCATATAATAGTTTCTTTATGGAAACTCTCCATGAAAACAGCATTCTAATGTTCTAAACAGCATCCTAAAATTCTCCATGAAAACAGTCCCCTAAAACAGCATTCAGATTAAGAACATGCAGCCTTTTGTGACTTTCATTTTTTTTTTCCAAATCTCAAGTATTCTGCACATGGATTATTGTCAATCTTGCAAACAGTCTTGCTTAGCTCATATGCCCTAGGAAGCTAAGGACCTCAATTCCATTCTCTGCTATAAGTTTGAATAAACAAATTTGCTGGAAAAGTGAATGTACAATTAAGCTGACCTTTGAACCTGTTTTACACTGTCAGGAGATAATATACAAAAGTGTTGAGTTTGGTTGTTGTATCTGTTTCTCTTGATTTTTACCTTTACTGTATTAGAGGCCATAATTGGATGTCTGTAATGAACTGCAAGGAAACAAACAAACAAATAAACAAAAAAACACAAAACAGTTCAAGGTTTCTGGCTGCTGTGTTATCATTATTGGTGATTTCAGGTAAGAAATCAGTTTCCACAGCCCAAACAATATGATTTACTCACTTATTTTTACTTTGAGAGCACTTATTATTTATCATCCATCCTTTCTAGAGTATGGACAATAAAACTGAACTTCCCATTGCAAAACTTTTGTAAAAATACCACTATATCTGTAATGTTTAGGCATGATACTTTCAATAGTACTTAAAATTTTAATTTTAATATTTTTTTTCTGTATGAACTCTGAAAAATAATATGGCATTTATGACCATAAAAGAAATACTTGATTTTTTTAATAATGTTTTTTTACTAATTTCTGTTTACCAAATTTGTAAGTTTTACTAGAAATTATTTATTTTATACTTCCAAACTATTAATAAAAATAACAGGATGAAAATGTATTTTTGATTAGTCTGACAGGATGCTTAGGCTGAATGATGATTCCCTACATGCTTCTATTTTTGGAACTATTTATTATCTTAAAAATGACTATTAAACATGTATTTTTATAATTATTATAGTCATTGTTTTATCTCATTATGCAGAGTAGTACTTAATTAAATACTTCATAAACCAAGAAAAACACATATAAGCAGAAACACAGTTGAAAATAAATTGTAATTCAATGTGGTGAAACACCATATTTGCTCACTATCCTTGTTGATATTATATGTTGATGTTATATATGCTGTATCATTACTGACATTATGGAGTACTATTTTTTAATTCCCTCTGAAAATCATCATATTTTTGTTTTTCACTGGGTCAATATCATGTAAATACATATCAGTTAAATTAAATTAAATTTTATTATGCTGTTAATTATTTCCCTAACATTTTGCAGTTCATCAGACTCATGTCTCAATCCCTGTATTTGTTTTGTATATATATATATATATTATTACCTGATTTTCCTACCTGTGGCTCAGGAGCACTTATTTTATTTATTATAATAAAAGAGCACTAAAAAGGGTAAGTAAGCAACAGTTTTTAATGTCTTGAGAAAATATTTGAGCTTTACTGTGCTACACAATTACTGTTGCTATAAACACAATTAATTTGACAGGTCTTTTCCAGGGGTTTCTGAGTATGGAGTAAGTTTATTTGATTTGCCAATAACTAACATTCCTATGGAAACATACATATTTATTATTCAATATGCTTTGTGTATATTTCGGATCTTGGATGTTGTGTTCTGCTAAGCCTATAGAAATCAGCTGTCTACCCTCTTTTAAGGAAATCTCCCTTGCAGCAGGCTGATCACCTGCTTTTTGACAGAAGCTCTGCACTAATCTGCTCACCATTACAAAGGCCAGCAGATGTTATAGTGATATTGTCTGCCATCATTAACGATGAAAAAAGGAACAGCTGCTAGGAAAGGCAATTGTCCCAAGTAGTCACAGTGAAGTGCCGATTAGGATGAAGCACAGCAATTTAAGACACAGGCTTAAATTTAACAATAAAAGATGATCATGCTGATAGAGAGGTTTAACATAGAAAGAGAGCTGCATGAAAAATGACTGAATTGATAAACACTTCTTCAGATGGAAAGCAAAAATATGTGTCACATCAATCTAGCAAAAATGCTAGAAGTATTATAAGGGCAGCTCTGGCAAGCTGCTGGCACAACTGCAACACTTGGAACGACCAGTATGAGCTTTCATCAGCCAGGAGTCAGAGGTGTGTTGCAAGTTGCAAACTAGCTGAGCACACAAATTATTTTCAGAAACCTTAATCCTTTTAGAAAATCAGGAAATGTATTAGAAAATATATCTACCACCTCTGAATTGTTATCTAGTATATCTGACTTCTACTGCATGGAATTTTTCTATACCATGGCCTTTAAATGCTAATATGTATTGTTATTAACCCTTGATACTTGTGACATTTTGGTGTGGCTGAAAGTACTTAAAGCCATAATTAAAAACCATAATTAAAACTTACATTACTTTATCAATCACCATGAGTAAAGGTCCAGTGGATGACGTCTTAACTCAGAAGCTGAACATTTATAAAAGATACATTTCTGTTGCTCATTATGTGTTGAGTCCTTGCAGGCTTTGTATACGCAATGCACAAAATAAAATATTAGGCAGACTACCTCTGTGGATCAGAATACAGGAGCCAACAGGCCAGGGCATCCCTTGGCTGGACTGACCACTTAAGCATCAGCTCATCACAGTGATCCTCCCCAGCTGTGTCTTGGTTCCATCAGAGTATCAGAAAAGTTATGACAGACAGATAACAGAAACCTCTGGAACTTTCTAACGGAAGATTATACCACTGCAATCACTACTGTGTGGGTGATGTCTATTGTGCAGTGTAGGAAATAAGTTTGGATATGTAGCGACATGGTTTTGCAAAGTCTGCCCATCTCCCTACTTTCACTTGACTAGATTCTTCCAGGCTGATGCAGAGAGAACATGCCACTGGAACAAGGTTTCACCATGATCAAAGGAGTCAGCAACACTGAAATTCAAGTGTTACTGGACACTGCTAGCAGAATAAATTTAGATGAATCAATGCATGTGACTTGTTCCTGGTAGCTAGGTGGAAATAGATTTTAGATCTCAACTTGGTCCTAAGAAAGAATCCTAATTATATTCATCAAATGATACACCTTTAACTGTTCAGTGGGGGTGTATAGATTTTCATATGCATAACTTAGTCATAGACAATGATAACTACAAATTTCAATACACTATCTTCTTGTCTATATTTTACTCTTAAACAGGGTGGAAGAAGGGACAATTACCGTTCTTATAGTGTATCTTGTTACATATTATTTGTTTATAGAGCTGAAGAATGAAAAAGCCTAGATATGTCATTTTCAGTACTTTTGTATCAAAACTAAAGAAAAATATTATTTCTAAATGCTTCTTTCTCTTAAAAAGATTTTATTTGTATTTCAAAGCTACTATAACACCCAAAGATTACTGAGTGTTGCAGAGGCTTATCTTTTCCCATAGTGGAATTCAGGTATTATTTTTGTTCTTGCACATGGTCATGTTTTAACAATAAAATAAAAAGACATGGGAAGGAAGGAAGGAAGGAAGGAAGGAAGGAAGGAAGGAAGGAAGGAAGGAAGGAAGGAAGGAAGGAAGGAAGGAAGGAAGGAAGGAAGGAAGGAAGGAAGGAAGGAAGGAACAGAGGGAGGGAGGGAGGGAGGAAGGAAGGAAGGAATTTTGTTGACACAGTTTTCTGTAAGGAATGCCATTAGAAAACTTTCTCTTTGGTGTTTGCAGCGTAGCGTAAATTCAATCATGTGATCATAGGCTATTTTGAATGGGACTGAAGGCAGATGCTGTCTCTGTGTAAACTTTTAAAACTTCACTGGCTGTGGCATTTAACACTGTTTAAGGTTATATTTTTTTCAAGTTTAAACTTCCTGAGTGATTTATTCCCTTCAAAAATGCACTTAAAAACCTGTGGACATTGGTAATAAATTGTGACAAAGGGATGTAACTATTTATAATATGGATTGTTCAAATGATTTCATTATTTAACTACGTACTATGATACTTTCCTTTGGAGAAGAGGAAGACATATTTTCAATTTCATCCTACCATGTTACTAATTAGGTAATGCTGGGAAGAAAAGACATGTAAAGGTGGAAAAGACGTGATTGGCGGAATGACTGGTGGGGGGAGAAAACTCCTTTTATTCTTTCTCAGAGAGACAAGACATAGAAACAATGTTTTCATATGGTTTGTTTGCTTGCTTTCCGTATTGTAGAAGGAAAAAATAACTTTTAGATATTAATCACCTAATCTAAAATCACAAAAAAGTGTTACCATTTAGGACTCCCAAAAAGCCAAGTGAAAGTATTGCTGCAAGCCTAACTACAAATGAACAATCTGATGTCTGTTACTATTCTTTCAATTTGGCATTTCATGTATCGTTCTCTGAGAAATGATCAGCATCAAAGTGAAAAGCAGACACTACTTGGCATATAAACCATAAATACATACCAGAATATACCAGTTCACTTCCTGTGCCAGAGGAAAATGGAAAATTATTCCTGTTTTGTACATTACACATATTATTGATAGCAGTATTGCTGATAAAATATTCCACCTTTAGCAACAGCTCAGAAATATAGACTGTCATCCTGAAGCTGGAAGTGCTTTAGAAAGATGGGCAAGCAGTTATTTCCATTTTGAATATGAATGAGCAAAGACCAAATGTGTTAAGCAGTCTGCACAAAGTCATATGAATCAGTCACAGAATCTGGGCTTGTGACTCCTAAACACACTTATTCATTAGCTCATGGATTTCTTGTCAGTATCTTGAACTTCTAAAATATTCATCCTTTCCCTACCACTCTACAACTCCATCTTTTGTTCTGTAATCCTATCAATTTTCATTATCCTTGAGTGTGACCATGTCAACTTTCAGATTAAAACTCTCCAAATATGATTATGAAGCAGTTATTGCTGATAGTAACTCTTTCCTTTCCTTTTTTTTTTTTTTTTTTTTCTGCTCTCTTTAGACGAAGGCTTTTTACAAATACAAATACATGCTGCAATATATCATACTTCTCATAACTGTGGGTATTCTTTACATTGTTTCCTATTCTGTACTGGTACGCTGTTGAGATACCTTTTTAAAGAGATGGGTATTTTTCAGGCTGACCTAGAATTTATTTAAAGTTTAAATAAGTCTTTCAATATGCAACATGTAATAAGTTGCATATTGAAAGGAGAATGGTAGAAGTATTATTTCTCACAGGTAGAGCCATTTCTGCAGAGAATTTAAAAAATCTAAATGTAACCTGAAGTTCCATCTTTATTTTCTTTTTTATTCCTCTAAAAGAATCTCTGAGAAATGTTAGCCATCTCACCTGTTGCAGTCTAACAATAGTGAAAAACTTAGAAGACTACAGTGATCTGAATTACAATTTTCAGCAAATATGAGACATGAAGGAGGGTGGCTATCAACAAAATATTTATTTCTGATGCCGTATTTGTTTTCAGAAGAAATGAAAAGCATAAGCTTTAGCAGGGAGTATTTTAAAAGAAAAACCAAACATAGAACACTGAAAACAGAAAAAGAGGTACAAGATTTTTGCCTTTTTTTTTTTTTTTTTTAATTATAGAAAAATGGTGAATTACATTAAATGTAACTAAAATTATCTTTTAAAATTAAATTTCTTATAATTATTGTCATCAACAGAAAGACATTAGTATAATGAAATAGCTTTTCCAATACTTTTTTTTTAAAAGGAGTCACTATTAGTCACTATATTATGAGTCACTACATTAATTATGATTATAACAGATAAAAAGTTTCAAAATATAGTAATTAGTACTTATTTAAATTATTATTATTATTATTATTATTATTGTTATTCTTATTGTTATTGTTATTGTTATTATTATTATTATTATTATTTAATTTGTAGAAAATATGTCAGATTGCCTGCCCATGAATTTTGGCTTCTATTTAAATTCTTGCCCAGCCTTTGATTTTATAGACACGTATATCAGAAGCAACAATGCTATAAGATGATGGCAGTTGTATAACTGATTATGCTAACAGCTGCTAGTCATGATAACTCCTGCACATTTAGAACAAGTTAGATGCATTCCTTACTTAATGTTTATCACTTACATGCCATATTGCTTGTGTAAACAGTCTTAGCTATGAATTTTCAAAGCATTGAAATGCATTCCATGATTAAATTTTTGAAGTGCCCTCTAGGTAGTGAAGTTTAATACAAACACACCCCCAAAGTGGACACCAACTGAAGTGAAATTTTTTGGAAGACTCTAGAGAGACACCTCAGTTATTGTGAAAAAGAAGAGCTCAAAAAACAGATTCATGACAAAAGCCAAAGATGGAGAATAGAAGCAAGCCAGCCCTGGTTACTTCATTTCTTTCTGTAATACAAAATCATTAATTAGTATAAAATAAATAATTTTTTAGTTGCTGATATTGCTGACCAATGCATCTGGCCATAAGTAATAAATGAGGATCTATTGGGGCTAACTATTTCTATACAGCTTATATACTGGAGTTCATAGAAATCCCTACCTATTGTCAATCAGAGAGATGAACTGGATTAGGGTCATTATTGAGATGTTCTTAAATAATTATATTTATGTCTCTCTCTATTGTTCTTAATGTGTTGCAATTAAGGGCTTACGAACTCTGCTGCTAGATTATGCAAATAAGAAAGAGAACATCTAAAAACCTAGTCAACTTTATACTAAATAACAAACATAAAGGGAAGCTGACCACTCTAACATGAACCTACCCCTCTTTCCTGTTTGAATTTTCCCCCAAGGAGGTTTCATTGTCTGCTGTCCAAAGTCTCTTTTCTACTGAATGGACTCTAGCTATTATATGGTTTCTGCTAGAATGAGAGGCACTGTAAAAACACGGACAGTGAGACTAAGGGAAGATCAGTCTGTTACAAAGCATATTGTAGAAGTACATGAGCAGAAAGTAGAATCATATCCAGTGCAAGAATCCCTTCAGATGCTGGAGGGAAGGGATGCCATCCAGAGGAACATAGACAGACTTGAGAAGTGGGCCCATGAGAAAAACATGCAGTTCAACAAGGCCAAGTGCAAGGTCCTGCACCTGGGTTGGGGCAATCCCAAGCACAAATACAGTCTGGGTGGAGAATGGATTGAGAGCAGCCCTGAGAAGAAGGACATGGGGGTGCTGGTTGATGAGAAGCTCAACATGAGCTGGCAATGTGTGCTTGCAGCCCAGAAAGCCAACAATATCCTGGGCTTCATCAAAAGATGTGTGGCCACTAGGTCGAGGGAGGTGACTCTCCCCCTCTGCTCTGCTCCCATGAAGCCCCACCTGGAGCACTACATTCAGCTCTGGGCCCCCCAGCATAAGAAAGACAGGATACTGTTACAGCAGGTCCACAGGAGGGCCACAGAGATGACCAGATGACTGGAGCACCTCTTTTAGGAAGAAAAGCTGAGAAAGCTGGGGTTATTTAGCCTAGACAAGGCTCCAGGAAGACGTTAAAGTGGCCTTCCAGTATTTAAAGAGGACCTACAGGAAAGAAGAGGAGGGACTCTTTATCAGGGAGTGTAGTGACAAGTGATTTAAACTAAAAGAGGGTAGATTTGGATTAAATAACAAAGAATTTTTTTTGCCATGAGAATGGTGAGGCACTGGAACAGGTTGCCCAGAGAAGCTGTCGATTCTCCATTCCTGGAGGTGTTCAAGGACAGGTTGGATGCAGGTTTGAGAAAACGTCTAGTGGGAGGTATCCCTGCCCATGGCAGAGGGGTTGGAACTAGATGATTATTCAGGGTTCCTTCCAACCCAAAACATTTTATGATTGTAAGACTCTGTGAAGACAAACAAAATCATTCGATGGTAATGACTCCCTGATGTGGAAAAAGCTAGGGTCATCATGAAAAAAAAAATCAAGTGCAAGAAAGTAACCCCAACCAAATAGAAAAGTAATTGCCTCCTAATTGTTTGACCCTGTAAAGCAGAAAACAACAACAAAGTTATTAAATGAGAAAAAGAGAATTCTGTCTGTTCTTATGTTTGGGACATACTTAGCAAGTCTATTTTTGCCAGTCTTAAATCATAAGTTCTCTCAGTCACTACATTATATCTTAATTTAATGCTTTCCAATGGTGAATCTAGAACAGGGAAAAGGAAGACTACCACTACTAACTTCCAATCATCCAACTGCTTCAACACATGAAAGCAGAATTTCCAAATAAAAAGAAAATTTGCATCAAATCCTATATATGCATCAAATTCTATAGAGATTCAGGACTATATCCTTAACATAAATATCTTGAAGGACCATTCCTAGGTTTTACAATAATAATTGCAGATTTGAAATTCACTTAAAAAATACAATGAAAGAATGAGGTTGAAATCATGCTAGAGACTGTCTCTATCTCAACTGTAGTCTAGTTGGGAATAGATTGCAATATATTTATAAAAAATAATTAAAAAAATCAACACAATCAATGTGGAAAACAAAATAATGAGATTGTTATATGCTGCTACTGGCTAACATTCAGCTAGTCACTCTTAGCAAAACTGAAAAGGTCTTACAGAAAATTTGTTTGAGAGACTCCCTATTGTATTACACACCTCACTGGGTGCATGCCATGACAACAGAAAAGTACTATAACTCTCATTTCTGTTTGATAGAGACATTCAGCAAGGAAAGGCACTAAAATGCCTAATCCACTTTCCACGTGTCATTACCAGTGTCATGTGTCATTGTCACTGCCATGTGTCACTTGGTTAACTTCACACTAATACCAAAGTGTCCTAATCTCTAGTGTCTAGGACACTTTGTTGTATCAGATGACTTATGCATATGTAATAAAACAACATATGATAAAAGAACAACAACAACAACAAAAACTCCTAAGGTTAGAGTTGACTAAGGTTCCTTGATGTGAATTTAAGGCCCCACTCCATGGCAATTTCTGAAAACTCACATTCTCCTTTACAAACTATCTTATGCTGCTCAAGAACAGAAAAGTGAAGTTGCTACTGCTGCTAGAAAATATGGGTTCGTGTTTTGCGTTAAAGAGGAATGCAATTACTCAAGGAGCTATAGATTCAGATTCTTCCACTTCCTCCCTCTAAGCCAGTAAATTGTTTTTATTCAGTTAAGCAGTTCTGACTAGAAATCTTAGCACTGTGCACTTACCAGTTTAGAAATCAGGTCCTCACCTGTAGTACATCCTTTCCAAATGTAGAATTTGTATCCCATATCTCAAGCAACCAAGTAATAGCCACCTTTTGCAGTGAGAGTTTTTCAGTGAGTAAAGAATAGAAAGTGTAAAGAATATGTTTTTTTGTTTGTTTTTTTTTTTTTTTTCTTTTTCCCAGAGTCCCTTTTTGATGGTATGAAATTGCCCTAAACCAGGATTTTTATCTCAAATTCAATGCTTTTACTATTTAATGGTGACTCTGAAAGTCTCTTGCTGTCCTACCTCAACACTGCAGTGTCCTAGCACTATTGACAAGTATTTTAACTTAACAGTTTTGAATGAAATTAGTTCTCTAAATTTACATCTGTCAGAGGCCCAAATACCACGGTAGAGGTACTGTTATTGACAAAGACAGCAACTGCCAGAATTTGCTTTCATTCCATTCAAAATGCAATAAACCAGATATCTCCACTAATGGGGGAGGGAACTATTAACAGGTACACTAAAATGCAGACTGTTGTGATGGTTTGCTTTAGGAAGAGAAGACTTTCTCTTCCCAAGAGAAGAGGCAAGGGCTTTCCTAGATCATAGCTTGTTATCAACAAACACAAGTTTAGAAAATATTGAACAGGTAAATACAAAATAGCATCCTTTCAAAATCCAATTGCACTGCTGTTTATGGGGAACACAATGCAACACAATCCCTTATGTTTCAGCCTCTTTTATGGTGGTTGATAGTATCCTGTAACAGTGGTAATAGTTTTGCTACTCTGGAAAGGAATTAACTCAGTGACTCTGCAGACTCATTTGGTTATAGGTATATTGTATATTTGCAGACACAATTGTTCAATCTTTCTAATCAATCACCACACATTAAACCATGAAACAAGCTTTATTTTGTGGAATCTAATATTTAAAAAAAAGTATACAGATGAGAAATTTTCCAAATGACCCCTTCTCTGTAGACACTAATAGGTCCAGAGAATGTCTTTGGCAAAGCACACTGGACATACTTGTTTTCTGTGCTACAATATCTGGGTTAAAAACTGTGATTACACAGTTTTAAGATTACACCTTAATCTACTTCCTCTCCCATTCACATGAACAGCTTACATTTGAAAAGATTTCATCTTCCCAAAGCAACCAGGCAATCATGCTTGTACCTATTACTTTTTTGGCTGTGCAATTAAATCACTGGCTATTATGCAATTCAGTGATTCGAACACATAAATTGTAAATAGATGGCCATGGTACACAGCAAATGTTCATTCCTTGCAGACCACCCACAAATTCATCTTTAAAGAAAAAGATAAAAAGCAATTCCTCTTGTCTAAAACACTGTATTCAAGACAAAGAAAAACTAAAAGTAATATATATATATACTAATAATTGTTTTGCCCAAATCACCTTCCGCCATTAAGGAGACTAAACAAGTAAGATAAGCCAACAAAAGTAATACAAGATGAAAAATGGCTTGTGATAGCTGGATTTCTTGCAGTGACTTCTGTGTTTCCTGAGGAATATACCTCAGGAAAATACTTGCCCTTGAAGTCAAAACTGTCTTAGAAACTTTTATTAGAAACTTACCTGCCTTGTTTAGGCAAATTGTCACAGAATCACAGGATGGCTGAGGTTGGCAGGGACCTCTGAAGACCATGGTCCAACCCCCCTGCCAAGCAGGAGGTCCAGTTCTCTAGGTCTTAATAATTGCTTCTATAAGTTGAATAGAGTCATGCTAACACACCTGTGGATGAATGAGTGGATGGGATAAACATGTTAGCTTTCTATAACTAGTTTTAAAACCCCTATGCAATCCCAAGGCAGGAACTTTTTCTCCTGCACATCACACAAACAAAATCCATCAGTATTCACAATTCCCATCAGAAATGAACTATTTAATTTCATCTCTGGTCACAATGATTCTTTTGAATAATGAAGACATGCAGAAGTTTTAAGTAGTTCATATACAGTTGAACTACTATAGTGTTATTAGAGCAGAATATCTACTAGAAAACATATTTGAAACAGATAAGAAGTTAGCATCAAGAACCATAACTGACAAAGCAGGAACTTTTCAAATGAACTTTTTTTCCACTAAAAACTTTGTTCACCTTTTAATAGGCTTTGTCGTGTTTTCTACATGCAAGTTAGTGAGGTAAGAGAAAAGAAAGAATAACAGACTTTTGGTCAATTGACACGATCTCCTGGACTAATGACCTTCAACACTTTCATGATTGCCCCACCCACTTCCACAGTGATAATTCTATCATACAGTAATTAGAAACAAAAATTGGCTCAGCCGGGTCCAGTCTCTGCCAGAGAGAAGCAGCTGTTAATTTTGCAGCCAATATTTTATCATAAAATTTTGTTAAAAATGCATATCACACATACATAACATAAAAACACATAAAAGGCTTGAGAAAATCTCTTACATGCATTTGACATAGTCCAGTCATTACTATTTGCAATGTCCTGCTGTAACTGTCTAAAAAATTGTATCTTCAACAAGCGATAATACTACCAAAAAAGGTAGACGGAAGGAAAGGTTGTTTTGGAAAAAGCATTAAAACAAGGTCCATTGAACAACTACCAGATATTAAAAAGAAAACTTTGGAAACACATTGTAATACTTAACCTTTGACATAATTGTTTAATTTCACCATATTTGGGTCTACTGAGGTTTTGAAAATATTTCATCCCTCATTTACTATAAATATTATTCAACCTCAGTGGAGCATCAAAGAAGAAATCAACATAACCATTTTATGGCCAATCACCAAAATAATTTGATTTAGCTACTTTACACCTGTTTATTTGTCCTTTCTTGGCTGATCATTTTTATACAACTAGTCTGACAGCTCTGGAGCTGCAGGTATTCCAGAAACAACATACTGTGTTTAAAGCTATTTTCATGTTTTGTTGATTAAAAACAAAACAAACAAACAAACCAAACAAAAACAACAACAAAAATTCTCCAGCGGTAGGGAACATGATCAACATGGTCAACACAATAGAACTTCACAGACTGATTATTAGAAGTGCCAAACCCATGATCCTGTTAGTTGATAGCCTCAGAAAAATTTATGAAGATCTGATAAACAAATTTGTTTCAAAATGAACTGAAAAATGTATTCATTCAATTTCTTATAAAACCTTACCATCTAGCCTAATATTAAATTCAGTTGTTTTACTATATATGTCCTTGAAGAGGCAAGAAACACAAGAAAAGTTGCATTTTAGAAAGTTTGAGTACTTTGATAAGACCCTAAAATAACCTTAGATCTTAAGTTTTGCTTTGTAGGTCAGTATGGGGAGATTAAATTATCTGAGTACATTAGTTGTATTAGTTGCTATCCAAAAGAACACTTCAGTTCATTACATACTGGACATCATTATCAGAAATATGTTGTAAAATCACAAGCTCTCATTTTTTTTACTGTAAAAATTATATGTATATTTATTTCCTTCTTTGCCAAAAGAGAAAAAAAAAGGAAAATATCCATTTAAAAGATAGATATTAATGCAGACTTAACATAATTAGGCACATAGTTTTAATATGGGGAAATATTTGAAAGACTGCCAAAAATAACATAATCTATGCTATCCTTGCACAATTAACATGCTTTGTGAGTTTATAGAACCTTCCACTTTTAAAAGGCAGCCGATGTGTTAATTCTACTGATTTAAAGTCTAGAGGCTGCCCTGTTTAAACTATGTAAATTACGAACCTAAAGCAATTACTCCATCTTATTGTTATCACATCATTAATTCTCTACAGGTTAAACAAATTTGGATTCATATTTGCAACTTCCACTTTGCATCAGCAGTTATTCCAGCATATTATTTTAAGATAAATTAATTAAAACAAACTGCTATTATGCTTGGACTAAAATACTATTTTTTTTTAGAATAAAAAGGTACTCTGATACTGTAACAGAGTTATAAGACACGACAAAGATATTAATATACATCTTAAATATTTCATCTTTAAATAATTACTTCCAAGCTGATATCACCCTTATGAAAAATACAGATGGAAAAACACCCAAAGCCAGATAACATCATGAATGTCTTCCAGTCTTATAGGCTCCTAGTCTATGCTCATTTAGGATTTATTTCCCATGAATTACCTAATATACAAATACATGGACATGCAAAATATTTCCTAAGAAAGATCTAAGTTTCTTGTTTGAAATGCTAAAAAATTATATTAAAAGCAAAAAGTACGTAGAAAGAATGAGATCTAAAATGCTGAAGCAACAGAATGGGTTCTAGATTATAAATTTGTACTGGGAACTGGATCTGAAGACTTGTTCATGTATCCTCTTCCAGCTACCTGACATGACAGAATAAAATTTCTCCTCTCAATCCACTTTTATCAGTTGCATGTCACTTTATTTATCCTTATTATCTTCAGCTCCTCAGATGTACCTTCTGAACTCTTTGTCTGAACTGTTTAGCTTCGTTTTATCAAAATGAGGTAATAAAATAGATTAAATTGCTACTTTAGTTTATTTTATTTTTAGAGAGCATTGTATAAATAAATGATTAGAGAGCACTCTTTCAATAACAGTGAAAGAGTGACAAGCTGTGCTGGGTGGCCTGAAGTCCACAGTCCTTTCAGTTGGTACAATGGCTGACAAAACAAAACAAAACAAAACAACAACAAAAAACAACACTGAAAATAAATAAATAAATACATAAGGATGCATATGATTCAGAGCAAAAAGAACTGTCTGCAGCATCTGCTAGAGAAGTGTAAAATAACTTAGCCTTTCCTTGGTCTCCAATACCACAGCGCAGCTCAAGGACAAGGACCATAAAAAGTACAACACACTGGAAGAGCAACATCCACATGAAATGTATGTGAGCGTACCTCCTAAACTACTCATGCCCTTCATAAAGTGTGAATAAATAAATGGTACTATATGGCTACTGAGATAATTTCTACCAGGCACAATATGTGTTTTTATTCTTTCTTTCTCTTTCTCTCTCTCCAATTATACAGCTTATATTTTAATTGTTAAGCTGACATTAAAAAAAAACAATCAAACTAAAAAACATAAAAGACTGCTTTCAAATCTTGTAGCCTTTTATTTTTCTCATGAACACCACCATCACCCATTCTAGCTGCAGCAGCAGTTCTAAAAAGGTTCCATTTAAAATGTGATTTTGTACTGATTTTCAGAGATAATGACCTTTCTGGATTGCTAATAATAAGCAAGGCTTGCTTTGCTAAACTGAGTTCATGAAAACATAATTTCTTAATATAATGAGAAGACTCCTTTATTAGCATTCAGTGTTAAAGCAAAGACATGCTGCATTTCAAAAATCTTTTACAGAATTTATTTGTACTAGGGATTCCTCTTTTGGTTATTATAAGGACAGCTGGTAATACATGGTTTTGATCCTTGTGTCATGCAAAAGAGCAATTCCAGAGACAGAAGCCTGTTTATTCCCTACCTTCCATCTGCCTAAATGTGACATATTTTTCAGGCTACTAAATGAAAATTTAAAATATATATTTTATGATAAAGTGTGTATAATAAGCTAGTAAAAGTGTATATAAAAATAAACTAAATTAGCAAGAATTCTAAGAAGTCCACTTAATTCCTAGATGTATGTAAAAAAGTGACATATTGAACTATATGCTGCTTCTGAGATGGGCAGATGAAGGAATCTTGTAGTTAAGTGAGATAATTTTTCCAAAACAAAACAAAACAAAACAAAACAAAGCAAAACAGATATCCTTAGTGATAGATTTAAGTATCACTGAGTGCTGACTTCATCATGGTACCACAACATTTTATATGCATATATATTCTCCTTCAAACACAGTTTATAACATCTACAACACCTAACTTAACCACAACTTCCTTAAACTCCGTGTCACTTTACGTAGTTAAGCCTTCATTACAGAAACATTGCCTTTGGCCAGCAAAGATTATGAGGTTAATCCAGATACACCACTGAAAAGCAATATAGCATCACCAAAAACCTTCATAGCTTTGTAGTTCTACAATTCTACAACGTTAGATTGCCGAGGGAAAAAAAAAAAAAAAAAAAAAAAAAAAAAAAAGAAAGAAAGAAAGAAAAAAAGGTTGAAATACATAATTATAATTAAAGCAGAAGATAACATTTTCTCCTTTCCCATTCTTTTATAATCCTATTTTTGCCATTTTATAAACTGTAAGGGCACAGAGAGAAAGACAAACAACTTAGAATGCATTCTTTTGCTGAAAATAAGAAGCATTACAAAATGTTATTCAACCATTTGTTCAACACAACGATGTACTAGACCCAGGACCATAAGAACATCAATTAAATATTTTCAAATGATACAACTACTTATGCTGTTAGTTCCACTGTACCCTATTAGTTCTTTTATAACTACTCAAACCACATGTCCTAGTGTGATGCAAGGAATTTTGAAGTGTGTGTGTCATACAAGCTTTCAAAACTTTGTATATTTGATACAAAAAAAGATTCATTTCAGGAAAAAATTTTGCTTGAGCCTCTTTGAGTGTGTGTGTGTTGTTGTTGTTGTTGTTGTTTTTTTCCTCAGATTTTTGAAAGAAAAAAAAAAAACACACAATTATACTGGAATTGAATCCCAGTGCAAATCTAGAAACTCCAGAAACACTAGTCTGATTTTTAAAAATATGTTTAATAAAGCTGGAAAACACCTTATTTTCCAATTTTGTAACAAAGTTGATATTACTTAAGTAATTTACTTAAAGTAAGATCTTGAGTTTTAAGATTAATCATTTGGAATTAAAATTTGTATATATCCCCACAAAAGCAGATCAGTATTGCAAGAACAGCACTCCCTTGTAGTAATTCCTTGCATTGAATTTTACAGGACTCTAACATGGAAATATTATTTCTTTTAATTCACATTCCAGGAGTTTGTTACATTTCAGTACACAGGTATTTTTTTTTCTCTTAAAATTTATTTTAAATTTGTAATATCTACAACACACACTTAATTATTTCTGCTATATATATATATATATTATTTTAATCAATTTTAGTAAAATTTAGGTATTACTCCACAGTTGCAAACAGTTGTATAAGAAACAAGTCTAGATTTAATAATCACCATGGAATGTAGTTTCTAGAAGATGGAAAAATATTTTGAATAGAACAAAAACACACAAGGAGAGATTCAATGAGCTAAAGAAAATGGGGAATACCATCACAACAAGAAATTTATTGGGATTATATATCTAGTGACATTTCTGTGTCTAAAAAATAGAGACACACACTCAGTGAGATTTTCAAAAGTACTGAAATTAGCAGCTATTAAATTTCTGAAACCTCACTAGATGCATACCTACCTGAAACTAAGAAACACATTTAGAATTACCTTTAAAATTCTGACACTTCACATCCAAAGTTAGAAAAATAAAAATAATCATTTAATATTTTGAAATTGAGCTGGTAAAGTGAAGAAGCTTGAAAATGTCACCAAAGTACATTTCACAATAAGCACATTCCAACATAAGTCAGTTGCTTTTTTATTATTTTATTTATTTATTATTTATTTATTTGTTTGTTTGTTTGTTTGTTTGTTTATTTAGTGGGGGTGGGGTTAGGTTGTTTGTTTGCTTTTTTTTTTTTTTGAGAGAGATATTTTTGTCTCACAGACTAGGGCATGCTATGCTATGGGTTTTAAACAGAACTCTTACTGAACAAGACATGAATTTCAGATAATAAATAATAAAATATGGTTCTAAACAATCTCTTCGGTTACATTTTCAGAAAATTTATTGGTGTAACAGGCTTAGACACTAAGTACTTTATCATTCAACACCAAGCTATAGATTTGCTCAACAATTTACCCTAATAACAAAGCAAACAAACCTACCTATTTCTTCTAACATCAGTTAATGTAATCCACAACCAGCAAAAGAGAAAGTATCTAGTTCCTTTGGGAAACTAATGTCGACAGTGAAATCAAATTAAAGTAAAATGCAGTGGATCATAAAAACTCTCTTCAACCACCCACCAATCAATAATTACTATATAAGTGTTATTATCATTGTTGGGTGGCTTTTTTTTTCTTTTTCTTTTTAATAAAATAAGAAAACCTTAAACCTCAGATGATTATGAGAATATTATATTTACAAATTCTTTAACAGAGAGAAAAAAGATATTATATTTCAGATCAACCTTTTATGACTCTTTAGGTTACACATTTCTCTCAGTCCATCCAACTTTATAAATTGCAAGGAAGGGGGTCTAAGATATTTAATATTTTATTTGGGAAAGGAAACTGTTTTGAAGAAAATAATCTGTTGTCATTCAATGTAAGTATATCTTTCAAAACTCTGTCATGAGAGAATTAATTGAGAAAACACAATAAAT
The DNA here is from genome assembly GCF_009819795.1 of Aythya fuligula. Taxonomy (NCBI): domain Eukaryota; kingdom Metazoa; phylum Chordata; class Aves; order Anseriformes; family Anatidae; genus Aythya; species Aythya fuligula. Next base: position 78,074,426 of record NC_045560.1, on the reverse strand, counting down.
ATAAAACTGGGTACTCTTCCCATTGGTATGAATCAGGTAGTGGTACAATCCCATCATCTTTCACATATTTTTCCCAGTTTTTATTGTCATAAGAAATACAGTGAATATAAATAAGGTACTTCAGTTTAGCCAGCATTGTAATACCCAAAGAATGAGATAGTGAATGAAAATGAAAGGATTCACAAAATTTGTCACCAATGGAGGAAAACAGTCTCTTATGAGTTCTCTGTAAATCCACTATCAAATATAACTGCAGCTAGGAGACAATACATTGAAAAAAAAAATCACAATATCTACCCAGTTAATATCCAAAGCTTTAATACTGATCCAAAATCAAAAACTCTGTTTCTTTTTATCTAGTCATTGTTGACATAATCTGAAGAAATGCTATCATTCCAGACGCATTTCTTATCCCCACTTGTATGATAGCTATCAATAATAATTATGTTATGTTGTTATGTTATGGGTGTAATAACAGTCATTGATAACCACAGAACATGTTCTAATTCTGCTTTATTTGGCCTGAATGGAATCGAGAGAATGTGTCTAAACTGGAGTAGTCCACCAAATTCATAATTGTGAGGAAGGAGTAGATCCTATAGCCTATACCTGAGAGACACTATATCTGAAAAAGAGATGTGTATTAATCAAGAAAACTATGAATGGAGAAGTTCCTAGAGTTTAGCTATTTAAAAAAACACTTTCTGTTTTCTCAGAATAGAAAGTGGCTTGGAGTAAACGCCACAAAGAACTAGCCCCAAAATTCAAGGCCTAACCTTTGCAGCAGGTTGTCAGGACTAAGTCATTGGGGAGTTCAGCTGTGTTGTTGTAGAAATATATATATACATCCTGTCCAGAGTACAGATGAATACATTAGACTTAGAATTGGAAAGGGAGGTGCTGGTCTCTTTTCTTTGCTAAACAATGACAGAATGCATGGGAACAGCACAAGAACTGCACCAGGAAAGGTTCAGACTGATCATTAGGAAAATGTCTTTACCATGAGGGTGCTCAAACACTGTAACAAGATTCCAGGTGAGGTGATTTATGCCCCATGCATGTCAGTATTCAACAAGCCTTTGGAGAATGCCCTCATTGATATGCTTTAGCTTTTGGTCAGCCCTGAAGTGGTAAGGCCATTGGATTTGAAGATCTTTGTAGGTCCCTTCCAATTGTTCTGTTCTGTTCTGTCCTGTTCTATTCTATTCTACAGAACCTGACGCTTGGGAATGCTATACATATACACCTCACCTTACCCTATAGAGGAAAGTCTAATTTTCAATCCAAACAAAAGCACAAATATACAAATAAAATGAACATCTGTAAAAAATATAGGATTTTTTTTTCTATCTAAACATTTCAAATTACACAGGATGGCAAGCTCCATGGGATTATGTGTAGGTGCCTCAGAGCTGGTTAGTATAAAAATATGAGATGTACAACATCTCATATTTTACTCCATAAGGTCCATAACTTAGTCCAACAGGACTAAGTTATGAAGCTCAGTGAATACTCCCTCAAGCAGTATCCTGAAGATGGCAAAATCTTCAAAATGCTCAGAGCTTATCCTCTCCACCCCACCCCCCCAAATAATAAACAAACAAGGAAAAAAACATTCAAAAATGGTAAGGAAAGTTTCCATAAATTAAAGGTAAAGAATTACTACTATCTTTTCATGTATAATCCCACTATGAAATATCTCATTTTATTCTGTCTTGTCTGTCTTTGTGTAGTGGGTTTACATGGCAAGGTTTTGGTAGCAGGGGGCCATGGGGTGGCTTCTGTGAGAAGAATCTAGAAGCTGCCCCATGTTAGGGGCCCCACTGCTGGCCAGAGACAAGCCAATAAGCAATGTTGTTTGTGCCTCTGTGAAAGCATATTTAAGACAGGGAAAAAAACAGAGAGGTGCTCCGGGGGCCAGAGCAGAAGTCCCCTACAGCCTGTGGTGAGGACCGTGGTGAATCAGGCTGTCCCCCTGCAGCCCATGGAGTACCACAGTAGCGCAGATCTCCACGATGGAACCCATGGAAGATACCATGGTGGAGCAGGTGGACCTGCACTGAAGGAGGCTGCGGCCTATGGAGGACCCTTGCTGGGCCAGAGCTGCAGATTCTGGGCCAGATTCTGGGCCGGAGCTGCAGCTAGTTGAGAGGAGACCACGCAGAAGCAGGGAGTCTGGGGAGAACTGCCACCCATGGGGGACCCAGGTTGGAGCAGCTCATGATGGATGGACCCCATGGTACAGACCCATATCTGGAGCAGTTCTTGAAGAGCTGCTCTCTGTGGAAAGCCCCCGCAGGATCAGTTTGGGAAGGATGGCATCCCATGGGAGGGACCCCATTTTGGAGCAGGGGATGAGAGTGACTGTGAAGGAGCAGCAGAGACAAAGTGCTACAGACTGACTGAAACCCCCATTCCTCCATTTCCCTGCACCACTCAGGGGGAGGAGGTGGAAGAGGGTGGATGGGGGGAAGGCGTTTTTGGTTTCTTTGTTTCTCATTTCTCTAGCTTGTTAGTAATAGGCAATAAATTTTACTATCTCTCTACTTTGAGTCTGTTTTGCCTGTCACAGCAATTGTTGAGTGATCTCCCTGTCCTTATCTCAAACCTTGAGGAGGGGGAGTGAGAGAGCGGCCGAGGTGGAGCTTGGCCACCCACCCAAGTAAAACCACCACACTTAGTTTCCTTAAATGCAAAACAGAGATAACACTAGCTTCCCTAGATACATGAGGGAAGAATGTGGTGATAAATAGGTTAACATTCTTGAAACACTGTCTATGTGTTAAAATATTCTAAGATAAATGGAAATAAATGGAATAAGCTGTCAATTGACATAATGGAAGAGTTAATAGTTTGCCTAAAGGTTTTTAACCCACACATGAATATACTTGTTTACACTGTGGACAGTACAGCAGTGTTGGAAAATTTGATAATGACACTAGCCTTTTAAATTAGGGAAGTCCAGAGGAACCAAGCAATATTATGCAATTTGTCAGTACAATGGCAGGTTGAAATTGTGCAAGTCAAGCCACGCTGGGAAAATTTGCATGAGTCATATACATTGTTGAGTTTTAAATTAACTGTGTCTACTCAGGCAAAAGTCTTGACATGTCACTGTAAGTGAGCACACTGAAAACATTAATAGTGTTAAAATAGCTATAATAGAAATATAATCAAAATGGTCAGGTGGGTGAATAGGTGGACAGAAAATAATGGAAAATATTTTGCTGAAGGAATATTATTAATTATATTCTCCCAGATATTATTGTGTTCAGTTCTGCATGCTTCAACTTGAAATACTGCAGAAGTCAGAAGGCCTTCACTGGATTTGGAAATACCTCCAGAAGTAGGTAAAGAAGGAAAACATTACAATAATTTTAAAATGAAACAGACTAGAAGAGGCATTATATATTGACTCAGTGCAGAGCCACCTGAAAAGACTAAAAAGAAAATAAAAAAAATCCATCCACTAATATATATTCAGGGAATCAAACTCAGGCTGAGTAGGAACAAATTTATAATTTATTAATAGTTTACAAAATGCTATAACGAAAGACAGAGTTCAAAGACTCATTAAAAGCTGGAAGAAAATGAGCATGTAATAGCATGAGCATAGCCACAGTAAATTGGATATTATAGTATTCCAGCGTCCAACTTTAAACATTAGTCCATTTTTATTTATTAGCAGTAAAAGAGAATTGTATTTTAGTGTTTTGTTTTGTTTTTAATTATTTTTTAAATTGTGTTCATTATGGGTTTTAAGAAGCTTTGAAAATAACTTCTCATTCTCATGCCCAAGTTGACTTGTTATAGTTCCTAATATATTTATTTGTCAAACGCATTTGTGCAAAATGTAAACCAATATGTATCGCCTGAAACTAGATGTTCATCCAAAGAGACAGCGAATCACCTTAAAGTCTCTCTTTTCCAGGTGATGGAAGAAAATCACATACAGTTTAAGAAAAGTGTGAGAAAGAAAAAGGAGGAGGATGAGGAGGGGGAGGAGAAGAAAAAGAAGAAAGAAGAACAAAGCAGTCCCTATTATCCAGAAATCATGGTCACTCTCATTGTTGAGAAGACAGTGATTTTGTGTATGGTTGCATTGTAAAAGCCAGTCAAGAAAATTACATCATTGTTAACCTCCACCAGTAGTCCATAGGGATTCACCTCTTTGGTAGTACAGAAGTTTGGATCTTGCCGTCTCCAAAACAATATTACCACTCCTTGCCACCCTTATTGCCTTTAGAAAGAGTATCAAGATTACCTTCAGTCTTACCAACTACACAACTCTTGACTGGCAGCAGCCAGGATTGCCCTTTCCTCTAACTATAATTTTTTCCTGGTCTTTAGAAGGCAATCATTTTCTGCTTGTCACTGAACATATTGATTTCTTGACCTCATGAAAGCAATCCCATTCTTTTTGATTCTTTGGGAAAATGCCATGAGAGAAAGAATTTAAATAATATCAGTTTTGGGAATCGGGAGTGGGCTGGAATATAAAACTTAAAAGTAATGTCAGGGCTTCTTACACAAAGGAAAACTTAACAAACCCCTGTTGTATGTTGGAAGTGGCAGGGACAGCAGGTTATGTTTGCAAGGCTAGTGTTAGCAGACACTTTTCTCCCTTATTCCTTCCACTTTCTGACACCTGTAGCTTGTTTGATCATGCCCCATCTTCAGTTAATGCAAATGTCCCCAGAACTCCTGCTGTTTAGCCTTGTTTTAAAGTATCCTGCTTATGAGTGGTTGTCTCCTAGAAAATATGCCACTTTGTCTGTTTTGCTGAGCAGCTGGGAGAATAAATAGGCTCACGACTATCTCAAAACATTTTCCCCTTCTTTCAATTTTCATGATCTTTTAAGATGTTTCAAGTTCTTACTTTATTTAAAACTTTATTCTCAGAACATTTGGCAAGAGTGTATCCTCCTCATAATATTGTCTCTCCCACTTGTGTGTTCCAAAATCAACTGCTTAAACAGCTAAGATTTTTTTTTGTTGTTCAGAGGAGAAATCAAAATTTTCTAGCAGTTGATACTTTGTAAAAATAAAAATCTGTGTATAACAACTGGTTCAGAGAACATTGCACACTTCATTTGGTTTGAAACACAAAGGGCTTTTGACCCTTGTGTTAAAAAAAAAAAAAAAAATCTGTGGGGAAAGCAAAGTGTCACGCTCAAACAATATAAATAAATTTCATGCTCCTCCAGAGAAAGAAAAAGACCAGAAGCTGGAAAGAAAAGTTAAATCCCAGTATACTCTAAGTGCATGTCTTCATGTCTTTGAAGACAACTTCTGCTGGCAATAGCAATGCAAAAATGAAGCACAGCAGAGGAATTAAGTGGTAAGAGGAGCTGCCACTTCAGCTTTTTAGTAGTTCAGCTAAAAAGTGGTTTCAAAAGACACACGAGATTGGCTGAGGCAGACTTCCAGTACAGACTTCACAGCTTGACCCAAGTGATCATCTCATTGAACCAACAGATGAAAACAGGTGGGAACAAGTGGTGGTAGGTATTAGGAGAGCAATTGCCTAGATCAGTCGGTGACTGCAGGCATCTTCTGAAATCAAGCTATGTCTCTGAGTTAGCAATATTTGTCCATCTGCATAAAATGTTTTGAGATTTTCACCTAAGAGATGTTTTGTAAAACATGAAATTCTGTTAGACAGCTGCAACTCCAGAACATAAGATGACTTCCTGCTGGGAAGCAAAAATTAACCAGTAAAATTTTAATCAAAAGATATCCATAAGATTTCCATTACGGTTTTATCCTGCCGAAACAAAGGTATGATTACTGCTTAAAACACTGAAGTCATTGCTGCCAAGGGTTCAGGAAAGTATCTGAAAAATTGGATTCATTTTTAAGAGAATAATGAATTAGTGATATAAGCATAACAGCTAGTTATGCTTATTCTCAGCTTGGTAAAATATGTCAGTGATTTTCTAACCAATATAAAATTTTAGAACTAAATGCAATTTAAGATTCCTTGTTTTCATATATTAAATCAAACTATTTTGTATTCTAATGTTATCATATTTTATACATTATATATATACATAATTAAATGTTATTATAAATATGTTTTTACCATAACCAATAACTTTGAGAGAATTGATATTCAAATCGGAGCAAAATTTACGTACTTGACGGTCACTTTCATTATGTAAATTTCACATGCAAGTACAAGAATGGTGCAAAGGATAAAAAACTCTTATCTGAATTAAAAAAAAATAAATAAATCAGCATTAGCGCTGATTCTAATATGAAAAATCATCTGTCATCTCTTATGGAAAATAAATTCACAATGGTATTTTACTCACAAAAGAAAAAGTACTCAACTAAATATATATAAATGAATTATTAGCCATGGAAGAGTTCATAACCTTTGACCAAGAAAAAATGTCAGATTTAGAATATAATGCAAAACTTTGGAAAAAAAATAGTTTATTAGTATTTAAATGGCAACATTAGGATTTAAATCAGTCAGGAAAATGAATTAAAGCATTACAAAATTCACATTAAAATATCCTCAAGGACTCACTTGTGAGAACACCAAGCAGTAGAACAGCTTGTACTTTCTTCCAGATTTGATTTTGTAAATAGTAATGAAGTACACAGTTACTCAATTTAAAGAATACTTCAGGTTAGTTCACAATTTTTCCTCAACATAACCTACCAGCTAAATTCTATTAAACCAGAAAAATCACTCATTACTTTGGGTGATGAGGAAACTAGAAAAGTTTCCTAGTTTCTAGGAAACTAGGAAAAGAAACATATCTAGGAAAGGAAACATATCAACATATCATTGAGTTCAGAGGAGGGATACAAAGATGATGAGAGGACTGGAGCACCTGTTGTACGAGGACAGACTGAGAGAACTGGGCCTGTTTAGCCTGGAAAAGAGAAGACTGAGGGGAGACTTTATCAAGGCGTATAAATATCTGAGGGGAGGGTGTCAAGAGAATGGAGATGGTCTCTTTTCAGTTGTGCCCAGCAACAGGACAGGAGGCAACAGGCACAGGAGGTTCTGGCTGAATATGAGGGAGCACTTTACTGTGAGGGTGACAGAGCACGGGGACAGGTTGCACAGAGAGGCTGTGGAGAGGCTCTGGAGATATTCAAAACCCACCTGGATGCTATCCAGGTGGGTTTTGAATGTGCTCTGGGTGACCCTGCATGGCAGGGGTGTTGGACTACAAGATCTTCAGAGGTCTCTTTGAACCTTGACCTTTCTGTGATTCTGTAATTATTTGGGAAAAGAGTTGCTGCTGTCAGCATTAATGAATCCATGATGGTTTTACCACTGGCAGTATCAGAAATCTCATCTAACACAGACAAATTCTTTCTAAACTGTTCAGTCCTGTGGCTTCAAAACAGAGAGATAATAGCTACATTCAAAACTTGCTTGATATTTTAAACCAGTGAATCCATGCTGAACTCCTGTAAGTGAGCAAAACAGCAGGAATAGCCTCCATCAACTGGCAGCAGGGGGGTTGAGGCAGACTTCAATCAATGCTTGTGCAAGTTTCTCTCTGTGCTGTTCTCCAAGACATCTAGTTGCCAGAACCATAGACTATACAAAGCAAAGTCTGGCACACACATCTTTGATGATGTATGTTTGGTTTAATGCATGTTCAGGCAGGGAACAGGATGAGATTACTAAGCATATCATTTGAACCATTTGGTACAATGTCTAATTGCTGAATTAGGGATTGGAAGAGGAAAGGTAGTAAAAAAAACAAACAAACAGTATTTTGCCACATGACTGATGGTGACAGTGAAATCCACACAATTTCATTTGCATTTTCAAAATAGAAGTGGCAGTCTATCTTTGGATTATACATTTGTAAAAATGACTAGTACACAGAATAAAAGTTACTCTCATTTTATTTTTTTTTTCCCAGCATTTCTTTCCCTGGTACACATTACCCCTGGTTTCCAAAGATTTGTATCTTAAAAACTAAGCGTGAATATTCAGTCATATTTAAATTTAAACTTCGTCTTTTTGTATTTGCTTATACTTGGTATCCCCACATTGCCAAAGAAATATCTCAAATTGCATTTAATCTCTGCAATTTTACTGTGACTTTTTTTTTTTTTTTTTTTTTTTTTTTACAGCTGATATTCATTCAGCAACATTATAATTACTCTCTGCTTTTGATTCTGATTTTTAATACCAATTCATTTGTTGAAAATGGAAACTGTGATCTCAACTTGATGACAGAGGTCAACACATTTTATTTTAAAATGAGTAGGAGCTGGGAAAAAAAAAAAAATGTTTCCAGCTTCTTGAGCAGTTTTCAGTTCAGACATCTTCCTTCAACTTTGGGATTTTGCATTTTTCTACATACAGGTATGTAACTAGATAACACTATGAATCTAAACAAGATGTAATTATGATGGAAAGAAATGACCTGACAGGGAAAGCAGAAAACCAAAATCTTGTGAAGATAACTGATTTCTTTTATTTTTTTTTCTTTCTTTTTTTTTTTTTTTCTTTTTTTTTCTTTTTTTTTCTTTTTTTCTTTTTTTCTTTTTTCTTTTTTTTTCTCCTCACAGAAGTTAGTGTTCAATAGCACAAAAGTTACCATAACTCACTGACATGTAACAATTCAGAAACTGGTGAAAACAAAAAAATTGTTAATCCTTTTTCATCTCCACTGACCACAAAAGACACATTATTGTTAAATATTGATGTCTTGGTCCTATTAAAAACTCCTTTTGCCTCTCATTCTCTTTCAGGAAAAAATAAGTAAATACATACATAAATAAGTAAATAAATGAATAAATAAATGATATCACCACAATATTTTTTATTTTTATTTTTTCAGCATAACAATCTGTTGCTGCTTTCTGAATAGGAAACATGTAAGTTCCATTCTAGCATCACCTCTAAAGACAACTGGACAATAGGGAAAGCCCCACACTTACCCTATATCTCTGGGGGGAACAGTCACAGGAAACCCCCTTCTCAGTGGTTCCAAACCCTACAAGTGGCAGCAACTCAGCTTCCCTGTCCCCAGCAAACTCTAGGGAAAAAAATTGTTTACACCTGGTAGACAGGAGCAGCTATGACTTAATGGCACTATGGGGAGAATCAAGAACATGATAAATTGTTTGGGGTGTTTTATTATGTTTTCAAAACATGTCACAAGAGGAGAAAAAGTTTACCATTTTGGCAGCATGGAAAAGGCTGTGTTGCAGTAAAAAGTAACAGAACTATATGAGTAACAGAAATACATGAGGTAAATACTCACTCGAAAAAGAAATAGATTGCAGCCTCGTAGTTTAAGAATTACAACTCTGGATGGAACTTTAAAAATAAAAATATATTTTTTATTTTTTTTAAATTTGTTTTAAAACATATTTAATTCTTCCCCCCACTCCCAAACAAGAAGACTGTACAGTGCTTTAAAAATGTGTAATCAAAACATTTGAGAAAGCCTGCATATACTGCTGCTAAGAAATGAAATAGCTGACTGAAACTTTTACAAAGGTCTTACGGTCATCTGCCACATTGTCATACAGAGGTGGAGTAGGCAAAGAAAACTTCTAACAGCCAGTGAAGATGAGGAGCAGCACATGTCACAGGATCAGTGACCCAGCAGAATAGGGGACAGAACCGGGGGACCTGCCAACCACAACCTGTAATTGAGGCATCATGGCAAGAGGTGTCTGGTATCCTCCTTACCATGAGGTAAGGAAACTAAAGGAACATACAGGAGTCACAGGATGCATACAGTCAGTGCTGAAAAGTTTAGGGTGCTTAGGGTGCCTTTAACTGAAATGAGGAGGTGAGGGTTATGAATACCTGTGCTGAAGAGGATGACCTGGAGTACAAACAAATGTCTCCCACTACCTGACTGGACTTGAAGGTTCCCCACAGGTTTTGTCTTCATCAGGACAAGCCATTTCCAAATGCAGGCAGGCCACAGCCAAAGAGCTCTGCTCTTCTTCCACAGATCCTTGAGAAAACACAGGAACTTTGCAAGTTTTGGAAGTGCATATGGCTACTTGTTTAATCTCTGTGTCAGAAAGTTATAGTAAGAGAATTTATTGCATTAATATGTAATTTATTGAGAATTTATGCCACCATCTCACAGCCAAAGAATGGATTTTTTTTTTTTTAATTATTATTATTATTTTTTCCTGCTACCATGAGCAATACCATTCCTATTAGTAAAGGCACAGCTAAGTAAGGTAAACCAAAAAGCCACTTCTGTGACTTTAAAGTAACTGGGAGGAATTAATATGTATTTTATGTATTAATATGTCTGACTTAGAAATGTTGCACTTTGGCATAGGTGAGGAACACAGTAGCTTTAATTACAGTAAACTATAAGTGTTGCAGTTTAAAAAAAAAAAAAAAAAAAAAAAAAAGAAAGAGAGAGAAAGAGAGCAACTAAACTGAACATTCCCCGAGGAGAAAAGTTCTAATGGAGGTGAGCTGCTGAAAGAAACTGAGAAGGAAAGGTGATTATTCCTTCATTTATTTCAGTGTTTATGGCATTTAAGTGGGGATCCTTAACCATGCCATCCTTAACAATATTGGCATTGGAATACCTGCAGTACTAAGAGACATGTATGTAGCTATTCAAAGGCGAAACATACTTCTGGGAAAAAGAAATCTGTTCTGCCTTCCCCAACACCATCCCTTAACTTCACTTCCAGACTGAAAATCCCCCTAAAGATTCACAGTATTGGTAATAAACAAATCAGTTTAAATTCCTTTTCATAATAAAGACTAAATTCTCAGTTGAGTTAAATAAATACGGTATATCAACTTCAGATACCTTGTCTTTAAGAACATGGAATACATGGAATGGCAACTATTATTTTAAAATGTATAATCATTTAATCTAAGAGAGAATCCAATATCCCCAAGGAGTCAATACAGTTTCAGAGAAACAGTGGTCAAATTCTCTGCTATTGTCAATGAATTATGCATAAATCAATGCAGTTGTATGCACTTGTACTATGCTGTATTGTTTTGCCCAGTAATTCTGGGCAATTCTGTCTTACATCTCTCATGAATGTTCAACAATATTCGTTCAAGAAAAATCTGTTTATGGCACAAAATAAAAGTATTTTTTTCTTAAAATAGACAATTTAAGCAACATAGAATACAGTGTTCTTTCATGTTTGAGAAATAAAGTCAGAAAAAAATTAGCATAATTATTCATTCTTTTGTGCTCTTAATATTACAATGGTTTCAGTGATCATATCTGTATTTCCCTCTCTGAAGCATTCACATTAATACAAAATAAAAATAAGGAGCTTTCACTTTAATGTCTTGCCAATATGCTTGTCACAGCACAAAAGAAAGATCTAAGTGAATGGTTTGCTTTGATATCTGTCTCTCACAGATCGTGTCACATCTAGCAGTGTGAAAAATAAATAAATAACTGTATGTTAAGAAACAAAAATAAGGAAAAGCAGTTTTGTGGTACAGAATAAAAGAGAAGGTATCATTTTTGCTCTGCATTTTGGGCAAACAAAAAAATTGTTACTATTAGATTTCAAATTGCCTTCCACAGAGAAATTAATGAGAAAACTACTATTTTTCTGTAGAGAAACTAAGTCACTACCAAGTTAACCGAAATTGTAATCAGTAGGTCAAAAATCAAGCAGATACTATTCAGAAAACCTACAATAGTGTGGCACTTTGCCATGACAATGCCCAGAATGCATGATTTTAGTCTCCTGACACAAGTCAAAGTAACAAACTGACTATTTAAATTCTGCTTTAAAGTTGCAGGCCTCCCAAGACCATGCAGTAGATGCTATTTTTTCTCCTATTTTATTTTCCAAATGGCTATATTCACTTTTTTTTTTTTTTTTTTAAAGAACTTTCTGAACATATACCCACATTTGTTGTATTAAAGCACAGTTTTAATTGTGCGTGTTTTACTTTTTAAAAAGAACGCTTATATATACACACATTAAAGCACTGTTTTAATTGTGTTAAGAAAAGAGAGTTCATGCTCCAATTTGTTGGGGAAAAAACATACAGTGGCATTCTTCTACTGAAGAAAAACTCTTATTGAGGTCAATTTAATCTGAATAGAAACATTGCTCTAACACTTACACAACTTTTTGATGTTGCTAGTGTTCAGGATTAGTTTGGGATTTAATCTTGTCATTTAATCTCTTGTCATTAACAATAATAATAATTAAATAAATAAATAAAATCGATTCCTGTTTGTTTAGAACAACATAAAATTGTTTAGGTGTCAGGAATTACTCCAGGTTCAAGGTTGCATTCATACTTCTATTATTAGCATACCTTATTATCTACTTCATTATTATTTTTTTTTTGTTAAAGAATTCATCTGAAGAAGTGTAAAATAATTTCCTCACCTCATTCCTTTCCATAATCACAGTCCTGTTAAGCAATTAACTTTCAAATTAGAACTTGATAATGAAACTTTTTTAAAATTGTCACACAGACCAGTTGTGGTCCTGTCCAACCTAGAATCTCAGCCCTAGCAGTAGCCATTAAAAGATATTTCAAGAAAACACAGAAATACAGAAAAAATACAATTGGAGAATAATACTCCACAGTGGAAATACCTTCATAATGCCTATGGAATCAGAAAAGAGGGGAAAATGAAACTGTAAATTAGCAATTACCATTCTTTCAGGAAAATCTTTTGTAAAATTTAGTTGAAGTCCATAAAAAAAAAAAAAAAAAAGAACTTTTGAACACAAATGAAAGGAGCACTTCAAAAATCAGAAAGTACCTTTAAAGCTGAAGAATGGCATTCTGCTCTCAATGCCATTCATAGTAAGAAGAAGATAAGGCTAGATTTATTGTTTTTTGATGCAGATAAATAAAACTTATTTAATTTCTGAGTTAACTGCTAAGAGCATGACACAAAAAGAAGATAGCTAAAAAAAAAAGAGAGAAAAAAAGAGAAGTACAAATATAAGTGAAGGTAGCAATATCAGATTTTACTAGCCATAAGGTAACAAACAGCATTTTCACAGAGAGACAGAGGGAGATGGGAAAGGAACAGATAGTAACTCTTAATGGCCCACCTTCGGCTATTATATTATCACTGCTAATTTGTTCCAAATCATACTCCATATCAACATAAATCTCTCTGGAGCAGGTATGATTTTTAATCTATCTGAGTTTAATACAGGAGTTCAAAACAGATGGGATTGCAGTGTTGTGCTCTAATTATGTACAGTATAGTACCATGCTGCAGTGTGATAGAAGCCCTCCTGGAAACCAGACAGGAACACACAGAAAGACCTCAGTGAAATGACTTGGACAGAGTTACCAAATAGGCTGGCAGGTGAGCTGGGAAACAGAGCCACAACTCAGAAGTGTGTATGAAAGTTTCCCCCCCATCTTCTTCTTTTCCCTTCTCCATCAGTTCATAACAAATTTTGGACCACTTAGGATAACAGACGCCAAGAAAGTATATAATTAGTTCATATTACTGAAATGAATCATACATTTTTAAAAATTATTATTATTATTACTATTTTTAGAGAAAGGAATGAATTAACACTAAAGCTTAATGAATTTAATATTAAAATAAGATTGCTTATTCATTTTATTAAAATAAAATGAAAAACAGGAAGAATTGTTTTTCTCTCATCTTTTAAAAAATATTTTTACATGGTATCTTGAATTCCGTAACGTAAAAAGAACCTGAGAGAAATGACAGGAACTGAAATTATAGCATCGTGACATAAAATGTTTCATTAAGTGCATCAGTCACAGCAGGGCAAAACTAGGGCATCAGCCTCTTCAGATAACTTCCAACATTGCTTTTAACAGATGATGCTGTATCAGACATCAACTGCTCCTTATGACAGAGAGGATACATAGGATAAGCTAGAAAACCAAATCACTGACTGCTTCTTCATCCACCAAGACCCTTCAGGCTTTCAGTATATTTTTTTCATTCCTGAAATTCTCACAGCTCTCCTGATTAGTCAGCTACCGAACAGGGGCAAAGCAATGCCAGTGATCTCATTAAATCCACCTTTACCCGAGTCATGACAGATCAGCACAATATCTAAATCACTTTAATTCTCCCTACTGAGATTCTGATAATAGAGAACTATGCTCATCTGCAAATTTTCTGTACCGATGTAGACGCATTGTAATTGACCAGTTGACCTCTGAAACATTATGCTATTGGCCACCTCTTACTTGTGACCCTCCTGAGTATCTATTATACTAGCACAGGTTTGCAGAATTAAACGTGTCAAACTATATTTAAAACGCTGAAAACTTTCAGCTTTTCTTGTGTGATCTATAATATATTTTTAAAATGAAAATGTAGTATATAAATAATTACGTATCACTATAAAATATTTGCAAGTACACATTATACATACACACTTGAAGCCCAGAGAGCATCCCAATTAACTTCCTGTGAACAATTTATTTGTCTCAGTAAGAAAGTATGCACCTAAAAAAGTCTCTGAAATCTTAAAGGGATTTGAAGGAATTTCAGTAACTGATACCAAAGAAGCAGAAATATGTGTGGTTTTTGTAATCTAGGTCTTTTGTTCCTAGATAGCCAACTACTCTGGTTTATTATCTATTTAATATTATTGTCCAAAGCAAGCTGTGGCAACTGAGTTGTCTAGTGCTGCTTTTGAAACTGCTAGAAAGTGAAAAGGAAAAGAATAACAGAACATTTATCTTAAAGAAAAATAAATAAATAAATAAAAACCTTTAGGAAGTGGTAAAGCTGTGTCTTGCTCTACTCAAATAAAGAGTAAAATAAATTGCTTCAATAAAGTCTGTCTAAGATTAGAAATCTACCCTTGCATCCCTGTGTCCCTGATGTATACACCTCATTCAATTATTTTCTATGGCAAGTACTGATCACTTCCAACATTGCAGGAGTTGAGGGAAAAGCATTTTTAGAAGACACTCTCACAACCTGCCCTGAACTGGTGGCCATCAGCAAAATTCTCAGATCAGAAACCGTTAATGCCGGGTGCTAGATATTTATTTATTTATTTTTGCTAAGCTTGAGTATTTATGTGGAACAGTGGAGGGCTTTATGCTGAACAAGGAAAATTACTAATTTAGCTGTTATTTATGTGGTAAGATTGGAGGAACTCTCAGAAAACAGTTCTAGCTACCCATTTTAGATATTATATTTAACTTACTAAATAGTAGTGACATCTGTTGAGATTCTAATGAGAAATTAAAGGTATTTAACACTTCATTGGATGATAGGGAGAATGAGCATATTTTTCTAGGGGTCTAAAAAAATTAGAGGCAGCTTTTGTACTCACTTTTTCCTGAAAACTATACAATCTGACAGTCAATCTGACATCTATTCTGGTAATAGGAAATACTCACTTAATAACATTACTCATGATTTCCTGTGCACTTAAACATTTTCAAGAATTTGAGAACTAAAGTCTCCTATGTTCTTTAGTAATAATAATAACATTTTATTTAATTAAAACAATTAAAGAATTAAAAAAAATAAAAATAATGACATTTCAAAATAACATAAATGAGTACATGCTTTCATAGTAAGTTCTTAGACACAGTCCAAGTGGGAAGTGATTATGGGTTGACTGGAAAGCAGCATTCTCTGGGCATGTTCTGAGTCAAACTGTTGAACATTTTATCCTAAAATCAACCCTGTACAAACAACTCAGCACAAATCAACCCAGAACAAAATAGATTTGGTAACCCAAAAACTTCTGAGTACAAGTCCTTGAATGCCTCAATATTACACACCATTTTTCATGCCACATGAAGGCTCTTTGTGTGTATCCCTCTAGACCAGAGTAGTGCTCAACTTCCCAATATCACTTGAAGCTACAGTTTCAAAATTGAGATTATCCCTTCCTTTCTAGATTATTTCCACTTTGTTTGTTTTTCCTCCAGTTGTTCCTTACTTAAAGAAAGTTTAACCACAATCCAAAAAAAATCCATAACCATCCACATTCCTAAACCAATAGGCTACTTCATCATTGATTTAAAGACCTATGACTATAATTACTTATACAATGTGCAAAAGAATGTTTGCCAGAATTTCAAATTGTTATGAATAAAACCCAGAATGTCAAAAGTTTAATGTTTGCTTATGCAGCTCACTTTACAACACAAACTTTAGTCATGATTAGTTTTGTGTTGAATAGGAAGCCAGGAGAAAAACAGCTTAAGAGAGATTAAAAAAAAAAAAAAAAAAAAAAAAAAAGATCTTATACCTTATATATGATCAGAGCTGACTTAGAATGAGCTTCAAGACCTACTGAAACATGAGTTAATAAAATCAACAGGACTAATGCATTTTGTGATGCACACTGGCTGAGACCTGAGTGGGAAAAAGGGAATTGACTGAGTTCAAATGCAACACTCTTGTCTTTTCCTTTAGGAAAAATATAATTTGAAACATTAGAAAAGAAAGAGAGATGGAGAAGGAGGAAGGCAGTAGAGAAAGATATTTTTACCAGAAGACTGATAAGTGTGCCTCCCCCACTTTCAGTAAGAATCAAAACTAACAAAAAATATGTATTCTTTCTAGGTTAGTTTACTGTCAAAATGGTGAATAAAGACAGCAACTGAATTATTAATAAAGACCCTCAACAGCATGAAAGTGGATTTTCTTGTCTTTTCACAAAGCCCTCAAGAGACAGTACAGTCTTCTGCAATATTGCCCTGAACGATGGTGTGACTTGGGAACTCAGCAAATGTGCACAGTTTGACCAGGCATGTGATACTTATGGAAAAAGTAGTCAAAATAATGGAAAAAAGAAAACAGCTACAGGGACACATACAGACATGCAACCTGTGAGGACATCAAACAGCCTAAGACAAGACTCAACACAGGCAATGAGAAGACAAGAAACATCAACCCAAAGCATCTTCTTTAGTAAACCGCTATCTATATCATCAATATCTATCTATATCTATGTGTTTAATTTTCAATTAAAATAAAATAAAATGTAATAAAATAAAATGAAAATGAGCATAACTGAGATTGCAGCTAATGAGGCCTCTGAATTGAAGTTTATTGCTGGGCTGATTCTTTAAGTAAAAACATGCAAAGAAAGAGAGAGCACATAGAGGAGAGGAGCTATAAATTCCTCAGTCAACCTCCCAGGATTGACTAAGGGCAGATTTGAGGTGGAGCTGCCCAAGCTGTGTACAAGACCAGATATGAGAAGCATGCACACATCACCAAGGACAAACCAGTTTGTAAGTTGGAGAAATCCAGTTGCATCAGGTGAAGCACAGAGCTGGACCAGATCTTGAGGTATTAGACCCTCACCAGGGTTCCCTTGACATCTCTTATACAGCCTTGTGTGAAGAATTTAATTGCCTTATCATTCCTCTTTTATGCTGCCTCATACACATAGACTAAACTCTTGATGGCCATGATTTCATTTCATATTATGACAGTAACAAGAGCATATTCTTCATTAAAAAGTTCAAAACAGAGATAACAATTTTGAGTACGGGATGTATTCTAAGCAAAGACAGGCATACAGCATCTAGAGGATGGTATGTGAGAAATGTCAGGGACCTGCTGAGTTTAAGCTTGGAGATCCACAAGAAGAAAGAAAAAACTTAGCAGTAACATCTTGCTTTTTTGAGGGTTTGCATCTCCAGTTCCCAGGGAATTTCAAGCAGCATGCTGAACCTTCCCTTTGGGAAAGGAAAATACAAGCCAACACATGATCCTTGAAAGATTTCTCGTGTCTGCTTGAAGTGGTTCCCATAATGCAAATCAATAATAATCTTTCTCTGAGCCTTTTGTTTCCAGACTCTATTCATTCTCCTTAAAACAAATCATGAATTTGATTATTTTACCAAATTACAACAGTAATTTTTATGCAGTTCCTTTCCATCTTCAGTGAAGCACACCATGTCCAAAATTAACACAGCCTGATGCACAATGGAACATTACAAAAATTATGTATCTTTTTTCCCTTAGTAAGACTGCTGCCACCAATAGCAGACTTGGATCTGCCAATTTTAATTACTACTCTAGGATTTTATTGTGAAATACATTTCCCAGATAAACGGTTCTTGCATTTTCAATGATTTTGACTGATGTGTTAAGCATGGAGTTATCTCTTTTATTTTTTTATTTTTTATATATATATATATTATTTTTTTATTTTTCCCAAGCAGGAAAGTATGGGGTAATGCAAATTCTCTTGCTTCACAAAACCTTTTTACAAATGTATTTTTATTTTTAGTGCTTGTCTCTTATCTGTATGGGTTATTTTACATGAATCTGCACTGCTTTACAGAAAATCAGATTCAAGTGTATCATTTGTGAGCTACATACAAAGACAGTGGTAAGGGCATTAATCTGTTCTTTTCAGCACACTAGGTCTCAAGAAGTTTCCACAATCCAGCATTAACAAGCTATTTATTTCATTTACCATCTTAATGGCTGAAGAAAAAAAAAAAAAAAAAAAGAAAGAAAATGATGATTGCTTGTTTGTTAATGAAAGGGTGCTGTGGTTAACCACCGGAAAGACTATTAAGCGACATAAAATTGCCCTTGAAATTCGACACTTTTAATATCTCATCTGATATGCTATACTGGCAATGCAAAAGAAATAAAAAGATCAATAAAGGTTTCACCTAACTCCCAATTAGATAATTTCATGGATTTGGGGAAGAAAATAAAAATAAATTAGGAAGGATAAAAATAGAAATATTAAAGATTAGATTATTGAATAGTGAAAGGTGACATGGATAGAGTTCTCACTTTTTTATGATGCTAAATTAGTTGCCTTAGAAAAAGATGTGTCTGTGTATTTTTTGTATGTATCACTTGTATTTTTGTCTACCTATCAGTGACCTTGCAGGTTCTTGCTATTAACAATTATATTAAACAGAAAATAAAAAGCGTACATATATAAGATGAAACAAAGATTTTTGGAGTTATCTTAGCACTCCTGAGATACTGTCCTGGTTTCAGATAAGATAGAGTTACTCATTATATTGGCAGATGTTGTCCTGAGGAGCTGATGACCTTGGCCAGGCCAGGCTTGCTCTGCTGGGCCTCACAGGCAGGCCTGGGGCAGCTCCTGCTTTATCAAGGGCAGGTGCTGGTGCACCTGGTGCCAGCCTGTGCTGTGTGCTGGCAGGTGCCACAGCAGACATGGCATACCAACCCATCAGGAAACTTCCTGGTGGCTGAACAGCTCACTACTACACTCTGCAACTTATAATGCTTCTGGGAATGCTAAAACTCTGCACAGGTCGACAGGCACAATGCAGTCAACATGTCCAGGAGACTACTGTGAGAAACCTGCACCATCTCTCTCCCTCACCCCACTCCAGGTGTTGAGCAGCCCCTGAAGTTAAAAAAGCCTATCCGCAGCAGGTCACTGAAAGCAAGTTATGTTTCTGGTTACATCCGTTCCCTGCTGATTTCATCCCGTCCCAGAATCTCAGTTAACTTTTAGCTATTCAATTCTGAACTGGTGACCATGGCAATTCTCATTAGAAATTCAGTCCTGCAAAGAAAGAGGGCTTGAGCTGCAGCATAAACCTAGTCTCATGGCAATTTGGGAACCAACATTAAGGCACTGGTGACCAAATTGGAAGTCCCAGGTAAGTGATAGGTTTTTGAGGTCACTTGAAGGAGCACCAACTCTGGTAGCAGGTCAGTTGCAACCACATCCAGCCATAAATAAATGCTCAGGAAAAGGGGAGATCTTAAGTGATATTCCTCTCCCAGGCTTGCTTCCCAGATTTTATAGTACCTCTAGACACCTTGCTCTGTGTACGAGTTTCAGTTCTGAACTTGCTCTCTTGTAGGTAGAAGCCTACACTCTGCCTTTCTGCACAGCAGGAAAGTTGTTTCTTCCTTTCTAGCTAAAGACATAGGAGTCCGGAAAGGCTAGGCAAGTATATTTATTCACAACACAGGATTTGGATATGAAATTTTAGCCAAGTTACTCAAAAGCATCAGAACCGAGATAGTTCTAGATCTGCACAGAAAGGAAACATGAATTATAAAAATGACTTCAACTGTAAGAAAGTTAATGGGTTTTCAGTGGTTGGTCAGAAAATTTAAATATTCAAGTTCTGGACCTAAACTCCAGACATGTAAAACTCAGTTCAAAACACTCAAGTTCTCTCGTGGATTTAGAAATTTACATAGAGAAAGGAAATACCAGATACATTGAAAGTATTTTAATATTTTGTCAGTAAATATTTAGGTATCCCTGTATGGATTACAGATCCTGAGAAGGTCCTGTTCACCCATTTTTTGGTTGTTGATTACATGACAAATGGAAAGATTACAAAGTCTACATGCACTGCTTCCAGTTCCTATAAGCTTGTTATGCTCACTGATCCCTCTAAGAAGACTGAGAGTTTAAATACTACAAAAACCCATTTATGCCAATAGATATTACAATTTATACATGAAACATCAATATAAATTAGAACATAAGATGATTTGGGGAGTTTATAAACTCTGCCAATTTCTTGAAAGAGTTTATGTTCTCTGTAAGCACTTTATCTCATGGCTTATGATTTTTACAGGGCACTCTGAAAAAAATGGTAGTGCTTCTATCTCACAATCATCATCACTGATAAGAGATGATAGTGTAAACTTAAAAATACTTGTGGCACTATCCGGACTGTTACCTTGACCTCCCTATTATTCCACTCCCCCCCCCCTCCTCGAGGTATGAAATATAAATAAGGTAAAAAAAAAAAAAAAAGATATCAATTTCTCACTTCTTTTCAAAGCTCATGTCTATGTTTGAGTAACACTCAAGTCACTTAAAGAAAAAGATGATTCTGTCATGGAAGACATTACAAAAGTGAAAAGCAATTTTTGAAGGAATTGAAAAGTCATTTAGGAAGCTTTGAGGCATATTACAATTTCAAATCTAGAAACCATTGTAAACCAGCATCTGTTATGATTTTCAAAATATTCGTACTATGTACATCAACTTTACTCTGCTGTAAAACTACTTTTACCTTCCTATCTCTCACTAGTTCAAGATTTACATCTGTCTTTATAACAGAACAAAAAAACTATGTACTGCTAGCAAGACAACATGTAATGTTCAGGTTTTTATTAGGTTAGAGCAAAATACAAAACCTGAATTTATATTAAAAAAAAAAAAAAAGTATACTTGGTGCACTTACAATAGAGGATAATAATAGAATATTAAGAATATAACAATAGAAAATATAAGACTCAACTCAAAGAATGTGAGTGGAAAATTATTTTGACAAAATAAGAAATTAACCAGTAAGTATATTACTGGCCTGAAACAAACAAACAAACAAACAAAAAAACAGCAAAGTTAAATATTTGACAAAAATATAAAAATACTGTCCATTGTCATTGTGTTTTCTTTCTTTGCCATTACTATTTGTCATTTTCCTTTTCAAAATGGGATGTGAGTAAAATAATAAAAGTGAAACTAATTGAAAAAGGTACCCAGGGCTGACTTTAAAAAATAAAAATAAAAAATAAAATCACAAAACTCTAAACACTTTACTTGTGCTGTCTGATTTAGTTCCGTCAATCACACCAATGCATTTCTTAAAGGACTGAAACAATTAATAAAAAAGATTAAGAAGTAATTTTTTTTACATACAAACTAGAATAAGCAAAAACAGATCATCAGATATTAAAAAAAAATCACACGCACTCCTTTTTTTTTTTTTTTTTTTTTTTTTTTTAATTAATTTGCCTGAAGAAATGATCTGTCATGGACTGTAAATCAAAGGAAGGTTTGTTTTTTTGTAAACCAAAGGAAGGTAATCTTTAACTGAAAATTCACAATTGATGAAAGCCAATGGTATATAAAAATATCAGTGTATATATATGTATATATATATTTATTTTACATATTTTCTTCTAGTCTTTCCTGCTAGGCATTCTCATGAGCAGGTGAGTGGGCTGGTTGACTTTACGTTCAAACTAATATGGCTATTTTTCTTTCCTACGGATGTATTTTTTTCCTTAGAAGAAACCCTGTATTTTCTTCCTTAGAAGAAACCCTGTATTTTCTTCCTTAGAAGATCTAAAAGCAAATATTTTCAATTCTGATAAAGAGAAATGAACTTTTTACTTTTATATTTTTTTATAGTTTTATTTTATTTTATTTATTTTATTTTATATTTTTTTAGAACTAATCTTGCCAGCCTTAAGGAAATTTGTATGGAAAACACAAACTGTGAATCAAACCAATTATGACCACTAAACTTTTACATTAGTTGTATTATCCAATAAATCTATTTTTTACTTTTATGATATTAAAAAAAAAAATTGTTTGAATGAGCTTTATGTAATTCAAAAATTATGTTTTGTACAGAAGCCATGAGGGAAGGATAAATATCAAGGGAATGAGCATTTTCTTCCTGCTAGATAGTTCAATACAGGAACTTATTACTTTAGTACAGAAGGGACTGATAGCCATGGGAACATCCTCTCCCATGCAAACTTTTAAATTTAATCAGGCTATAACATGACCGTTTACTAATCTTGTGAAAACTTATGAAAAACATTGCATAGATTGTTTAGCTACAATAGAAAAATGGAGATTGTGTTTATATTTGCTGCCGCTGAAAATGAGATATTTCCTTACAATATGATTTATACTATTAGATTTGCTCAGGGATGAATAAATAGTATTTCTATACCTTAGAAAATTCCTTTAAATTTAATGAGAGCAGCACATCCTAAGTGATTTGGTCTTACAGTCTACCTGTAAGAGAGGAAGGTCACTACAGGCAAACATAGGACAGCAAATATAGAATTTCTGTCTTTGCCAATGAAAATCAGAGTCCAGAGTGAATGATTCCATCATCAGTTCAGCTTAGAATTTTCTCATTAGTACATTAATTTAACCATAGGCAACTTTTTTGCTTTTCTCTTTCCTTCACCTGTGAACAGTGTGGATTAATATCAGTTAAGGGCAGACATTTCTTATTTTGATCTGTTTTTGCCTTTTCTGGTCATATTAACACTCATAGAAAGGAAAGGTTGCAGGTTTACTTAATCAGAAATACAAAGATAGATCTAATATTTCTTGTTGAGATCAAAAAATGGTGTACTCTGCATGGCAGAAGGAGTGTTGCATGATGTGCAGAAACATAAGTACTTTTTAAAGAAGCCCTTATGACTTATTTTACCAATTGCACATATTGACTGTAAAGCTTCACTAAACCACATTCATTACCATACCTTAGTATGATTGGTATTGGCCTCAAATCACATTGTTAGAATTGCATCAGAAAATTCCATTACTTGTTATAGTGGTTATTGTTACCAATCTGTTTTACCCTCACACTTCATTGTTAACAAAAAAGTAATTGCAGATTATGACTGACTCTACATTAACAGAAGTGTCACGTCTGTAATTTCATTTCTAACCAACAAGGTCAGTATAACCTCTCATAGTTAGTTTCTATGTTGTCAACAATGCAATTTGCTTATGCCAAGCAAGCTGCTTGGGCTTAAATTTTCCCAACTTACTTTTTTGCACAGTTAAAACATTTGAATATAATCAGCTCTCCCTTATGCTGAGTTACAATGTATCCTAATACTTTAAAGTGACCTTCTAAATAGCACAAATATTTCACCACTCATCTGCCTCTGTGCCAGAGCTACAGGCTACAGCATATTTCAAATAAGTAAGATGGTGCTTTCTCCAAAAACCTGAAAGCAGACCAAATATTAAGATAAAAGAAAAACAAAACAACAACAACGACAAAATAGCAACATTATAGCTGACAGAGTTCTGCTCCGTTCATTGAAGATATCTTGGTGATTTAAAGAAAACCCACAGTCTACTTTTGAAAATCAATGGTTGACACAAGATCAAGGAAACAACTTTGTTAATATGACTTTCACATCATGACAGAATTCATGGTAGTTAAGGTAGAAAGTTACAGGCAGAGCACATGAGGTGTTGAACAGAGAGGAAGAGACAACTGTGGACAACATGATGATTTCCAATTTTAAAGAAAAAGAGGAAAGAGATAATGTAACATGAAGGGCTGCAGTAACAGAAGTAGGAGGAAAAGTCTAATACTTTCAACCATATTTGAAAGATTCTGTAGGCTATTTTCAACTACAATGATCTTCATGTTGTATACAGACAGACTGACAAAGTTTGTCGGAACAGACTTTTATTTTTTTTTTAATTGTTTACCTTAAAAAGTGAGAACTGTAGAAATAGTTCTACATAGTTCAATATGGAAACGAGAACATCACTAGAGGAGAAATATGACTTGGAAAAAGCCAGTCCCATTTAACTACTGAAATCTGAAAAAATACTTTCAAAATTTTCTTTCACTGAACATCTCACACCATTCTGTTGAGAAACACAGTAAAACTGAGTTGTTTAAATTACTTTTGTAAACACAAACAGTAAAGAAACTACCAAAACAGTTTTTGAAAGGAAGAAAGCCAAACCTACCACCGCAATAAGAGACTCCTTCAGATCTATACTTCAGAGACTTTCACCATAATAATGGTTCCTTAATCATGTTTGAATGCAGATAGGCTTCTGAAATGCCTTAACATGAATATTGTGCATTAGTCATGCACAACAACAAGAAATACTTATGTCTGCACTTCAACAAATGCAGGTAGAGTTTTAACTCATATGTAAGGAAAACTTTTCAAAATAATGGAAGTCATCTACTAAACTACTCTGAAGAGTATTTTTTTTTGTTTGTTTGTTTTGTTTGTTTGTTTCTTTTTGACAACGGTTTACAGTATGTATCAGATTAGGTGAATTTAATTATTTTATTTTGTCTTTATTTCACAAGTAAGGTCACAATAGAGCCTCTTGTCAAACATCAAGAAGGAAACAGTTCCTGCACTAAGACCATAGAAAAATATGAACTTTACTTTTAGATTTCATCCAGAATTTGAAAATGAAACTTCAGTAGAATAAGTATAGTATTCTGATAGTATTCTGATGTTGAGAAAATCACTTGTTTATTAAAAAAAAAAAAAAAAAAAAAAAAGAAGAAGAAAAACAAAATAAAAACAGTTTCAAATACTGCAATATTGTGTTGGAAAAAAATAATAACATTCTATCATGTTTTTAGTAAAGATAAAAATGTGAAAGTAACATTAAGAGGAGGGTTTTTTGTTTGTTTGTTTTGTCTGTTTTTTTTTTTTTTAAATGAGGTTCTCAGTAGATATTAAACCAATAATTCATAATAAGCCTAATAGCTGGTCTCAGGAAAGTGGGAAAATAAAACAGCAGGAAATAGGAAATTATGCATGAAATAATATTATATAAGCCTCTCAGTGCATCTGGATTTTATATTTAGATTATGTGGTATGCTGTACCAGATATTGTTGACCCTTGGAGAATTTGCCCTGGACCTAACCATGCATCATCAACTACCAGAAGGACGTAAATTATAGCTTTAGTCTATTTCTGATTTACAACATAGGAAAGAAATGCCATTAAACCTGACTGTGGTGTCAGTACAACACTGCAAAATGCCTGTTTGAAATATTTTTATTTCCAAAACAACCAGGTCAACTTCAAGGTTCACTATCACAGCTCCTGTTGGATACGTGAACCCAAGCAGTGTATTATGCTTTGACCAGCTGAGGTTACCTAGCCTGCATTTCTTTGGTGGAATGAAGACTGTGTGTCAGATTCAGGCTTGAGGACTGAATGTTCATTCAACCCTGTATGGTGGGTTACCTTGGCTGGCTACCAGGTGCCAACCCAGCAGTTGTCTTGCTCCCTCTCCTCAAGAGAACACAGAGGAAAATAAAATAGAAAAGCACATGGGTCAAGATAAAGACAGGGAAATAATTTACCAATTATTATCCAGGTCAAAACAAACTCAATTTGGGGAAAATTAACTGCAGTTGTTGCCTATTAAAAATAGAGTAGGATGGTGACTTATGGCACATATGAGTGTTTAAAGTTTAGTCTAGCAAAAAAGTATCTGTTAAATTTTCAAAAGAAGTGCTTCAAATTTAGAAACCTTGAACCAATTCCTTCTCATATTGAAAAAAGCCATTGTTATAAGCACTATAATCTCCTAACATTTTTTACTATTTCTCCACTGAAGAAACTTCTAAAAGCTTAACTGAAAGTTCACAGAAAACATTTGCTTCTATGCAGTGACTCAGCATTTGGATTATACTGGTACTTGTGTAATGCAAAGGAATATGCAGTTAGCAAATATTCATCAAGTTTTTGCTGATTAAAATTTGTTTTCTTCTTTAAAAGATACACAGTACTTTTTAAAGCACGCAAATATCAATAACCACAAATTTTAGATATGTAAGGGAAAACAAATTTAAAAAGCAGCTTCCATTATTCAGCATATCTGCAGATAAAATGATAGGGTGGAAAAAGACAGGAGGGTTTTAAGCCCCCTTTAAAGAAGCTTGTGGCTTTTTGTAATATCTCAACTTCCATGCTATTGAACCAGAACTTCAAATTATGATTTCTAGGCAACACTGTTACAGAGAATCTCTTTCACAGTCCTTTGATAAACTGTTCTCTTTTACAGTCTATTATACTCAGGGATATTTCTTCATGAAAAATGGAAAATTAGGAGGACAAGAAATACAAATTAGGAAAAAAAAAAAACAACAAACAAAAATAAACAAACAAAAACCACAGTATAATACAGTTCTTGCTCTTCTTTTTCTCATTTGGAAGTAAAAAACAGTATGAAGTATGAGTTGTCTCATTGTCTGAATTGAAATGAGGTATTGATGGATGAATAGCTCAAGTATGTTAGATGACCATAAATGCTATGATATGAAGAAAATGTGTGATATCTCAAACAATGATAAAAAAGTAACTTAATTTTTAAAGAAAAAAAAAAAACAACTAATCTTCATCTTCAAAAATCTGTACATACAAATGCACAGAACATTGACTTCTGCATCTATTGGCAAAAATCGAATGGAGCTAGTTTAAACTAAACCAACTTCAGAGAGACAAAAGTGCAGGAGAAGAAAAAAGTCTTGCCATAGAAAGTGACAGAAAATACGTTAACAATGTTGATAGCAAACTCATGATCCACAAGAAAAAAAAAAAAAAAAAAAAAAAAAAAGAGAAAAAAAAAAGAAAGGTCAGAAACATATTTTCCACCACGAATTTAAGGTATCATAACTCCTCTGAAACAAAATATGAGAGAAGCTTGACTACCTTGTTCTGGTTTCAACTGGGATACAGTTAATTTTTTTCCTAGTAGCTGGTTATTCTGGTAGCTGGACATTCCATACTACATGCTGAACAATAAATACATACATCATGCTGAACAATAAATATGGAGTCACTGGTGGGGAGGACTGCTTGCTGCTTGGGGTCTGTCTGGGTCAGCGAATGGTGAGCAAGTGCATCGTTTGCTTTCTATAGTCTTATTATTCCTTTATTGTCTGTATTCATTCACTGTCTTTATCTCAACCCATGAACATGAGCTTTTTTTTTTTTTCTTTTTTTTTTTTTTTTTTATTCCCTCAGTTCTCTCCTCCATCTACCGAGGTAGGGGGGCGTTGAGTGAACAGCTGTGTGGTGCTTAGCTGCCTGCCAGGTTAAACCACAGTACTTGTGCAGCACATACTAAGACTGTTAAAATACAGAAAATATATATGTATATAAATACTGCCTTCCACATTTCCCTGAGGAAGGACTGGTCAGATACAACAGACAAGATACATCAGCAAAAAGAACATTTCTTTTAATTTAAAGATTGCTTGACAGCTTGCACATGACAATTTGCAGAGATTGCTTTTGGTTCAGGGAATACTATATGTTATTTTATTGTCTGTATCTTTGAACAGATAAGTGGTTGGAACTAACTAAACTGAAAATTATAATAATAATAATAATAATAAATTATTATTGTTTATTATTATTATACTAATAATAAAGACAGCATTATTCCTAGGTTTTGGAAAAAAAAAAAAACAAACAACAACAAACACACAAGATGACTCTATTGAGTACTGAAAATTGACTCCTCTGGCACTTCTTGATGTGGCAGCTACAGCATTTCTGACTGCTTAGTTTGTTTTGACCTATTCCCAGACTGAACATATGAACATATGAACATATTGTCATTTATCATCAGTATTTATCCTATATTATTCTGATTACCAGTATAGGTTTTTACCTTTAAATACAATCTGGACTTCAAATAAAAATAGTAACATAGAGAATAAAAAGCAGGTTCTGTGCAGTTACAATAACATGTTGCTTTGGACAGTTAAAAATATTAATATCATGTAGCAGGCATATGTTGATGGATCAGGGTTCCATCAGCAAATAAGTTAAAGCTGCCAAACAAGCTCTGATAAAATTAACATGCCTTTTTCAACAGGGACATGACACCATGACTGCCAAGTAGTAAGCTGAGGAGACCACAATAAGGGAGAAGGAGAGGAAAAGGTTAGTGATAATTGTTTTAGCAGAAATATCTCCAGATGAAAATTTTGAGATCTGATCTGTCAATCAGACTAATCAAAGACTAATCCTGTCTTTCTGTCACCTCTAATGTCAGTATTTCAATTAAATAAATAAACTTTATTTCTTGGGGGGGAGGTGGGGATGGGAGAATAAGATTTTTTATAATCCTTTCTTAGTGATGATTCTTTAAAGTTATTATAACTGCCCACGTACAGATCTCCACTAGAAATATCACAGCATGAATACAAAGTTCAAAAGGTGAAACCTACTGAGTTAAAGTCAGTTTAGTATATGGGCCAATATCTTTAACTAATTATTAAAACTATTACCCATACCTGCTTACATAGAAATTAAATAAATGAATAAATAAATATGAAACTTCTGTTAGAAATTGTATGTGTACTCTCTCTCAACCAGTCATTATCTTTTTAAATTTCAAGAAAGGTTGGACAACGAAATTTAGCATGCTGACTTCACCTAAGAGAAAAGCTATTTTTATGTCTTGTTCTCACATGGCAGTGCTACTGAATCTGGAATCACAGCAACACAGAAATTATAGGGAACAAAAGAAATGTTAATACAAATAGCATGTGTAAGTATAGCAATGGTTAAAATATGTTTCATCTATTGATAGAGCTTAAAACTTCAAAATCTTTTCTAGCATCCAAAACATTGTCACCTGTGTATTTCTTGCACTGGCTTAGGAACATATGGGCATATATTTTCTCCAGAAGGATGTATTTTGATATGAAAACAAACAAAAATAAATCCACAACAACTGCATGAAATAAATGTGAAGGGCTGGCTTCTCTAATTTTCCATAGTCAAAGATTTTTTTCCCTCAGGTATGTCCAGAACCAACATTTAAGTATCTATTAATCAAAGAAAAAGAATTTTAAAGTGATTCAATAGCTGGTCAGTTCAGTAAAGCAGTAATAAAAAATTAAATACATTATACCAACATCTTGTACTTTGCTCTTTCCCTTGTCTGTCTCATTTCTTAACCAAAAATTTGTGAGAAATTGGTGTATAAAGTCCTCTGATATTTGCTGATTAGACAGTTATTACAGTTATCGTAATTTAAGATTAAAGCATATATGAACTCATATTATACACTCAGAACATTTTATGCTCTCTACTTAACAAATGTAAGTCATGGAAGATGCTGTTCTTAAGAGCAGTTCTGCTTAGGCTGTCTTTGCACAAATAGTCACTCTACATCTGAAGACATGGATATTAGCAGTTTTACCAAACATCCTAGGCTGTAGTTAGGTACAATGAATGAATTCCACCTTGTTCAAATTACTTCTTTATGTTAAAGGCTTGAGGAAAAAACTATGGTTAAGGGCTACACACATTTCACTTTATTATACTCAGAACAAGCAGCTTTCCTATTGCTGTCTTTGATGCTTTGGGCAAGACTTACCACTCTCCCCATTAAACAAAACAATAGATTGCTGTTCAAGTCCTTCTGGTTTCCTGTTGCTAATTAGGGTTTTAAACAACCTTTTAGAAGCATAAATGGATCAAATTTATAACAAAGTATCTTGGAGGCACAAATAGATTTTGTTCCTTCCCTGCTGATAATCTCTCCCTGTCCTAGATATCCCATAGAATAACTCACTTCATTCTTATGGCTACTTCACCTCAAAGGTCTAACCCTCACTGGGATGCCACTAGGCTAGATGTTTCCTTACAACACCACTAAGTTCCCTGCAGTTTTTGTCTCATAAATCTTTATCTTCCAACCATGCATTTCCAAACTCACTGTGTATAGTGGGAATCTATCATTCAACAGTGTCTAAACACAAATGAATATATATACGTATGTGAAAAATACAAGGGTCATACAAAACAACACTATTGTATTTTGAAATATCATGTTTTCTGATATTTTTTTCATCTCTCATCCTTGATTATCACAATATCTGAGGGTAATTGGAATGATGTGACTTGGTTTCCTGGCATCTTCTTCCAGCAATCAGTTGCAAAGTGAAACAGTGAAATTTTATATTGCTAAAACAAGGGAATATAAAAACTTCTATGCAATTCCATGTAAGGAAAGAATGCATTTACTCAAACCTTCTATGCAATTTACTGGAAAATTATTTTCTGTGGGAAAAATACTCTTACACATTACAAAAAAACTCTGACGGCTCCTTAAGTTTTCAACAGAAGCTCAGAAAACTGAACTATATCATTATTCATTTATGTGTACTCTAAAAGTACAACTAGTTGGCCATTGACACACTCATAAGAACAAAGAATCCCCCTAGATCCCAATCATGCAATGGCCTCTCTTTGTGACTCTATATCCATGCAGGAATTTGTCTATATAGATTTGAAATATTTGACTGCATTACTGAGATTACCTTCTGCTCCAAACAGAAGATTCCTGTGATACCAAAACAAACAAACAAACAAAAATTAAATACAGCTTCTGAGTATAACTAATTGAAGTTTAAAATCAAAAAGGAAAAACCTCGAGCACCAAGTTGCTTAAAAACAGATACTTAAGAAGTTTTTCCATAATTCTAAGTCAGTTATGTAAACATTCCTGACACATTTCCAAGCTTAGGGCGCTCACCACTGATACAAGGTTTGCAGCTGTCACCTGGCCTCTGTTTCAATACAAAGCACAGAGACAAGCTTCTGCACTTTTGACAAATATTCAGATACACTGTTACATAAATGAGCTTTTTCCCTGTTGTGGGAGATGTACGGAAACAGAAACCAACTATTCTGGAGATGTAAAACAAGATACCTTTACAATTAATTTTAATGAATGAAAAAGTACATAAAAAGGAGTCATCCTGAAACTCTTTATTAATAAAAGAATTCAGCCTGGTGAGAGAGAAATAAAATAAACTCTCAAAGGTTGTTCAGGAGGATGTAACCCAAGCTTTTCTATTAGCCTTTTTGTTCAACTATATTTTTAATGATATTAGATTCATTTTGGTTCAGTGTGACTACTTATTTATTGCAACTTTTTTTTTTTTTTTTTTTTTTTTAAGTTAATACAAAATGGTTTGGTGTTATAGAAAGAACCTATAAGAACAGCTAAAATAATCTTCATATTAAAAAAGATTCAGTTCGGAGAACTAACTACCCAGCTGTTTTCCATGTTCCAGAACTGTACTTCTCACATAACAGTTCAATGGTAATAAAATTCACCTGAAATACAAACATTCATCTACTTTCTCCTCTTTCTAGATAAATAGTTGTGTTTCTAATATGGGTATTCTGGGCTGAGTTTCTCTAAATTGCAACTTTTTTTTTTTTTTTTTTTTAATCATTTAAATTAAATGGTATTCCATTTAAATTAAATGGTACTCCAGCCTGGGGCTATGGATAGCTAGAACCTGTGGACCCAGCCATTTCTCCAGGACCATACAAAATAAGAAATACCTTGCAAGAAGACAAAAGGTGGAACACCACAGAACATCAAAGGTTTAGCCTTCTGCCAGACACAAGTGATTTTTCCGTGTCATGATTTGCCAGAACTGACCACCAACTACAACTGGTCCTGGTACTCATATTTCTCTGGGGACCTGTGAACTACTACAGATAATAATCCTTACTCAGTAAGAGTTTTAATATATTCAGCCAAGAATCTAATTATAGCTGTCCCTCCAGTGTTCCAAGAACAATAACAAGAAGTTGCATACAGATATTAGAAAGGTGTTCTTTATAATGTAGTGAGACACTGGAACAGGTTGCCCGAGGGATGTCCCTTGAACTGTTCAAGGTCAGGTTGAATGGGGCTTTGAGCAACCTGGTCTAGTAGGAGTTGTCTCTGCCCATGGCAGAGGGGTTGGAATTATATGATCTTTAAGGTCCTTTCCAACCCAAACTATTCTGTGATATCACAAATATACACAATGAATCACAGGATCACAGAATAAAGGATAATTAGATGAGTTTGCTTAATTTTATGTCTGCTTTATTATAAAATGGATCTAACCAAAATAAACTCTGGATACAGTTTAGGATACAACTTACCATGTCATCATGTCAAGCCACATTCATAAGTAATGTTCAGAAAAGACTACCAACTGGAAAAAAAAAAAAAAAAAAGAAGCTCATAGCTCATTTTTTACAATTCCCTTGTCCATTATAAACACTTCAAGCTTGGAAATGACTATGGTAACAAGTTTTCATTCTTTGCAAGCAGCTTAATTAGTATTAAAATTAGTATTGCATTATCTTAACTTGCATTATATAAATTATATAATATCTTGCATTATATAAATTAAAATTAGTATTGCATTATCTTGCTGTGTAAATATAGTAAACAAGTAAACACAGAAGTCATTTGTCTGTTTTTTGTTTGTTTGTTGTTGTTTGTTTGTTTGTTTTTTTTGAGTTCCTTGCCTTTATATCTCCTCTTCCAGCTCTTCAAAATTTAAGAACATTAGTGTCTGGTAATATAATATGTTTTGCACAGGCACCAGGGAAAACCTTGCATAATGAGGCAGTGATTTAAGATAAAGTCTGCCAAAATATTTACAAAGTTGCAGAAAAACTCAAAATAATCATTGTCAGGAGAGCTGGAAAGCAATGAGCTCTGGGAGTTGAAGTTTAAATCTGACAGAGGTCAGAAATTAAACAATTTAGTTATGCCTGATTATCATAGCTCCCTTTTTACGGGTTACCATGTAAAGCATGCATAGTCTTGGATGAGATCAGGTATGCTATCAAATCCAGAAAAACAGAATTGTCTGTTTTGTTGTTCATTTTGTTTGTTTTGGTCATGTCCCACACCCCCATCTCACTTTATGAGTCTCACATTTATGACTGCTCAAAATGCCCTAAATTCACCTTAGAAAAGCACCATCTGGCTGTTACTGGCTGCAAATTACCAGCTGTGAAATATTACTATATTAAGAATGTCAGCCAAAACAACAGCCGACCTTTCATGCAAAACAAAGGTAGTGCAAAATCTTTATCCAGATTTCAACTAACAAACAAAATTTATGCTAATTTTGCCTTTTCTAAGGAAGGTATATTTTCTTCAGTATTTTAAGAGTGAAACATCTTTAGAGAACTACCAAAATATTGATTTTGAAAACTATATTTTATTTTTTTTAAATAAGTCTAAATGATGGGTAAGTCCTTTGCCAGTTCCTTGCACAAAAATAAATTTCTCCTTAAAGAGCATGCCACCAGTTATTTTCCAGGGAGGTTTTAACTCCCGTGTTTTCTCATCACCGCTGAAATTTACTAGGGACTTTGTCTTCACCACAGATTCGAAGATAGATACTGCATTATAACTTAGGATATCCTCTCAGTAGAGAGAATCATATTTACCTCCAAAGAACTTTACAGATCTATCATTAAGAACAGTCAATGATGTAAAATTATGAAAAATATATTGATGGAGAGGTGGAGAGGGGAAAACATTTTTGGGAGAGAAAAAAATAAGGTCTTAAAGGGGGGGTAGGGAGTTCTACATTCCTCTGTTGAGTGTTTCACACAGGTATAGACAAATAAAAGCTAATATGATTTCCTGCAGTACAAAGAGTTTCCTGCAGTACAAAGCAGTTTTTTTTTTTTTTGCTTTTTTTTTTTTTTTTTTTTGTTTTTGTTTTGTTTCCTATTAGCTTGTGCAATAGAAGATACAACCAGACTTTGACCCAATATGTTTTTAGACCTTGACAAATACAGAAACATTAATACGAAGGAAATGCATAAATACAATGGATAATAAGCGATACTTTATAACAGTTTAGCAGAATAACAGACAGGAAGCTCTTGAAGATTTGTTACAATGCAGTTGTTTAAAAAGGTGTGACAAAATTTTATCAGGCTGTTTATGAACTATGAGAATCCTCACATGTATTGTCCTTCATAGGTAGAATATTTTATGAAAAATATTGAAAAATCATTAAGTTGAATTAATGAAGCTTGAACTAGGAAAAAAATACACTAGACTGCACATTTCCTTCTCTGTTCCATAAGTGTTAATTAACAATGAATAATAATGGAATCACAAAGATTTTTAATCCAGAGAAGCCATGTCATAGTGAGGGCTCAGAACACAACAGAGTAGCTACTCATTAAGCCAACTGCAATAACTGGATAATACGCAAGCTCTTTGCCAAAGGAAGTGTGTAAGTGATCTTTTATTCAGGTTTAAATCACTACATTTAGAATAGACTAGGAACACTTGGCTGATCATTATGGTTCAGATAACAAATGGGAACTCATCTTATGCTGAGGTAAAACAATTGTCAGGGTGAGCCCACACTTTGTGCTGGTGTTTCTAAACCTGAAAATGTCGTACTACCTGCATGGATTTTCAGTTCAGATCTAATGACCATGTTCTACTGCCTCATCAGCCAACATGTGAAAGAACAGCATTGCAAAATTTGGACTTCTGACACGTTGTAAGAAGACTGCCTTCAGTCACCGTATAACACTACACTTTATGTGAATGTCATCAAAAACCTAGTAAACAAGGGCACATCCCAGTGAACATCTGTGGTGATTTTACCTTGCTGGGCGGCTGAACTCCATCACAACTGCTCTCTAACAACCCCTCCTCAGAAGAGGAGGAAAAGAAGAAAAGGAAAAAAAATGAATCATAGGTTGAGATAAGGATAATTTAATTAAAGGAAAAATAATTATTAGGGAAAATTATTATTAATTAAAAAAATTAACTAAAGGGAAAAGGGAAAAAGAAAGGGAAAGGAAAAATGGAAGAAAGAAAAATGACAACAAACAACAACAACAACAAAGCAAAGGCTGTGTGGAAATGCAGAGGAAAGAAATTACTCTCCACTTCCCACTGAGTGATACTTGACCATGTTATAAATGAAGTCTCAATTCAATCTGAATTTAGTAATATTTATAAAAGAATATTTATAAAAGGCAAGTAAACAGTGCTGGGTGCGCAGGGAGTCTATGCTCTACCAACGCACACATTGGTAGACACATGAACACATGAGCTATGCACACACAAACATTGAACATTTTAAATATACAGAACATTGAACATTGTTTTTACATCCTAAACCCAAGTATGCCTATACATATGTACAATCAGAAAAGGTAGTAAACAGTGCTGGGTGTGCAGGGAGTCTACACTCCACCAACATGCACACACAAACATCAAACATTCTAAATATACAGAACATTGCTTTTACATACTAAACCCAAGTATGCCTATATATATGTACAATCAGAAAAGGTAACAAACAATCCTTTAAGTTCCATGACTTAACAGTCTCCATTTTCCATTCCTTTTCTTAACTACAAACAAGTCTCCATTTTCCATTCCCTTTGAACAATACGTCTCGCTTTAAGTTGTCAAGCAACTCGGCCTTCAGGCCTCATGTATCCCGTTCTTCCAGCATAGAAGAAAAGCATACACATCTTCTTTTCAAGGCCAATAGGGCCTGGGTCAAAAGGCACTCCAGGTCACCAGGGGGCATAACAGTAAAAGTCTTTGATGGCTGTAGCAGCAGAGGGGTAGTAGTCGATGGTGTAGATGGCGTAGTAGTCGGATCAGTAAATGAGCTTGCAGTTCCCTCACTGTCTGGCAAACCACATGTTTCTGATTGTGGCCCCACATGGCTCTTTAAGGCCTCAGATACTGCTCGCCAGGTGCTGAGCAATCCTGCTGCAACCTTGTTGTTTTCAGTTGCAGAGTCCCACACCTTGACCTCAATTTGGTCCCATGTTTCAGGATCATAAACTGTCTGATTGTTAATAAGGAGAATAAGCTGTAAGGTTACCAGGACAGTCTTTCTTTCTAAGGACGTAGATTCCCCATAATGCGCAACTGCTTACCAGCGAGGGACAGTTGTGTGCATGGGTCTGCTTCTCTCAGCTTGAGCTTCTCTCCAGCTCTGGTGCACCTGTTTCCAGTGACTTTCTGTATGAGCTTCTTTGAGCAGTTTGCTGTTTGGCTGAACCTATCTTCATAAGGAGATCATTGCGCCTGTTCCCATCCTGGTCTTCATTCTGCTAGCCTGTTCCTTTTCATTCCTTCTTTCTACTTCTTTATTGATGATACAACTTTGTTACATCTTGTTGCTTTTTTTTTTTTTTTTTTTTTTTTTTTTCACCTCGAGGACAGGCTCCCCTCTTATACCCTTCTCCCCACAGCAGTCCTTTTCAAAAACAACTTTTCATTGGTCAAACAACTCTGCATATAACAGCAACAGCAAACACCCAGAAACTTCCATGTCTTAATGGCTGGAGAAGAAGCAACCCTGAGACTGCATTGGAGTCTCCTGAATCACTCTTCTTTGTTCCCACTAAACTCTTTTACATTCCTGATGGCTTCATTGTTAAG
Organism: Aythya fuligula; assembly: GCF_009819795.1. Taxonomy (NCBI): domain Eukaryota; kingdom Metazoa; phylum Chordata; class Aves; order Anseriformes; family Anatidae; genus Aythya; species Aythya fuligula. Next base: position 78,037,726 of record NC_045560.1, on the reverse strand, counting down.
AGTCTGATGTTATCATCAATGATGGGGCTTGCCGACCCCCATGGCCACACTCCCAAATCTCCCCCTTCTTTATTAATATCTACCATCTTCTCGACATCTGTACCTGTACATATGTATAGGCATACTCTGGTTTATTATGTAAAGCAATGTTCTGTATATTTAGAATGTTTGATGTTTGTGTGTGCGTGTTGGTGGAGCGTAGACTCCCCACACACCCAGCGCTGTTTACTTGACTTTTATACCTTTTTTAATATTCTTTTATAAATATTACTAAATTCAGATTGAGTTGAGACTTCATTTATAACAAATTTAATAAAAACAATCCCATCATCAACCCTGCATGGCTCCACTGTCACCCCCACCCCAGCTACCCCAGACACTATCTTGAAAAAATTACTAAGGCCCACCCTTCCTATCCTTTAACCAGCTTACAGTCCAAGAAAGACATTCTCCCAAAGCCTTAGTAATTTAATTTCTTTGCTTAGAATTACATCATATCAACTGGATCTCCTTTATCCACCCTTTTTCTACCACATTCACATAAGTGTTACAACACTGGTTACTGAGGCAGGTCCTCCCTCTACATAAGCTACACTGACTCCCAGGCAGAATTTATTCATGTGTTTATATTTGTTATTACAGATTCTGCCATCTTACCATTGATATATGCCAACCTCATTGCTCTGTAGCTGACAGGATGTCCTCTAGAGCCCTTTCACAAATAGGATTGCAGTGGCAATATTCCAGTCCTCTGGTACAGCAGCTATTTGTAATGTTGGGCTGCACACCAAGATCCGTAATTTCACATCTGAATTCCTTCAGAGTCCTCTAGTGAATACTGTCTTAGCCTTACTTGATGCAACTTGTCTATCAGATCTAATATATACCTGTATATTTACTTCAAATTGAGCTAGCTTCTCTGCTCTGCCTGTTAAACAGGATGGGTCAGAGCCAACCTCACCAACACCTTCAGCAAAGGCCAATGCAGAGAATTCATGTCTCTTCTCTGCTGTCTCTGACTCTTTTATCATCAAACAATACCACCAACTACCTACCTGACTTCTTAATTTTGAAGTTGTTAAAAAAGTTCTTAATGTAATCTCCAGCATAGCACATGGCACATTTTGTGGGCTTTCCAATAATTCTCACTGGGAGATGATTTAATTCTCCAACACAATCAATAAATTGTATTTTTAACAGCCTCCAGGCTACTTGAATATCTCCACGGCAGGTCTGGGTTTCTTTGTTTTCCTTAGGGGGGAGGAAGGAGGTTGTTTGTTTTTGACAGTTTCTAATTTTCATACAGTTTCAATTCTGAAAATTGAATATGCATACAATGGATTTATTTTGCCTGTTGTCTCCTGCTACAATAATAAAACTAACTGTACTACAGAAACTGCTACAGCACAGCTCTTGCGTAATACCTCTTGAACTGGGTGTCGAGCAGTGCTCAATCCAAACTGGAACAGCATATTTTCTTCTGGTTCCAAAAGCAGGCCTCAAAAGCAGTCATTTATTACATCTAAAAATGGAATTGACCTGCATGTGGTAGCTGAAGTTTCCCACTATTACTATCCACCTCAAAACTGTGGTTTTGCTAATTTGGTTTAACATTATGTTAATTATATTTCCTAATTACATTGTGAACATGATCTCATTACAATCTGTACAATCTTATTATTAGAATCTGGACACAAGAATTCCATGCTTCTCTTTTCCTTTCATGTTTGTCCTGTTACACTTCACATAATGTTACACACATGCTGCCACTCCTTTCACCCTCCCATTGGTGTAAACTACTTTGATTCACATAAAGTTGGTACACTGGTAACACTTCCCTGTTATATTACAGTTGCCACTTCCTGCTATTTATTTTGATTCTCCTATCTTACTTTTCAGTGTTTCAGGCTGTTGTAAATATATATATATATATATATATATTTTTTTTTTTTTTCCTCCACTCAATACTGAACATATGAATCAATCAACATTATAGGTGAAATAATTTGCTTTTTTTTTTTTTTTTTTTTTTTTTTTTTGTGTACTGTTTATTTCTATCAGACTTTGCAGGAGTGCACTGGCCATTCTTCAGTTTAAACAAGGTGGTCTTCAGTGCTTCTCAACTTTTCATCAGATTTCTAGTTTGTTTATTCCTCTCTAATCTTTTTAATTTTTAGTGCCATCATCCTGATTCCATTATGACGAAGGTGAAGCCTCTACTTCCTATATAGTTCCACTTGTCCAGAAAGTTTCCTCAACTCCTAATACAACTAAGTTGGTCATCCCTACATTATTTGCCTCATCCATATACAGAGGCATCAAATCTCTGCCTGGCACTTGGAATGTGAACACGGATGTTTCTGTTGAGGTTCTGGACTCTAGTCTCTGCTAAGCAGCCAAATTTAGACTTGTAAACACACTTCCTACACTTGATTGATATGTTTCTCATACCAACATAGACCATAATTACTGTCTGGTCCCCTACACTTCCAAAGATACATCTTTTCATGTCCATTATCTTTGTGCCTAGCACACAAGTTACCACTGAATACCACTGGATGTTAAGAAGTCTATTTACCTACATGTCACTGAACCTCTCACTAGTACCATCTGCCTCTTCCTACTTGCTGACACCTCTCTGCTGCAGGAGTATCTTTAGTAAAAGAGGACATTGATCTCTGCTGGAGCATGAATCTCATCTGCAAGACTGTCACACCTTGCTAGTGGAGCATTCTCCATCCTGGAGACTTGATTCTTCTTTGTAGTACAGAGGCTGTCACAACAGAGATGAGACTACCCTGCAGAGATGAGACTACCTTTTCTGTTTCCTTAGGTTGCTTAAATTCAGCACATCCCCAACTAAAGATCACAAACTTGTTCATTCACTACCAGGAGATTCTTGCACTACGTTGGCAAACACAGAACCTGCCCCTTGAATCAGTCAATATACATGCTGCACATTGTAACAAACTGGCTACGTCTCCTACTCTGCTGGGGGACTCATGCCTGCATCCTGAGGTATTTTTATTACATGTATTTTCTTTAATCTTTGTGGGCTAATACTTTTTAGTTTCTCTTTTGATTGGGTGATTATGATTATTCTAAGATAATTAAAAATATGTGAGAAATATGGAAGAGTGTAAAAATAAAGAAAACAAGATTAAAGAAATTAATAAAATGTGCTTGTTGTGGTTTAACCTGGCAGGCAGGTAAGCACCACAGAGCTGCTTGCTCACTCAGTTGGAAAGGTAAAAGTGTGAGAACTCAGGGGTTGAGATAAAGACAATTTACTAGGTAAAGCAAAAGCCACATGCACAAGCAAAGCAAAACAAGGAACTGACTTGCTACTTCCCTTTGGCAGGCACACTTCCATGTTCAGCCACGTGCAGGAAAGTGTGGCTCACCACACATAGCAATTTCTTGGAAAGACAAACACCATCACTGTCACTCAAAAGAACCGACCTTTCCCCCTGCCCCCAGTCCACCCCCCCCCCCAACACACACACAGACCTCTCCTCATCATTTATCCCAGCTTTTCTTGCTGTGCCTGACACAATAAGGTATGGGATGTCCCTTTGGCCAGCCTCAACAGCTGTCCTGGCTGTGTCCCTTCCCAGCTCCTGGTGCACCCCCAGCTTCCACACTGGCAGGGCAGCACAAGGAGCTGAAAAGTTTTGGCTCTGTGTAACCACTACTCTGCAGCAAATAAAAACGTTGGTGTGTTATCACCACTGTTTTCTTCAGAAACTCAAAACACAGCATAGTGTAAGTCCCTATAAAGTTAACTCTATCCCAGCCAAAATCATGACAGTGCTTCTCCCTGGACCATGTCAAGGTTTCAGTGCTAAAAACAGCAGACTTGGTTCTCTTCTTTAAGTCTTGGAAGATCAACTTTACGAACTTTAACCTTAGCTGAGTATCCAGACAGAAGAAATTTTGCATAAAGTCTTGAGTGGCCCACCTCACCTTGTATTGAATATTTATGAGGACACTTGCCAAGGCAATCGGCTCCATGGCAGATGCATTCTGCAGTGGAGCAGGGATCAAGATGGGCAGGGCTTTTTTTTGACATCGAGGCTACTCGAGGCAGCTGAGGGAGCCACCAGGACCCAGCAGCCCTTGCGATGGGAGGCTAATGAGGCATGGGCAGAACCAGCAGCTCCCCCTTCCCAGCTGTTCAGAGGCAGCCCCTATGGAGCATAAGTGACCAGGAGCATGGCGAACAGGAACAGGGTGTGGCACATCAGTTTGGCAGTGCATGCAGGGAGGGTGAGCAGGGAGGGCACCTTCACTGTTCGTTTCCAACAGGCTTTCCCAATGGTGGTTGTAACCTGCTTATGAAAAGCCCAGACATGCTATCCACCAGATAGTACACCATGCCCTCCGCATCTCTTGTGGCCTCTCCAGCCACAGTCACCAATGTGTCTACCCAGATGGAGGTCTCAGGGAAACACATAGATGTCCAGGTCCTGGTCTGCAGGGTGTGCCTAAGTCTTCTGTCAGTGTCTGACAGCAGCAGTGGTGGGTATGCCTGTGGGAGGTGTGCCCATGTTGAAGAATTGCTCTGCCTGGTGGTGGAGTTTCTGGAGGAGTTGAGTATGCTAAGGAGCATCAGGGAGTCAGAAAGGGAAACTGACTGGTGGAAGCATACTCTACCCTCCCTGAGACAGACTCATGAGCCAGCCACAACACAAGTGTCTCTTACTATGCAGAAGACAAAAGTTCCCTCATCCTGCCAGGCAGTAGGAGGGGACCTATGCCAAGGGCGGTAATGGAAGCAGGTTCCTGCATGGGGGTGGTAGGCGAGCCCTCTCCCTGCCCACCTCACCTTCCCAGCTACCCTTATTTAACAGGTATGACACTCTAGAATATGACAGTCAAAACAACAATGTAGACGAAAGCCCATCCCAGTTGGAAGAGGTGCCTAAGGCAAGGCAATCTACCCCCCCCACGTCACTACATCTTCTGTCAAGAAAGAAAGAAGGATTATTGTCATGGGGGCTTCCCTTCTGAAAGGGACAGAGGGACCAATATGCCGTCTGGACCCAACGCACAGGGAAGTTGGCTGCCTTACTGGGGCTTGGATAAGAGATACTGCCAAGAAGTTCACTCGCCTGGTACAGCCCACTGACTACTACCCACTACTGTTTTTTTCAGGCTGGTAATGACAAAGTAGCAAGGAGAAGTCTGAGAGCAACCAAAACGGACTTTAAGACTTTGGGGTGACTGGTTAAAGGATCAGGGTCACAGGTTGTGTTTGCCTCTATCCTCCTGATAGGAGGGATCAGTGTCGACAAACAGACTTGTCTTATCAATACGTGGCTTCAGGACTGGTGAAACAGGCAGAACTTTGCATTTGTTGATCATGGGAAGGTCTACACAACACTGGGGCTGCTGGCACCAGATGGGATGTGCCTCTCTCAAAGAGGGGAAAAAAACTCCTTTTGCCCAGGAGTTAGTGGAGCTGATAGACAGGGTTTAAACTAGAGTCAAAGGGGGAAAGGGATAAAACCAGGCCCACCGGTGATAAGCTAAGGGATGGCGTGCTAGAATCAGAGGGACTGTGTGCTAGTGTGGTTCTTTGGTCTGCTCCACAAGGTGTTGCGTGCAATGAAGCACATTTGAAATGCTTCTTCACAACTGTACACAGTATGAGGAATAAAATGGATGAGCTAGAAGTCTTGGCCCAGTCCCACAGCTCAACATCATTGGCATAAGCAAAGCCTGGTGAGATGAGTTCTGTGACTGGTGTGTTGCAATAGATGGTTACAGGCTCCTCAGGAGTGACAGGCAGGACAGGCAAGGTGGAGGGGTGGCAATGTATGTGAAGGAGGGGCTGGACTGTGTAGAACTTGAAAATGGTGATGGCAAAGTTGAGAGCCTCTGGGTAAGGATTAAGGGATGAACAAACAAAGGGGATATCATTGTGGGAGTCTATTACAGATCACCTGGCCAGAATGATGACGATTAATTATTTTTTGAGGAACTAAGAGATACCTCGAGATCAACTGCCCTTGTCCTTATGGGGGACTTCAGCTTGCCAGACATCAACTGGGATTACCACATGGCTGACATGAGCAAGTCCAGGAGGTTCATAAAGCACCTCGATGATAAGTTCTTGGTGCAAGTGCTAAGGGAGCCAACTAGGAAAGGTGCCCTCCTAGATCTGTTGCTGGAGAACAGAGAGGGTCTTGTGGGGGACATGACAATTGACAGTCATCTCAGTCATAGTGACCATGAAGTGGTTGAGTTTAAAATTTATGGTGAGAGAAGGAAAACTGCCACCAAAACTTCAGCCCTGGATATGGGGAGAGCAGACTTCAGGCTGCTCAGGGAACTAGTCAGCAAGGTCCCCTGGGAAACTGCTTTTGAAGGCATTGGCATCCATCAGTGCTGGTCAGTCTTTAAGCACTGCCTCCTAAAAGCACAGGATCAAGCAATTCCAAAATATCGGAAGCCAAGCAGGCAGGGCAGAAGGCCGGCCTGGCTGACCAGGCATCTTCTGCTGGAGCACAGGCAGAAAAAGAAAGTATACAGCTGCTGGAAGGAGGGTCAGGGAACATGGAAGGAATACAGGGATGCTGTTAATGACTGTAAGGAGAAAATTCATGCAGCCAAAGCCCAGGTAAAGTTGAAGCTGGCTGGGGCTGTGGGTGACAATATTTTATATATTTTTTTAATATGTGAACTAAAAAGGAGGACCAAAGAAAACATTGGTCTGCTACTTGATGGGGAAGGTCTCCTCACAGACAAGGACATAGGCAAAACAGAGATGTTTAATGCTGCCTTTGCCTCTGTCTTCAATGCTGGTGATGGGCTTCGGGACCCAGAGTGCTCTGAGCTGGAGGACCGTGATGGTGGGAATCATAAACTCCCAACTGACCCCAGACATATGCAGGATTTTCTGCTCCACCTGGATCCATGCAAGTCCATGATGGGATTCATCCCAGGGTGCTTAAAGAGCTAGCTGACGTCATTGCAAGACCTCTCTAAATTGTCTTTCAATGATCTTGGGAATCTGGAGAGGTCTGGAAGCTGGCAAATGTTGTGCCAATTTTCAAGAAGGGCAAGAAAGAAGACCTTAGCAATTACAGACCTGTCTGTCTCACATCAGCGCCCGCTAAAATTATGGAGAAGATGATCCTTGAAATTATTGAAGTTCACCTGAGGGACAATGTAGTCATTAGTCCTAGCCAACATGGGTTCATGAGGGGTAGGTCCTGTTTGACTGACTTGATTTCCTTTTATGATAAGATCACCCATCCAGTCAATCAAGGGAAACCAGCTGATGTGATCTTTTTGAATTTCAGTAAAGCTTTTGACAGTTTCCTATAGGATCCTACTGGATAAAATGTCCAGCATACAACTTAACAAAAACATCATACGATGGGTGAGCAATTGGCTGATGGGCAGGGCTCAAAAGCTTGTGGTAAATGGGGCCACATCAAGCTGGTGGATGGTCACTAGTGGGGTTCCCAAAGGCTCCATTTTAGGGCCAGTCCTCTTCAGTGTTTTTATAAATGATTTGGATGTAGGACTAGAAGGTATTCTGAGCAAATTTGCTGATGACACTAAAAGGAGTTATTGACTCTGTTGAGGGTGGAAAAGCCTTGCAGAAAGATCTGGACAGATTGGAGAGCTGGACAGATTGGAGAGCTGGGCAATCACCAACTGCATGAAGTTTAACAAGAGCAAGTGCTGGGTCCTGCACCTGGGATGGGGCAACTCCGGCTATATGTACAGGCTGGGTGATGAGACACTGAAGAGCAGCCCCACAGAGAGGGATCTGGGGGTTGTGGTTGACAGCAAATTGAATATGAGCCAGGACTGTGCCCTGGCAGCCAGGAGGGCCAACCATATCCTAGGGTGCATCAAGCATGGCATCACTAGTCTGTTGAGGGAAGTGATTGTCCCGTTCTACTCTGCGCTGGTGCAGCATCACCTCAAGTACTGTGTGCAGTTCTGGGCACCACTGTACAAAAAGGATGTAAAACTGTTGGAGAGTGTCTAGAGGAGGGCGACGAAGATGTTGAAGGGCCTAGAGAAGGGCTCATAGAAGACATATGAGGAGTGGCTGAGGTCAGTGGGCCTATTCAGCCTGGAGAAGAGGAGGCTGAGGGGGGACCACATCGTGGTCTACAACTTCCTCACAAGGGCAAGTGAAGGGGCAGGTACCGACCTGTTTATTCTCTTTAGTGACCAGCAATGTGACCCTAGGGAATGGTGTCAAGGTGAGGCAGGGGAGGTCCAGGCTGGATATCAGGAAGAGGTTCTTCACCCAGAGGGTGAAGCTCACTGGAACAGGCTCCCTGGGGATGTAGTCATGACACCAAGCCTGTCAGAATTCAAGAATCATTTGGACTGTGCACTTAGTCATATGGTCTGAATTTTTGGGTGGACCTGTGTGGAGCCAGGAATTGGACTTGATGATCATTGTGGGTCCCTGCCAACTCAGGATATTCTATGATTCTATGAAATTTTACATAAAGACTTGAGTATCCCCCCTCACCTTGTATTGAATACTTATGAGGACTGAATCCACTATTTTGGACTGCTGACTGAGATAACCATAACATCCTGTAACTCATGATGTTCACATGGAGGTTCTGTATTAAAAGGCATTGGAGAAAAACACTTAAGTCAACTCAAAAGCCCTGGTTATTAGCAAATACCAGCTTGGGTATACATTCACACAACAGGTTATCTGGAGCAGGTCTAACTATTTCAGTAATCAGATCACACAGAACAACACAATCACGCTACAACTTTTTTTTTTTTTCCGGGCCTGACATAGGGCTTTAGCTTGTGAGCATCCTTACCTGTTGCTTTAGTGTGCATATTATCAAGCAGCCACAAACAGCATCTCAGCTGGAAATGGCAATTGACAACACAGTAGCAATAAGAAACAGCTTGTTCAGTCATCCATCAGTTGTATCTGACTGGGTGAATGCTTGTCTACTACTACAGCAACCATTTACTTACAATTCATTTAAAACATCTGTAGCAATGTTTTTTATGGGAAAGGACTAGCTGCAAATTATAGCAGAGAGAGCATTCAAGACGCTAGTCAAGCTCAGATGTTCCTTATTGCACCCAAGAATCCATGTCAATCTCAGTCCAACTTTTTATATAGCATACCATACAGAATGAAGAAAAAAAAAATACATTAAAGAGGACAGAATTTTCTCAGTTTTTAGGCTCTTCAGGAGAATGAAATTCAACACAGCCTAGACTTACTGGCTTAACAGTACAGTGAGGTAGTGATTTGACCATGCAGACATGCCTACAGAAAATCCAGTAATTAGTACAAGTCAGGCCCTGCAGCTTTCTTTCAGCAAAAAAGACAAATAGTTTTTAGCCTCCAGAACTCCATGGATTAAGTTAGCCTATTATTTCCAAAAGGTAGCTTTAAGTAGAATACTTCAGTAGCCTGGAACAAAGTTTATCAAGTTTGGGGCAGATATGATGAAGTCTGTTCTAATTTTCTATAGAAAGCTTGTGAGGGAGCTGGCTAAAATAGAAGTACAGTGGGGAGATAGAGGCGAATTAATTAATATTACAAATTTCAAAGCCAATTGATGAGTTTGAAACAAGTGTACTCTCCACTCTGTTCTTCTATCCTCCATTCTCAGATGTCATTGCTTTGGTGACTTAAAAAAAGAAAAGAAACCCACACAGAAATCATTACAATGATTTGAAGCAAATTTGTTAAAACTTTTCTGCACCAAAAGCCTGCCTTCAGTGCTAAGAATAAGCTTTTAGCAAACCAGCAGATTCAGTAGTGCTTCTATTAACTTATCTAAAATCATTACAGAAAATTAATAAAAAATTGTCAGGGTTTATTTTGAGAAAAATATCTTTAAAAAGAGATATATTTTTTAAAAGTATTGATCATTTTATATTTGTCACTGCTTACACGAGTGAAAAGCCAAATTATAGGTGAATCAATAAGAACACATGGCAAACATAAAACTAATAATTTTAAATAGCCAAAGAGTACACAGGTACTTATACATATGTATATTACTATAAACGCCCTCTTTTATGTGCTAGTAATATTGAATGATGATAGCTTCTACAAGTTTCATGATCTCTACTTGTTGTGACCAGCCATTTCTGGAAAGCAAGACAATTTGAATAGCCTGAGTGCTCTAAAACTTCAAGAAAGAATCAAAATGAAAACAGGACTGATTACAATATCTCTTTTGTTGTTGTTGTTGTTTTGTTTGTTTTACTCTAAAAGACCTGCAGCTTTCCATTGCATCCTGACTTAATAAAAGGAATTGACACTAAATTTTGCTTTAGTAAATAGATTTTAATGATAAGATGCTTATCAGGACTTTGCATAACTGTTGGACACACAACTGTAGAATATCAGGAATAACCTACATAACATCTGCATTCAAAAGCCCTGGGACAATTTGCCCCTCTAAAAATGGAGCACTATAGCAGAAATTAAACCAGAAACCTTCTGCACAAAATAAACTCATGCAAGCAATCTATTTTTTTCCCCATGTTCCTTTTTTTTTTTTTTTTAATTATTATTTGCTACCCTTTACCAACATTTTTTCCTGCATACAAGCTATCAAAAAAGCCAGTGTGGAAAAGAATGGTGAAATGAAAGCCCTCTCCATCTCTCCATTACAGTCCTTGTCTTTGCCCCATTCATTGTGGCCTCATTTCCTCAGCACTACTCACTCCTGATTTTCTCAGTTGCCGGTATCCAGAAACCATTGTAAAAACACCTTTATTTTCTTTCTATATTTTGTATTAAACACTTTGGTTTTTCCCCTGTACAAGGTTGTTGTAGCTTGCTGCAACTTGCATTATTCTTCTCACTTTGACTGTTTCTCTTCTATTCCTTTCCATTCTAAGTGAGGTCATGTCTCCCACCATTTTTTCCACTGGAAGTGAAAACTGCTAAATCAAACAGAGCAGCAGTTGCTATGACATGAATGTTAAAGACATCAAACCGCAACTGTAAATTCCATCTTTTACTTCATTTATTTATTTATTCTAAATAGAAACAGGGAAAAAAAATGACAGCATGGTTATGGAAATCTGTTATGTTATTGGCAGAAAGACTGAAAGATACCAGTCAACATACTCATCTTGTCCTTACATTAATTCTTTCAGTTACAGTATAATTAGCACACTTCTCCTATGCATTCATTTTCCTTCTTTGTGAGAAGGACAAAGAAATATGTTTTGTAATGTAAAGGATAAATGATATGGTTTAATTAAGACATCTCTATAAATATTGTCTGTAACATTAGCTCTTTATAAAATCCTAAATTTCACAGAATTTCACAGAATTTCTAGGTTGGAAGAGACCTCAAGATCATCGAGTCCAACCTCTGACCTAACGCTAACAATCCCCACTAAACCATATCCCTAAGCTCTACATCTAAACGTCTTTTGAAGACTTCCAGGGATGGTGACTCCACCACTTCCCTGGGCAGCCTGTTCCAATGTCTAACAACCCTTTCCATAAAGAAGTTCTTCCTAACATCCAACCTAAAACTCCCCTGGCGCAACTTAAGCACATTCCCCCTCGTCCTGTCACCGGGCACATGGGAGAATAGACCAATCCCCACCTCACTACAGCCTCCTTTAAGGTATCTGTAAAGAGCAATAAGATCACCCCTGAGCCTCCTTTTCTCCAGGCTGAACAAGCCCAACTCCCTCAGCCGCTTCTCATAGGACTTGTTCTCCAGGCCCCTCACCAGCTTCGTCGCCCTTCTCTGGATGTTTAAGTTCACAGTATCTCACAAACTGCATTACCTCCTTTGATAAACATATTTCTAATATGGAAATGAGTCTGAAGGGAACCTTTTGAAGCAGAATAGAACAATAGCTGCTCTGCATTTTCAAATTTTACCTGGAGAATGAAAGACTAAACAAATGAGAGAAAGCTGCTTTTGTAGAATCTCTTCTAAACAGGAAGCCACTTATATTATTTACTATAATATATTATAGTATAATACTATATTTTATTACTAAATAATGATATGTAATATTATAATACTATGCTTGTAAGTATAATATTCTGTACTTAAAAATATGGAATTTGTCAGTGATCCATATGTTCCTACCGGATGCCCTTTTAGGAGAGGGCTTATTCTAAAATTGAAGGTCTTATTTCAACAAGGAAGAGAGGAAAGAAATAGAGCACAAGATGTGGGTCAGCTAAGAAGGACAAGCATCTACTACACTTTTTTTTTTTTTTTTTTTTTATTTTGTGCCTTCATCAGGCACACAGCTGGAAGGCAAAAATCCCCCAAGTCAAGACTTTTTGTTCCCTTTCTGACCAGCTGACATTACATTCCCATTAAGCCATAACATGTTCTGATGCTCTAAGCCATATTCTAGTGATATAAAAGACAACAGCATTGTTCCCATTTTGATCATGCCTGCAAACAAATCCAACCAACTCATGTCTTTATCAGGACACTACATCCTAAGTAAATTCTTGCAAAGATGTAATTACATAAAAAAAAGTCACAATATATTTTATGTTACTGCTTATTATTTTATCTTAATCTTACATCCTACTGTGATTAAAATTTCATTATCAGCTATCAAGTGACCTATCCTTGAATATTTAGTAATAATTAAAGAATATCTACCATTCCCCATTTTGCCCTCTTCAGTTGAATAAAGATGCTATATGCATATTTGAAAGTGAAATACCTAATAGGAGCAATTAAACCTGCAACAAATCAAACATATAACAAAAAATAAAACAAAACGACCAAAAAACCGCAAACAGCCAACCTTCCCTCTATCCCCTCTAATATATTTCCCTTCTAAATTCAGTAGTAAAGCCTGGGACATATGCAGGAAATCAATTAATTTGCTACTGCCTCTTTGCAGGGATTCATTAGCAGGCAAAGGAAAAATACCAGTGAGTATGGGGCATACAATTGCTGTCTGAATCAGTAACCAGAGGAATTTGAGCTGACAAAGAAAAATTAACTTCTAGCTGAGTTTTCCTATTGGTTTTCTATTCTTACCTAGTAAGAAAAAACCTGCAAATATCATCTTAATATACAGAACAGTATATCATTTTACCTTTGGATTTGGGGAATAATAATAGGAAGAAAAAGAACTATTTTCCTAACAGAAGGAAAAATTCAAGTGGGTGCATAAATGAAAAACAAAACAAAACAAACAACAAAAAACAGAGGAATGATTCAAAACTAACAGAGGCAGACTCAAAGTTACATCTTACAAAAGCTGTTCCAAAAACTTAGTTATGTTGACATAATGGATATTCACACCACTGACAAGGGAAAAGCTTTGAAGATGCTAGGATCTTCAGTGCTCTAGGAAAGGAAAAAGGCTTTGGCTAGGAAAAACTGATACAACTTATGCTACATATCCTCCTTTGCTATCCAGCAAGCAGTAGCTGACACTACAGGTTCCAAGCTTTCCTCTTTCTCTCACGTATGCAAGTGCAAACAATGATTGATTACATAGTATATTTAGAATTAAAGTTTGTATTTGAAATCATATTAAGATTATGTTCTTCCTCGGCTCTAAGTATATTCAATAATCCCCCAAAGGTAGGGAACTCTTAATCAAGAAATAATAGTAGGTTATTTCTTTGCTACAGGATTTTGTAGCATCTTATTTCATTTCCATATGAAATGCTGGTTGTTTTCATATAAAATACCATGCTTCACTAATCTCATTTGGATGTCCAGGAAGGATATTTGAGCTGAAACTGCTATTGATTTGAATTTAAGTTTAGAAAACTGCATGTAACTAAAGAAAAGGAATGCAGCTTCTTATAACAGAACACCTGAAGAAGAAACTAGGAATTCTGTATACACCCACGATTAGGATAACCTTATCTACAGATAAATTGCTAGATTAATGAAACTAGATATGAAATATCACTTAAAATCTTCGCTAGAATAATCTGCTTCTTATTAATGGTTGTTTTAATCTCATTTGAAATTACTTATTGCATTACTTTTGGCTTCCACAATTGGTTTCATTATGGGGCCAGCATCTACATTTCTTTCTCCAGTAAATATAGATAGTATGTTATTTGTGTCATAACAAGGTCCACTAGACAACACTCATATACGGTTTCAGTTGCCTTTTAACTGTGCTAGTTTCCATTCTTCTGGTGGTTTTCCATGTTGGCAATGTGCCTCAGACAAGGTATTTTAGGAAGCCTAAGCCAAAAATCAGTCAGTCATGTTTAAGAATGAAAATGGGTGCAACTTTTTTCACTCCTTTAGAAAAAAAGTCTGTTCAAGTGTGCAGCTGATAGTTTTTAGCATCTCTGCACATCTGTGCAGAAAATAAAAATCTATCCAACAGAAAAATAAAAAGAACAAAACACTAGCTCTGATATTATTATAGATTGTACCATAATGTATACATATAACAGGAGAGAATTATGGTTATTTGCATAATGCAACATCATTTTTTAGAATTTCCTGCCCTTTTACTGCTTGGCTTAGCAACTTTACTGTTCTTTTGCAAACTGTTTATTTCTAGTAATTACCCTTTGCTGTGAAAATGTTAGGTTTTTGGGCTGGTTCCACATGGATTGGAAATTGTGGAAAAAAAATAGCAGGATTATTCTCAGAGTAATTCATTTATTTACAGACACATACTCAAAGTCCCATTTCTCTCAACAGCAGTATAAACATGCAGAATGAATGTACTCACAATGCTCCCATGCCAGTCTTTTCCTCCTTCAGCTAGGTACACAGCTTTATGGCTCTTAGTCTCTATTTCTTTTAAAGCAAATAAAATTAAAAATCCACAACCCATTAAGTGACTGTTATCTGGTCACTTTAAGCTATGTATACACCAAATGTCTGAAACTGGGCACATATCATTTGAAGATTTTACATATTCTTGCTTTACAAAAACTATTTTAAAATGAGCTGGTGTTGAGCTGATATTGCTTGAATTTTCAGTGGATGCACAAGAAGTCCCATCTGAAACCCAGTTTTCTGAATAGGTCTCAGCCTATGTCTTGAAATTTACTTGTGGTTTTGAAGACTGGACTTGTGTAAACCATTTGACACTGTTCCACACAACATCCTTGTCTATAATCTGGAGAGATATTGATCTGACAGATATATCTCTTAGTGGAAAAGGTTGTGGTTAACGTCTCAGTGTCCAAGTGGAGACGAGTGACTAGTGATGTTTCTTAGGGGTTGGTATTGGGACCAGCATCGTTTAACATCTTTGTCAGTGACATGGACAATGGGATCAAGTGCAACCTCAGCAAGTGTTCTGACAACATCAAACCATGTGGTGCAGTTGACATACAGGAGGGAAGGGATGCCATACAGAGGGACCTGACAGGCTTCAGTGGAGGGCCTGCTTAAACTGCATGAAGCTCATCAAGGCCAAGTGCAAGGTCCTGCATGTATGTCAGGGCAATCCCAAACATGAACATAGGCAGATTATAGAGTGGATTGAGAGCAAGCCCAAGGAAAAGGACGACTTGGAGGTGCTGGTTGATGCAGCAATCTGCATCAACATCCCCCCCCCCCCCCCCCCCCCCATGAAGAGAGGCTGAGGGAGGTGGAGTTGTTCAGCCTGAAGAAGAGAAGGCTCCAGGGAGACTTTATAGCAGCTTTCCATTACCTAAGGGCGGCCTGGAGAGGGACATTTTTGTCAGGGAATGTAATGACAGGAGAAGGGGTAATGGCTTTAAATTAAGAAGATAGATTAAGATTACACATTAGGAAGAAAATCTTTACTATGAGGTTGGTAAGGTACTGGAACAGGTCTCCCTGACAAGTTGTGATACCCCATCCCTAGAAGTGTTCAAGGCCAGGTTGGGTGGAGTCTTGAGCAACCTGGTCTAGTGGGAGGCATCACTGAAAACAGCAGGGAGGTTGGAATGTTGACCCTTAAGCCTTAAGGTCCCTTCCAACCCGTACCATTCTATGATTCTATGAAGAAGAAGAAACACCAACCTGCCTGCCTATAATAGCCTTTGGAGTCTGTCGCACTACTAATGTCAACAGTTTCAGAAATTTGGAATACAGTCAGCTAGAGCAGTTGAAGACACAGAAAAACTCTTTATAAAGACAAAAAGGTTTCTCAGACATCACATGATTCCATTTTGTGGGAGGCATACATGAAAATTAACAAGAAAAGATGATTTGCCATTTTAGACAGCTGCAGGAAGCAGAATAATAGTTAAAGTGAGCATCAGATGTATTTTTGAAAGGGCAGATGAGAAATGATTAGGTACTTCAAGAAGCAAAAGCAAGAGATTTAGCAACCAGTTAGTTTCTCAAATTCATTTTATTCCCCTGCCCAAAGAATAAAATAGGAAATAGCACTTAAGCTACTTGAAGCATTCTAGTTTCCCTGATAAATCACGTCCGGACAAATACCCAATTAAATGATTCATTGAAATTAAATATGTCTCTCTTCATATTGCTCTAATATTTCATTTTATAGTCTCAGTAACATTTTCAGGTGTGTAGTTACTTCAGAAGAATTATACATTTAATCTAAAGGCATTACTGAAAACTCCTCGTTGGGAACCAAGGCTAGGTGAACTGAATGCCAGGGAACAGGACAGAGACTGGATACTTGGGAGCATCCAGCAGTATGTACAGAAAAGTAACATCTGCATAAAGGGAAGAACGGATGAAGGTTCACAATTAGATCCACCTTAGTAACACATTTTTTAATTCAAACCCTCTCATCTCCTACCTATTTGGATTATACAAATTACATAAATTATACACTTATTCATATTGTTTTTCCATGTTCATTCCCGATGCAACACCAGTAGATAGACTATAGGCATAGAAGAAGGCTCAAGAACAGTGTTTGCCAGGTCCCTACACTTCCACTCATAAATCATCTGTGCTCCATTAATGGATGACCACCAGATCTATGAGCAGCTGGAACTTGAGCACCACAGGTACCTTTGATGTTGCTGCTCATGACATCACACCCTTTAAAAATATAATTCAGCCAAGTTGCCTGAACTATAACACCATCTCTGCAAGACACAGTACCTGGTGGCAGTCTTGGCAGAACACAAAGATCCACACCTATCCTACCTGCAAAGTTGTCCAAAGCCATGCTGTGGCACAGAGCTGTCTCATACTTTCCAACACAGCTTGTTTCTTGTATTGAATCCTCTGTATGAAGACATGCAGGCTGAATGTCACCAAGTTGAACCATTGTACAAGTTGTTCTTGAAGTTTTCACAGTAACAAGGAGAGTGAACAGGTACAAAACCAGCACACTGAGGAAAAAAAAAAAAAAAAAAAAAAAAAATGGAAGCTCTTATTTTGAATAACTCTTTGTTCTTCTGTTCTGTTTCTACATATCTGAAAACAATGCATCTGTGAGTTATAATTAGATTAAGGATAGTAATAACATGTAGAACCCAAAGCAACTATTTGCATGGAACTACAGAGGTAGAGCAAAGGTCTCCAGTCAAATTTTGGTTCCATGCATTTCCTATAATAAGGTCAGTTACAGAAACCAATATGCATGTTTATGAGAGCATTTGCTGAGAGAAAGATTTGAATATATGTGCATTTCAGTGTGAATTTAATATTCTATCTTAAATACTTCAAAGGCTGATACGGCATTACAAAAAAAAAAAAAAAAAAAAAAAAAAAGCCTTGCCAAGGAGCCACTACCATAGCTGGAGCTGAACAGCTGTGTTTTTGTTGCCACAAACAGATGTGAGAGAGCTCCCAGCAGCAGATTACCCATGTTACCTATCAATCAGTCACTTTCCATGAGTTTGAACAAAGGCTCCTGATCTTGTTGTTGCCACAGCATTGTTTCACTCTGTCAAACTATGCTCTCTTGACTGCTTTCAGATCCAAGAGCTATGTAACATGGCGATATGAAACTGTAGTGAAGAGGGTATATTTTTGCCAAAATTAGTTAATGTAAACAGATCTGCATCTTAGGTCATGTGCTTTATGTGTTCCTCCTCCTCACACCCCACTCGGCCCCAGCTCTTTTTAACACATTTTTTGGGAATTCTATTTTCCCACAGCAGCACATTAGAGAAATGCAGAAATCAATTATCATATTGATAATATGATAACACACACACATACTCATATGGGACATTAGGATCATAAAAGAGGTGTTCAGAACTTCAGAAATGTCAGACAGCTTTCAATCCTAATTTGGTTCCTTTCTCTTCATATATTATGACTATTTTAAATCATGAAATTATTTTCCACAAGATCCTTGCTTAAATGAGAAACTCAGAAAGGATAGTGAATGACCTCAAAATTTATTTTTTATCTCCTGTTCAGGCTCTACTATGAAGACAGAATTATTAATTCGCTTAGTAGGTTTTTCTATAGCTCTCATTCCAACATCCAAGTGCTTCACAAAGAATAACAATGACTATGAAAACTTGATCAAAGCAAAATTATTCATGTCCTCCTACAGACATGGAACTGAGGAAAAGTGAGATACGTAGGATTTCAGACATCTAGAACCAGATGTTTTACAGTAAATAATCTCAGTTAAATACTCATAGCTGTAGCGGACACTGCCCCTTGGCCTTCCTTACAGTTTCTTTGAACGGTTTTACTTCCAGCCCTTGCAACTACCCTGCCATTACATGAAGACCAGCTTTTTTACTCCAACAGACTTCCTGCATACTAAAGTAACTGCACTGAAAATGATCATGTCTGATTCTTATAGACATCTTCGCTTTGGGTTCTTAAATGATTAATATCTGACCTTGTGGCAGAGCCTCTGACTGGAAGCACTGTTTTTATTATTCCCATCCTAAACTGTACCGGACACTTATTTCCACAGACCCTGCATGCACTAAGAGTTCCATCCTGATAGCAAGTTTTGCTGCTGATAATTTTTTCCTAAATGTCTCAGAAAATTCACTTTTAAATATTCTGTAAGTGTTTCAAGAAAGAAATTGAACTTCATTAATTTGAAGTGTTTCCCTCTTGGTCCCACAAAAAGAGGGTTCATACAAAATGGTAGACAAATATAGCATAATGATAATTCAGAACAAACTAAGCACTGATGCTGAACAGCAGGCAAAGCTAAAACATTAAACTTCCATTTACTGATATTATTAAAGAAGTTATTTTATTCTTCAACAAGAATAGCCAAAGACAGTTCTATATAAAAATATCCTTCCTTCTCCCTCCTTCCCAAACTTCTCTAAAAGGAACCATGTCTGAAAGGAGGAGAGTAAAATCAAGCACAATACTACCTCATTGAATAGGAACAAGATCAAGGTGTCATCCACTTGATTCTTTCACCAGCTACAAGCAGTATTTCTCCTCTTGCCTCCTGTTACAGCTAATTTCAGTTTTTCAGTGCTAGGTGACATAGCTGCCTTATACCAGATTCATCAGACTTCATTGTCAGTAAGTAAGGTGTATCACTCCCATTAATCATCTAGATTTCACATAGTCAAGAACTGCCAGACTCAAGCATCTTCCTCAGGACATGATAAATCAACATCTAGAACTGCTTACCTGTTGACTGTATAGCATGGATACCCAGGCGTCACACTTGAAAACTGAAGACAGAAGAGATGAATACACCTACCTGCTTTTAAAGCATGAATAAACAGGCCATAGCCAAGCCTAAATTATTAGGCAACTCTATTTCAAGCCAAAAAGGCCAGCTAAAAAATGCAGAAATATTTAATCTACTCTCTACAATCCAGGCAATTTAAGAAAAAATAAATGACTCCTAGTTATAAGTTTCTGTAAAGTTTCCATAGAAAATGACTATTTAAAAAGAACAGCTGTTCTTGAACATTAACTTAGTCACAAACAAATCATTTTCCCTAACTTTGAGTTCAACAGACCTTTTCTTTTACTCACCAAGTCAGACCTCTTTAGCCTCCTTAAACTACCCTCCTTCCAACTAGTTTTCTTAACCAAAGCTGTGAAATACCAATAACAGCAGAGAAAGCCTTCAACCATCCCAGCAACATCAAATATAGTACTTTCCAGGGGGCTGGTCTGAGCAAGGACATGTTAAAAACTGTAGAACAGCACGGGTGTGCCTGTAGCAGAGCTAATGAGCAGCACATGTCTTCAGATAAAAACCTTTAATTTAAAGCCTTTTTTGAGCTAGAAAAATCTTGGGAAATGAGGTAACAGGAAAATGGTGACCTTGTCAGCCTAAGAAATCAAGATGTATTTTTATTGTCATTGTATTGCCAGGCCACTACTTACTCAATATTTTTGGGGTATTACCTAGAAGAAAAAAAAATAATAATGATGCTTTTATGTTTGCATTATTCAGAAATAATTTCTGAGACTAATAGAATGAGGAAAGGCTTTAAACAGTTATGTACAGTCATGTTGCTTTGCCTTGTACTTATCAATTTGCTTTACCTAGAGGCTGAGAACAGCACTAGGTCACTAGTCAGAGAATGAATAAAGTTTCTCCTGTATGTACCTGTTAACCAAACCATCTCAAGTTTAAATTACATTATCAAGTTCCAAGCTAGAGATATTACAAGCTTACTTAGATGATCAGAAGAAATTTGGTTTTGTTCCACCTGTGCACAGAAAGCTAGAGGTCTGGCAGCTTTCTGCTCTCTTCACTTCTCGTTCTGTGCTCCTACACTGCGGCTTCTGATATGGAAGGGAAATCATGCTGGCAGCCTACTGTGACTTTTCAATGGAAGTGAAGTATTTAACAGGTGACTGCCTTCAGCCCAGTCTTCTGTTTTGTCATCTTAGAGCATGGAGAATTGACAGGGGAAAAAAAAAAAAAAAAAAAGAGAGAGAGAGAGAATGAGAGAATGAGAGAAAAATAAAATCTGAGTGCTCTCACAATGCAGGAGGAAGCATCCCACCTGTTCCCTTTTCTAGAAAAAGGTGACTTCAAATGTCCAAAGCAACTCCGCTCTTTCTTAAGGGCTTTGACAGAATAGAATTAAAGCCTTTTCCAAAAGACATCAGAAGCATTTCCACCTAGAAACAAGAGAGTTTAGAAGTCCTACGAGGAGCGGCTGAGGGAGCTGGGCTTGTTCAGCCTGGAGAAGAGGAGGCTCAGGGGTGACCTTATTGCTCTTTACAGATACCTTAAAGGAGGCTGTAGTGAGGTGGGGGTTGGCCTGTTCTCCCACGTGCCTGGTGACAGGACGAGGGGGAATGGGCTTAAGTTGAGCCAGGGGAGTTTTAGGTTAGATGTTAGGAAGAACTTCTTCACTGAAAGGGTTGTGAGGCATTGGAACAGGCTGCCCAGGGAAGTGGTGGAGTCACCATCCCTGGAAGTCTTCAAAAGACGTTTAGATGTAGAGCTTAGGGATATGGTTTAGTGGGGACTGTTAGTGTTAGGTCAGAGGTTGGACTCGATGATCTTGAGGTCTCTTCCAACCTAGAAATTCTGATTCTGTGGTGGAAGGAACTTTGCAACTCTAATTCAAATCTACCGTCCGTAGAAAACGTCAGGTCTTTCAGGGTCTGCAGGCACTTGCTGCCTCCTACTGGTCGATATTTGGAATGAATTTCTAATTAAAGGAAGGGTGGCTAATTTTCAAGGAACATAGGGATAAATTTAGCACCTAAATCAAAGAGGACCACAGATTACAGGGATTAACACTGATGTTATTAATGCCATGTGCTCAGATATTGAATATGAATGTTGAGGATGTCAAATTGCTGTCGAATGGGTTTCGGGAACTCAGATGTGGAAGCTACAAATGAGGCTTATGTGAAAGAGATTACCTTGCCAGTGCATGGTTGCTTGACACTCAAGAGATCCCATGACATGTTTTGGTACTTTCCTGGCTATGTTAAGTTTCTTAAGAACCTAAAAAAGTATGATGCTCTAAACAGGCAGAGATGTTGCCATAGTTGCAGTTTGCTTCATCAGAATTCCTCTTCTTCCTTGCTCAAAGAGCATACAACATGTGACAAAATTACTTGTATTCCTGCATCACAGAAATTAAGGTGACATGCTGACAGTAAGCTTATGTCTCATAAAAATATCTGTTTACTGTTTGGAACAGTCTAGTAGATTTTAAAGGTCCTGGTTAAGCAAAGATTCAGTTTTCATGACTAGCTACTCTATTAATGACTATGTAGTTGTTATTTGATTACTGCTTGAATTCTCTTTCTCTTTTGCTAATGTTTTTATTAAAAATATATTTCAGAGATTCCCCTGAGATTGTTTGTTTTGGTCCACAGAAATAGACTGATTTTGTAAAATGAGGCAGAGAGGACTCTGGACTTAAAATATAGCAAAGTTTTTATCATCCTTTAATTTTTACATAAATTTTTTTTTAGAAAGATGGATTACTTTTATGGGATAACTTTAAAATATATTAAATGCCATAAATCTTAGTCTATAGAGATCATATTCAGAAGAGATAGATTCTAAATGAATAGATTTTATTAATGTCTGGAAATTTAAGTCATGATAAAAAGTGTAATGGAAGTTGCTGCAAATGTAATGTGTATACTCAACTTTTCTCTTGATCCCACCCTCAATATTTCTCCAACCTCTCTTAATTGAAATTGAAAGAAGATTTCATTTATCCAAAGTAGGGACTTTTCAGACATTAAAAATTCTTGTAAAGTATTAGAATTTTGGTTATCTCATCTGGTCATTAGAATGTTTAGCACATGTGTTGCTATTGCTAGATAAATGGATAATGACCAATGACTTTAGACATAAGCCTGAAGATCAGTGCTTTAAAAAGTCTTCAGGTGAACAAAGAAGCTTGTTGCTGGAAAACACAAGTGAACATCTTCAGGAAAATGGGACTACTGCATAAATCATGTATACAAGCAAATAATAAATCAGATGGCTATGCATTCTAATAAACACAGATGGTGGGAACTATAAAACAATAATTTCAGTCTCTGACACATTTATTTAGTCTTCCCAATGCTCACCTCATTCAGTCTGTCTTCTTCACTCCTATTCCTTGGTGGAATGCTATAATGCAGTAACATGCAATTCTGTTTGTTATAACACCAGCCTCACAACATAGCTTAATGATATTAGTTCCTCAAATGGAACTAGTGTTTGAGACAAAAAGTGTTACTTTGATTTTTTGGCATAATAGTGTTCACAGAATTGCAGAATGGTTGATAGGAACATCTGGAGTTCATCTGGTCCAGCCCCCTGCTCAAGCAGAGTCACCTAGAGCAATTTGCCCAAGACCATGTCCAGACAGCTTTCCATGTCTCTTAGGAGGGAAATATGTACACACAAAAATATATACGTACACACAAAAAAAATATTTTGTCATGAATAATAATGTATTGGCTTCTCAGTTGAAGCCCTAAAAGTTGAAAAGTCTTCTCCAGGCAGACTACTTATTTCTGCAAGAATAGGTGCAAAGATGGTAATAGGTGATAGGTAATAGGTTTCTCCAGAGCTAAAGATGGCAATGACTTATCTTAATTATAATAAAATTAATAAACTTTGCTTGTAACTGCAATAAGAAATATAAAATTCTCCTTCACTTCTAAATTATCCATTATCTTCAAAACACATTTTTTTTTTCTTAGATGGCTTCTTTATCCTATTTAGCGTGTTGCCTACTACAGCATGCTATTTCTTCTGATGTGTTTTTATTTGTTTACTAATGACTAATTCTGTTTTATGCATTTTTGATTGAAAATATTCAAAGCAATATTATGGGTTAGCTGTGACAAGATAAACTGCTCAATTTCTCCTAATTAACTATTATCTAGAATGTTGTGTAGATATGTGCATTTCAGAATAATTTTTTCTTTCCTCTAAGGATACAGTGTTAACACTCTTTAGAGTTATCTTGGATTTAGGGTGTGATTTCAACATCAGCTTTCTATCCTGATAAATAAGATTCTAGCTGTTAGTATTAAAAGTCCACAGAATTTGTATTAACCCAACAGTGCAGATTCTCAGGACTTATCTGAGTTTTTCCTGGCATGAGTTCACGTTGTCTGTGATAACAACTATCTAAGCATCAAGTCAAGTGCTTAACCTTTTTCAGCTTTACTCTGTGGATATCATATATAGTTAAAATCTAGCAAACAGTTAAGTCACTGTGTAACAACCAGTAGCCTGTTCTGTTAGTAAGGATGGAGAAAGCTCTAAAGTTTTATCTGGGAACTAATGAAAATTAAGTAGACTTTGCTATGAGGAAGTATAAAAATAACCAGAGTGCCACCACAAGCAATGAACTCTTGCTGGAGAGCCTGGAAGGCTTGTGACTTGTATCAGCCCCAGCATTCTGTTTGACAAGGACAGACAGTGTAGACCTTTGGACCCAAAAAGAGTTAGCTCAAAACCAGAGGGAAGCAGTAGATACAGTGGGTAAGACAGTGAAGCCTCTGAAATTATGTGACTGTTGCAATTATTGGAACTAAACTAATGACAATAAAGTTCCTGTATATTTTGTTAAACTGCTAAAAATAATTAAAAAAAAACACTAAATGTTTAACTCTACATATACAGCATGTTCCTTTTTGCCTATAAAAATATTTTTGAGTAAAACAGCTTGTGTTGGCCTAAATTTATGTTGCTGATGAAAGATCCCCTTACTTCCTCCTGAAAAAAAAAAAAAAAAAAAAAAGTAAACTAATAAAATAAAATAAAATAAAATAAAATAAAATACAGATAACAACAATATGTCCAGTCAGATTGCATCTGTGACTGAGCAGACACACTCAGTGCTGCTCATACTATTGCTATGGAAAGGAAGAGAGGTGGAGACCAGGGAGAGAGGAGGCAGGCCATTCCTTGCAGGACACAACAGGTTTAGAATGAGTTTAAGCCCGTGTCTGAATCATCACTGTGTGTGGCTTCTCCAAGTGGTTTTCTGTTAAGAAAACATTTTCACTAAAATTCATAAAAACTCAAGGCATATTTCCAGAAGGTAAGTACAAAGACAGCTGAATGGAGGGGAGCTTAAGTAGAACACTTTTTTTTGTGGGTATTTTATTAACACTTCTAATTTCCATTTCATTTACATTGGCCACATAATCAAAATATTAGAAGACACAGAGGCACACGCAATAAAAAAGTTCAAGTTCGACACATTGTATAGCCCTTCAGTAAAACAATTGCAATTAATCAAATATTATGTAAATAGGAAGTTCATTGAGAACCCATTACTAAATATGGTGTAAGTTTTATGCATAAAATTAACGGTAATATCAATAATCACAAGTCAGTGGGCAAATCATAGCAAAACATAAATTCTTCACTTGCAAACTCCTGGCCTGAAAAAGTAAAGGAAATGGAGACAATAGGATTTAATTTAAGGTTTATGTTAAAAATGCTAGTTAAGTACCTGTTGTGTTCTTCCAATAATCCACAGAAGTATTGTTAATGGGTACTAAAGTTACTTTTCTCACATGGTGCTTTGGAATCGAAATTTCAGGCAGTGGTCTTTCTGGTCTTTCTGCTTACTGAAAATCCAAGAGGAAGTTTCTTCTCCCAGTCTCCCAGTCTTGCACTGCACAAAATTCTATTTGCACTGAAATTAAAGCACCTGATGACATGCACATGTCGATTTACTTCTCAAGGAATCCACAGTAAACAAGTAGAGAGGAAATAGAGAAATTCTGTGGTGTTTTCCCGTGTTTTACTTTGACATAAGTTCAGGATGTGGGAAAAAAAAAAAAAAAAAAAAAAAAAAAAGAGAGAGAGAGAGAGTCTGTTTGCCTGAAAGAGTTCTCTCTATCTTCAGTTCAGAGAAAGCATTCAATGTAACTGTTTCTGCTTGATTTCCCTAGCTCAGGGCCTTGGGAAGGAAGCAGCATGAGTATTTGCAAGTTCTGGAAACCATGTGGAATTGGAGAGGACAGCTGTTGAGAGGGAGAGTTATGTTAGAAACATACAGAAGCACATAGAACTGCACACGGATTATGTGAGGTATTTCCATGGGCTTCTGTAGCACTCATGGACTGATTTTGCAATGTTAGTAGGCCTGTCTTAGACTGCACTTTAAATGTCTTGCCATATGTTAAAGATGTAATAACCATTTCTGACCTCAAGTTAGAGGAGTTGGTGATTAGAAATGTTAAAAGCCTTCCTAGCAGCAAGAAATAGCATTTGAACACTGAAAAATTATTAGAAGTGTTATCCACATTCTTCTAGAAACAAACAAACAAACAAAAAAGGACATAAGCCACTGCTGCTGGGCTAGATAAAGAGTAAGCTGGCATAAGCAATGCCACGCACAATCACACTTAGATTCCAGCAAACATGATCTGACTGTTTCAGTCCTTATGCCAAATTCTATGGGGAAAGTTAACACAGTAGTTTGGAAATATTTAGAAAGTGTAACATTAATACTACTATTATGATTTCTTTGGGAGGTTTGGGCTCTTTTTGTTTACTCTGTTATCTGACTGTTAAAAACCTCAGTTACATGTATACCAAGCACTGAAAAGACAGAAAACAACATGTTTCATTAACTGTTATTTATTACTGTTATCTATTTATTACTGTTGACCAAAGAGACAGATAGTACCTTTTCAGGAAAATAATTAATCACCTTAAATAACAGTATGACTAACAGTTACTTAGAAGAGACAGTAAGAACATGAAGCTTCTGGATTATTTATTTTTTTTAATACAGAACAACTTGAGCTACAGAATTAAGCTTCTGTACTGCAGACAAAAGTGCTTTTGTTACATGAACACCTGAGTGGCAGACCTTCTACGTTATACTGTAATTATGATACTAAGATGCAAGTGACGTACAATATCACAAAATAATGTTTCTGCTACTGAGAATGTTAATGTAGTAATGTAGTTAAAGACTTACAAAGTCTTATATTATATTAGACTTTTATAATTATTTATATATTTATAATTATATAATATATAATTGTATATATTATATATAACATATAACATATGATACATGTAGTATATAATATATAATATATATTAATATATTTATAATTATACATAATTACATTATAAATATAATTATATAATGTAGTTAAAGACTTATAAAGAAGTGTTTAATAATAAATTTATTACAACCAATTATAACTTATAAACGTTATTAAATAACGGATAGCTCAGATGATACCAAGGGGGAAAAAAAAAAAAAAAGTAGTTATGCACACCAATGCAGATACAACACTTTAACATGAGATAATTTGTATGTTTGAGCGATTGAGTAATGGAAGTTTCACTGAGGAACTGTTACTGGGAGCTCAGTGACTTTGGACCTAAGCATGTTCACACTAATCAGGCTAAAAAAATCTCTGTAAAAAATTTTTTTTTTTTCTTTCTTTTTTTTTTTTTTAAGGTACTTACATCCACAGGAAAAAAATAAAATAAAATAAAATAAAATAAAATAAAATAAAATAAAATAAAATAAAATAAAATAAAATAAAATAAAATAAATTCTCTGGACCTACATATAGGCAGCAGCAGCAGTTTTACAGCTTTTTAAGTGCAGAAGCCAAATGAATAAACCCATTCAATTTAACATATATCTAAAATGTCTCAAGTTGACCTCAATTCAGAAAAGCAGTTTAACAACTGCTAAAATCGATATTCAGCAAACCATTTATATACAAATTATTCACCAAAAATATAAAGAAAATTTGAGTCCAGACTTCTAAGAATGTGTGTGAGGGATATTTAGATGACAAAATATGAACATAAACACCTTCTGAGATTTTCAGAAGTTGCTAAGTTGGAGAATTAATTCTCAATTAAATTCCAGAAGCTATTTGCAGCTGAGTCATAAGTAAATTACTAGACATTTTGCACTTTGCAAATTTAAGCCAGAGGATCAAAGTTTAGACCCTTGACCTTCATTTTTGGTACTGGTGAAAGTAAAATATATTATCATTATTCTCCTAGTAAATATCTGAACGTTTGGGGTAAAGAAGGTTTGCTGAAAACAATACATTGCTGTGATGTTTTGAAGTTTCTGAGGAAGACTTCATAGTTTGCTTATTCCTAACGGTATTCATTTTGGTGTTTGTGTAGAAGGGAGTCATGGAGCAGAATTTATTAGTCTATAAACTCAACAACATCCAGAAAGTTAAAAGTTAAATCCTTCCTGGTTGAAAGTTTAAGAAAAGAGCAGGAACAATGATCAAATAAAGGACAGTTTTCTTATGTATAAATACCTTTAATCAGTAGAATATAAACCCCATATATTTCAGGTAGGTTTTACTTCGGTGTAAACCTTGTAATGAAATACAATGTGTTTCGTAGATCTTGCCATGTCCAAAAAGATTCAACGTTTGAGATGATCAAGTCAAAAAAGCCACACAATATGCAAGAGCCATCCGGACACAGTAAGAAGCATACTTTAAAGAATGTCTCCTCAAAATACCTTCTAAGAAAATAACCTTTTAAAAAAATAGTAGAATATATTAATTGTTATAGGAAAATCCATTGACAAATACTGTTGTTTTTGAGCTAGGAAAAATAAATAAATAAATAAATAAATAAATAAATAAATAAATAAATAAATAAATAAATAAATAAAGAGGAGGGCATTGAAAAAAAAAAAAGACAATTGAATATAGAATTCAGAATTAGTTATTATATTTGCATTCCTATAGCATTAGTTATAGGTATTTCATCAATCCTCAGCGTAAGTAAATTTCTTATCTGCTTCCATCATGTTTATTTTCTGCTTAATTATCTTGCTTTTCTGAATACTGAGATACAAAAGTTATAAAATACCTTGAAAAAGAAAGCACGCAGCAATATTTAAAAGTAAAGGAGAGTAAATATGAGCAACTGAAAAGTGATGACAGGATTCCAAAAGGTGAATACTAGATAGTAGGCAGAAACACGAAGGAAGAGGAAAGAAACAGAGATATGTATTGTTAGAAAGAGTTAGAAAAAAACAGTGATAGCCAAGAAAAGAATGTTTGGTGGGAGGTGAAATAAGAACTTCCTGCACAAAATAGTTTATTAAATGTGAGTACTAGATACTCACATTTAATCAGGCTTTATAAAATCTCCTGAAAATATTCTTCTTTTCAATGCATTTTTCTTACTTTAAGATCTCTTGCAGTAATATTCTTAGAAAACCAGCCCATTTAAGGAATAGCTCAAAAAATTAGACTAACATTAAATATATCACTTATTTCTTTATTTTTATATATAAGATTCATCCATTTGTCCATAAGTGAATGTGCATAGCAGAAAACGTGTGATCGCATAAATGATTGGCAGGGAGTTAATCAGCACCTCAATAATAAAATTTGTTTATTCTATAAGGATATTTCCATTTTAAGATTGATGCAGTTCTCCAGTTATGGAAATGTGAAAGAGATCTGAATTTTAGAGAAAATTTTCTTGCAAAATACTAAGGGACACAATCAAATGCTTTTTGGAGTACAATATTATCCTCAAATGGTTCTCAGCAATTAGAGCCAAATAAAAAGGGCTTAGGCTCTTTTAAGCACCTCACCATCTGCTTGGTCCAAAAAGAACAATGCAAAACCTGAATCTACATCCCTAGGCTCACTGCACAGTGTGTTTAAAAAATTGGAATTGAAAGAGAATTGCTTAACAATCTCAGAACCACGTTCACGCTGAGTGGAGAGCAGACAATCAGCTAATAGGAAATTATCTTGGAGTTTAGGTACCTCATTCAGGCTTGCAGAGAGGGAGTTTTTTGCAATTTAGGATCTCAAAGGAATGGAACATAGCTTTTTTTTTTTTTTTTTTTTTTTTTTTTTAATCCCTTCCAAATTTTGGCAGCCAAAAGAGCCATTACATCAATGTTCATGACACCACCTAAGTTTAACGTAATAAATTGAATAAATTGGAGGTTTTAAACACACTTTGGAAGCTGGATTTATACAATCTATGTTGGTTTCAGCCATATTTTCTATTTTTCAATTTATTGAAATTTCATGTATTAAAGAAGTGAGAAACACAGGCCTACTTTCAAGGTAATTTCTATCTTTTTACTGTTTAATGTAAAATTTATAAACCATGATGGAATTAGAACCCCTGACTTGCCCTGATTTTTCTCTACCCACATTTTAAAAATAAAGCCACCATGAGATATATATATATATATATATATATATATATATATATTAATCTTTCTTCTTTTTGCTTTGCAGTGGTACTGGCTTTGCCTGGAAAATACAAACAGTCAAGCCTGAGGAGCTTTCTGTTGTATCCATCTAAGCTATATGTATATAGTCCTACACCTTTATACAAAATCAGTAAATGAGAAAATCAATTCAAAGGCTACAAATGAACAGTTTATTAGCTTGTGTGTGTGCAACAACAGATAAGAAATCTGTCACAAGATAAAATGGATGAAAATAAAAAACAAAAATGCAAGCCAGGTAGTAAAGGAAAAATCTCCATTAAAATAATTAGAGCATGAAGAATCTGTGTTTCTTGTAAAGAAAATATATGCATTTAATTTCTAAATTCTACTCAAATGAATTACACTATCAGCTTGAAAGCTACCTCTTTAAAAATGAGATTATTTTTTAGACCCTATAGCAAGATATTTGCAATAATAGTAATAATAAAACTATAGGTATACTTTCTTTCATGGAGTATTTTATGGAAAAGTAATTCCAAAATGTCGTATTTCTTGCACTTAACTTGTTTAGAACAATTTATTAAGACAATTCATTTGGAGTATATTTCTACTCATGAAAAACTGTCCTCTACCAGATCTACAAGTTATCTGAGTATTTGCACACTCTGTTTACTTATGAACTTTACATTAGAAAACACTATAATATATTACAGTGCCAGAAAAACTAATACGTCACTTTGGGGTTTACAAGTTCATGAGAAAATAGAATATATTTTACAGTGTTTACTTTTAGAAGAGTTTAAATCCTAATATTTATTTATTTATTTATTCTCTGAATAAAATTCATAACTTTATCACCAAACTTCCTAACTTAGTACAAAAGAAGAGTAGGATTAAGATTTTCAGGTACCTTCAGGGATGGGTACCTTTAATCAAAGATTAATCAAAGATTAAACAAAGAAATGTTTTTAATAAGTATCATTTTAAAAGAGAAACTAGAAATATAGATGTTTATTTACCAAAATAATATATCTTTACAGTTCAATCACATGATTTTGTGATCTTTAAGCTACAACAGGACTAATCATGATCTGAAAATTATTCAAGAGATTAAGCACCTCACTGTATTTGGCTTAAGGAAATAGATTGATCTCTCTCCCTTATTTTAAAAACTACTTACTTTTAAGCCACAAGTCAATTTCCCTGCATTTTATTGTTGTGTAACGATACAGGTAGAATTTTTTTTTTGTCTTTTCAGAAGTGAACCAAATATTCCTACAAAATCATTTTTATAATGAATTGTTCTTCTTGTCACTTAGCATTCATTTTTCATTTTCATTTAAATACTATAGCAATGCTGAAGCAATGCGCAAATGTTCTTACTAGTCTTGTAATATATGTTGATTTATATCTTTTTTGTTTATTTGTTAATTCAGAAAAGTGCACCATTTCAAAATATATTTTGACTATATGACTAAACAAAACAAGACAAGAGCCAAAAGGAAGTTAGCACCTCAACGAATTCCTGCAGATCACAGCAGTGAATTAGTGAATCTAATGAAGCGTCAAAGTAATAATTGGTAAACGTTTGTTTTATGCTAGACACCACTCTAAATATCAAAGCATCAAACTATTAGAACCACTTAGAAGTGGAATTCAAATCTTATTAACTCCTTGGCAGACACAACGTCTAATGTGTCTACTCCTGCCAGGACATGCACAGAAAACAGAATGATTTGGAACATAAACAGCATAAAATAGCACACTTAATCCAAGATTGTTGCTGTTAATGCAAAAATTAAATAAATCAGGATGCACAGTAAAGTGAGACAGAAGGTAGCTTTCAAAAAGCTAGTGGTGATATATATTTGGCAGAAGCAAAGTAGAGATCTTGGGAGAAAGGAAGGTAAGAGGTCTACACGTGAAACTGAGATTAAAGCATTTATATTTTATACTCTTGAAAAGAAAGAAAGACTGGAAAAGATTAGAAATGCTAGAAGAATCAGCATGAAATATCAATTTGTTTTATCAAATATGGTGACAAATTCCAAGACACTTAAGTTATTAATCCTTTAGCCTTGCAGAATTAAACTAAAACTTAAGGTGCATCCCATTTTGTATGGTCACAGTTTTGCTGCTTTTCTATAGATTTTCAAAGGTTAACAGTAATATGACCAGCAATTTAGCTGATTTATGATCCGTATTTTAGCTGATTTAACTTGAATGAAGTTTTCACAGGACCTACCTTAACAGAAAATCAATCAAACTGCACATGTACATAATTTAAGTTTGCTTAAGTCACTGCAGGAAAATGAGTCAACAGCTATATTTCAGCTGTCATCAATGACAACTTGAGCCTTCCTTTATGGCATGTTTGTTTGACATTTTATCATTCTTCATGTAACTTTGTGGTAAAGCACTGTTCCACAGCATTATTTCCTAGTACAAAACTGTTTAGTTTACCACTGTAAAATCTGATTGAATTAGGAATTTTTTATTAAAAATACCTAAAAGGCTACTGGGCTTTTAAGATCCAGAAACACTAGGCTTGAGCAGAGCTACACATTCAGTATGGAAGCCTTTCTGACAGTCCAGTCTTGGTAGACTGGAAGGTGTGAAAGAGATGTTCTAAGGAAGAATATGTTTATTTAACATTTACTCACTATAACTTCAAAACAGCATCTGAGTATGTGAAAAACTTTACTGTATTTACAGTAACTGGTCTGAGGTCAGTTACTGCACTTTGTAACTTCTGTGTATCAGGAACTAGGATACAGAAGATGTATGCCTATATTGTCTTGATCCCATACTAACCCTGTATGGAAACTAGTTGGATGTAACTTTGGATGGTGAGTTCTGTGGCAATTTACAGGAGAATCCTGAATCTCATTCAGACAGGAGTTTATGAGGTTATAGAATGCCTCAGAGCAGACCAAATAGACTCATCTGTGGTGCAGATGAGTAGAAATGGACTTATATCTATGCTTTCCTCACCAAAATTTTCTGTCATCTCCACCAAAAGAAAAACTGGAAGCAGCAGATACATAATAAGAGATGGCGAATCAAAAAAAGGACCTCACTACATAATGTAGAGCCTATGGAGAATTCATATTCTTCAACTTAAACTGGTGATTTTGAAACCTTGCTTTCAATTTCACTTTTTTTTTTTTTGTTCAATATCTTTTTTTTTTTTTCTTCCCTAGTTTCCTCTAATACTTAAAGATTTCTCCAGAGTTTCTCAGTTTTGACAGACTGACAGCATAGCTAAGCACTTTGTTTATGACAATGTTTAATCAACACCTAAAAACTATATATTCTTTTCTTTCAGCTCTCAATATATCTAACTTATATGAAGATTGTAAAAATATTGTGTCTGGATAGGCAGTGGCCAGTTGCAGTAATCATGCAGAATATGGAGATATACAATTTTGATCTCTACCAGATGAATTGGACATCTTGGAAATCTTTTGCCCTGAGTTGCAAGCAGGTAAATGTGATACACAGAAGACATCACAGACAACTAAAATAGGGATTTCTGTTGTGAGAAATAAGTATCAGATTCTTGGATTTGGTTCCAAGAAACAGTTTATTTTCCTATCAAGTGTTTTGTATAAAATATATTAGTGGTACACAGAACCACAGAATTCCTCCCTTCCACCACCACCACCACCCCTCGCCACCCTTCAGAGCTATGTCCTTGCTATTAGGTTAGAAAATTATGTTTATGTTCTCTCACAAGTAGAGCATGTATCAGCTTCAACAGCTAAGGCAGTGACATTTTTTTCACTTCCCTCCAAGAAAGAATCCTACCTCTTCCTTGCTAGGAGACTAATGACAACAGTTCTGCATAGTGGAAGATACAATATTGAATATCCTCTGATAGGTGAAACATAAACCTGATTTTAAGGCCAAACACCACTTGGTTGCTGTCTAAAAAGGGATCTTCTGTAGCCTTTCTGTAAGGAGTAAAATTATGTCAATATATTCTAGGTGTGTTCCTCTGATTACCTTAAAAATAAATATATATATATATATTTTAAATGCTCTCAACTTTGTTCTTGTAAAAAAAGGGTGAAAGCAACTACGTTCAAGTAATCCCAGGTGGAAGAAGCTAATTCCTTCAAGATTAAACAAAGGCACTTACATCCTACTGCAACTCGACTGGAAGTATTGGTGGACAAAAAAAATAATAATATATGAGCCAGTAATGTGCACTTGCAGCCCAGAAAGCTGTTCATATCCTGGGCTGCATCAAAAGAAGTGTAGCTAATGGGTCAAAGGAGGTGATTTTCTTCCTCTACTCTGCTCTCATGAGCAGAGGAATGCCTGCAATACTGTGTTCAGCTCTGGGACTCCCAGCATAAGAAAGACATGGACCTGTTAGAATGAGTTTGGAGGAGGGCAATGAAAATGATCAGAAGGCTGGAGCACCCCTCCTGTGAAGACAGGCATAGAGATTGTGTTGTTCAGTCTACAGAAGAGAAGGCTCAAGGAAAACCTTATAGCAGCGTTACAAAGGGACACTTTGTCAGGGAGTGTAGTGACAGGATAATGGCTTTAAACTAAAAGAGGGTAAATTTAGATTACATATTAGGAAGAAATTCTTCACCATGTGTGGGTGGTGATGCATTGGAACAGAATAGCCAGATAAGTTGTGAATGCCCCATTCCTGGAAGTGTTCAAGGCTGGGTTGGATGGGGGCTTTGAGCAACTTAATCTCGTGGGAAGTGTCCCTGCCCATGGCAGAGAGGTTGGAAGTAAATGATCCTTAAGGTCCCTATTAAATATTTCACCTAATTCAACAGAACCATTTAGGAAAGCATCACTATGAGATGAGACTTTGTTACCTAGCCATCAGTAGGATATGAACACAAGACTATTCTCCTCATCTTTAAAATTTTGGTAGTGACTACCAGCACGTTTTCTATCCTTTCTTATTTCCAGAAGGATGTAATTTGGAGGTAGTTATGTCTCTTCTCCCTGCCTTTTTCCCTATAAATTAAAAGCAACTCTATTCACACCATCTGGGTGATGCTGCCTAGTTATCATCTCCATCAGAAGCAGCAATTTCTCAAAGAAAAAATCCTCCCTAATTCTCTGTGTATCAGATTTTGTGGGTTTGCATTTCATTAATATGTTTTTTAATCTTCCACCAACGATCTAGTTTGATCCAGTTTGATCTAGTGTACTACCAGTAAGACCTGTAGAGTTTCTGTCTCCTGGGAAAATAGATGTAGAAATACCAAAGCAGGAACATTACACAATCAGCTGAAGAACTAACCCATCAACAGAAGTGCCAGATTTTATTAGCTAATCTCAAGTGTGGACCAGCTTCGGCTAAGAATATGACTAAATAGCTGATTTATTGTTTGGTGATAAAGTTCTAGGAAATCCATAGTTCTGGGTTTGTTTGTTTTTCATTTACATTAATCCAAGAGCCTAAAATTCTATGAAAAACTAATGGTCATCTGTCTAACTATATAAAAGATTTGGCATTTTATATTCTGAACAGAAAGTTCTGAGTTTCATACAGATCTAAGCAGTTGTGGGAAATCCAATCTTCTTTTGCTGTGAACGTATTGGAGTTCTGTGGAAAATGGTGTAAACTGTAATAATAAAACTGCTGAAGTCAATCTCCACCCCAAATAAAAAATGCTGTGTGGTGCCACCTACAGAAATAAAATAATAATAATAATAAAAAAATAAAAGGAAAAACTAGTTTCTACTCTGTAACCGCAAACATGACGTCACATATTACAAACTGGATTTTTTTGCACTTGATTTTGGATTGGAATCCTAGAGAGGATTACCCTAGTGTGGATGCAGTACTTGCATCTATGGATCACAGTGGCAGATTTCCTCATGCAATTTCAAGTTACTCAGTGGCAGCGCAGGGGAAAGCACTTCAGAACAGAGATAGAAAACAATTCTATAATTTATTTTGTACATTATGTGGGTTACAGATCCAAGCACAGTGCTTTTGTTTCTGACTTTGTATATCTTGTTCATCAGTCCATGTTGTCATTTACACTGGGCTTTTTTAAATGTATATTGATGTCAGTAAACTGTTGAAATTTAGGTGAAGTAGATTTTTATTTTATTTTATTTTATTTTTTCTCTCTGCTTTAATTGTGCTTCTATGATGTGCTACTATGTATTGAGTTTTGGTTATTTTATATATAAGATCATAATTGTAACTTTTATTTAACCATTTTAACTGTCAGTTGAATTTGTTTTGGTTTCACAGTCATGGAGGCAAAAATTTGCAGGTGCTAGATTAATGAATTTGGTGTAGTGTTGTAAAACCAGTCCCTCACATCAATTCCATCCAGCCCCAAAGACATCACTAGGAATCCTTAACATCATGATGGACACAATATTGATTGTATGTAACCATCCTCGCAGATATTCAAAACCCAATAGTACATGACCCTTAGGAACCTGCTCTAGTTGACACTGTTTTGGGTAGGAGAGATGCACTATACAGTATCCAGATAAGTCTTCCAACCTCAACCATCCTGTGATTCTGTGAAGCTGCACATATCAGGTAGAGACGGAAGCTTCAGGACTACAGACATTAAGGATGTTTGTTCATGAACCACGTTTGCTCATGAACCAAGAGATGGCTGAAATAATTAATTTTATTTTTATGCTGTATACTCTCATCATCTCATGGCTCCAAACTCTAAATTTGATTAATCAACAACATTTCTGTTGACAGTTATTTGAAAAGAGTGCCAAAGGAGGAAAAGGTAAAATATTTTATGTAAGAACTACCATTTTAACTTTAGAACTATTCTCAAATTTTTCAGTCAAAACCTGTTATTATGGTAACTTATGTATGGCTATAATCACAAAGATGACTTTATAATCTGCATGGTGTCAGATTCTTGAATTTGAAATGAAGACTTGTTTATCTTTTCTTAATTGTTCTTAGGATAAAGACAGCTCAAAGAAGATACTACTTTATTATTATTATTATTTCTTATATTTTCTCATGGAATTTAAGTTTTTAGATACTGTCTTGTCATCTCTTGGTGACTGAAAATTTTAGACTACCCAGTTCACCAAACTGAAATCGTCACAGACTGTGCTGATTCAAAGAACATGTTTTAGAAGAGCTGTACTCCCACTTAAAGCGTATCTTAGCACATTACTATAGAACATGAAGAATGCCTGATCACCTCTATAAACTCATACTCCAGGGATTCATACTGACTGTCAACTGAACACTTCTCTCAGCAGTTTTCTGAACTTAGTTTCACTCAGATCAACGAAACAGAAAGCACTATGTAGCTAAGAAACATTTATTTCCATCTCAGAGGTGATTCTCCTTGTCAAAAAAGAAAGAAATTAACGTGAGAAAGCTCTCTCTGGTCATGTCTTTTTTATAAAATATTGAGTGTGCAGTAATTTTTCAGGTGAAAGTACTCAAGCCTGAGTGCCTCTGGCCAACCAATATTCAATGAACTTTCTGGAAAATATCCAGAATTATATGTGGAGGTAATAGCTCAAAGATGACTTATTTCTTTCCTTCATAAATACCAGCATTTTGCCTATGCAGTGAATTAGAAGCCTAGTTTTTCACTGTCAGAAAATTTTTATTTTTAAAAAAAGAAGTTGCATGGACGGAGACTGCATTTGCCACTATTTAAATTTCTAGTATTCAATAAATAACTATATGAAAAATGCTTATCACTTTTTGAATATTTTATCTTTTAGTTTATGTTTTATCCAAATGGTGTACTTGTAGGCAGCACTATGAACTTAATTATTACCATATAATAGGCATTCTATTCCCATATATATAAATAGATAAAGTAGACATATTCACAGACACACAAAAACAGTGTATGATTAATTGTTAAGATTCATTACCTACTGCTGATAATGTCCAAACTTCAGAAGAGAGCTGAATCCCTGTTTCACTGCTCCATTATAGCATATCTTAGAGCAATCAAACAACCCTACACAGCTGAAAATAGTCAAAACCAAAACTGCAATTAGCTATCAGTCCAGAAAGAATATGCTTGGTCAGAACATTCAATAAAAATGCATTGTATTTGTCATAAAATTCCTGTTTTTTTCTACTGACATTTTTCAGGAGCTTCCACAACAGGTGTTTTTTCATCAGCTAGAGCAAACATTTGGCTAAAAGCTCTTTGAATGTAGTTCTGTGACTTCAGGCAAACTCAAAAATATTTTGCAATATTAAATTGGAGATTTCTTTCCAGAAGTATTAGAAATTATGCTAAGAGAAGAGTTCAAGGCTTTCTTCAACAGTACTGAACCCGAGTGAAGACAGAAAATATCACCTATCCAAAAACCCTGATGCATTTCAGAGAATGCAGCTGTAATGCAGCATGAACAGCTCCTGTGAAGCCCTAGAGACAATGAGACACTATTAAAGCCTAATGCTGTCCAATCTGATTTTAAGCAAAATGATTTGACTT
The DNA here is from genome assembly GCF_009819795.1 of Aythya fuligula. NCBI lineage: Eukaryota > Metazoa > Chordata > Aves > Anseriformes > Anatidae > Aythya > Aythya fuligula. The sequence goes on along the minus strand of NC_045560.1, from coordinate 77,999,290 downwards.
ATTTCAGTAAACTAAAAAAAAAAAAAAAAAAAAAAAAGCTGAATTGACAGTATTTTTGCACAAAAATCTTTACCATCTCAAAAAACTATCCTCCTCACTCATCCTTTTCACATATAAGAGTGTTATATTTGAACTGAAAACTTCAGGATCCTTCCCATTGTTTGAATTACTTTCCTAATCTCACCTGAAATCACATTCCCCTATAGTCTTTAGCAGAAAGTCTACTTCTGTACTCTAACTTCTACTCTACTTCTGTAATTCTTCTGTACTCTAACTCTTAATTTCAGTTGAGTCACTCCTTACATACACTGCAAACTGTTATGAAAGAGGGAAGACTCAGGCTTGAGTGGTCTGAAAGTGGGAATGGCCTTTATCAAAAGTGTCAGGCAAGTGAAGAATATAAGAGTGAAGTGGTAAGATAAATTCTTCAGAGTGCTACATAGCAAATTACTATATTAGTAATAGCAAAATACTTTTTACTTAAAATATATTACATAGCAAAATACTATATTAAATGTACTTTAATAAAGTTAGGGGGAAAAACAAAACAAACAAACAAAACAACACAAAACAAAACAAAACAAAACAAAAACAAAAACAAAAAACAAACAAACAAACAAAAAAAAAAAAAAAACAAAAAAAAAACAGACACCTCCCAGACACCTATTACAGAACACTCTCCTAAAAGGAGAAAGAAAGTCTTGGGACATTTAAAACTTCATTACAGAGAGCAATGTGCACTAAGATCTCCTGTACAGCTAATATGTATGCAAGTATAGCTGCCAGCCTGTGTATCTGGCAGAAATTTTAAGAAGCAATTATTTTTTTATGAGCAACTCTGTTTAATAAGCTTTTCCTTTACATTCATTAGGAAAAGACCTTGGGACCCTCGGATTAGTTCACTTAAAATTGTTTACTATTGTTAATATGACAATGGAGCAAATATGATCCTTATACAAGTTTACATAGCTATCATTATTCCTTACCCATTCTCCAGTGCTGTTCTTTAAAGTGAAAGAAATAGAAAGTAATAGAAAGTAATAGAAAAATAAGAATAATGTTTAAGAAAGTAATGTTTGATTACATTATCTGAAATATTTAACTGAAGATATCATTACTGCACTGTCTTTTGTGTTATACTGAAGTAATGAGAATTTAGCCCATCTCTTTGCTGGATGAACACCCTGACATTTAATATACACACTTTGCACACTTTGAAATGGCTGAAATCACATTGATTTATGTGAGACAACTCATTTGTTTAAATACTTTTGTGAATTTTAGGTATCATCCATTTAAAGTCTCTTTCTAAGACCAATTAAGTTGAGAAGAGTTTCATCTGGACTTGCTTCAAGCCTCTAGTTAGGAAGCTGTTCTCTTTAAACTAAAAAGAATTTTAAAGCTATACCTAAGTTGGAACAAAAGGGTGGTTTTCAGTAAGTATGAAAATTTAAAAAATTCTTTACCCCTTTCACAGCATGGGCAATTATGTTTTTATTTCTGTAGCTAAATGCAATTATCAGGTTGATTTTGCTTTCAGTACAATATCAGAATTTTTTGCTTACATTTATATTTTCCTTGCTTTTTGATCCTCTTCTTTCCACAGTGGAAGGAGACATTCATAACTAGAAACTTCTTTTCTTTCTCCAGTAGATGCATAGGCTTATGGTCCTCTCCTGGAGTTTAAAGGATGCAATTTGAATACACTGAAGAAATTGTATTTTCTAAAATATTTTTGAGTTTTCACTAAATACAGCTCATATTTCCTAGGGGGAAAAACAAAAACAAAACAAAACAAAACAAAAAACTCTAATAACTATGCTGTTATAGAAAAGGTCCAAATCACATCCTGTTGTGGTTCCGCTCGAGTGGGCAACTGAGCTCCACCACAGCTGCTCTCTCACTCCCCCTCCTCAAAGAGGAACAGGGAGAAAATATGTGAAAAGGGCTCAAGGGTTGAGATAAGGATGAGAAAATCACGCAATAATTATTGTAATGGGCAAAACAGACTCAGCATAAGAAGATAGTAAGATTTATTGCTCATTACTAACAAGCTAGAGAAGTGAGAAACAAAGGAAAGAAACCAAAAGCACCTTCCCCCCCATCCACCCTCTTCCACCTCCTCCCCCCGAGCGGCGCAGGGGAACGGGGGAATGGGGGTTATGGTCAGTCTACAGCGCTTCTTCTCTGCCGCTCCTTCTTGGTCACTCTCGTCCCCTGTGCTGTGGGGTCCCACCCACGGGATACAGTCCTTGATGAACTGATCCAGCGTGGGCTTCCCACAGGCAGCAGCTCTTCCAGAACTGCTCCAGATATGGGTCCGTACCACGGGGTCCATCCCTCAGGAGAAAACTGCTCCAACCTGGCTCCCCTACGGGCAGCAGCTCCTGCCAGGCCACCTGCTCCTGCGTGGTCTCCTCTCCATGGGCTACAGGTCCGGCCTGGAATCTGCTCCGGCAGGGGTCTTCCACAGGCAGCAGCCTCCGTCGGTGCAGGGCCACCTGCTCCACCGTGGTCTCCTCCACAGGCTGCAGTGTGGAACCCTGCTCCACCGTGGTACTCCATGGGCTGCAGGGGGACATCCTGCTTCACCATGGTCCTCACCACAGGCCGCAGGGGACTTCTGCTCCAGCACCTCCCCCTCCTTCTACACAGACCTTGGCACCTGAAAGGCTGTTCCTCACTCCCTTCACTCTCCCAGCTGCTGTGTGGCACAGCATTTTTTTTCCTGTCTTAAATATGCTCTCACAGAGGCGCAAAACAACATCGCTTATTGGCTCAGCTCTGGAAAACAATGGGGCCCTTCCCAAACATGGGGCAGCTTCTAGATCCTTCTCACAGAAACCACCCCTATGGCCCCCTGCTACCAAAACCTTGCCACGTAAACCCACTACACATCCTTCTTTGGCAGTCCCTGAAAGTTAAGACATATTCAAAATGCTATGATGAAAAAATTATTCCCATGAGTCTGATGGAATTATTTATTATTTATAACATATCTTTGTTTATTTATTTATTAACACCTATAAAACAGACTGGGCTCAAAAAAATAAAAGAAAATTAAAATAATACTATTTTTGGATCCCAATGATGTGCAAGACTTAAGTAAATGTCAACCTAATTAGTACTGTTTAGGTTGTGGATATTTTAAGCACATTTCTAAAACACCATTAAACTAAAATAAAAGAGATTGACTATGAGATTCAAGTTCATATAAAGTTGTGTCTGAATAAAGAAAGTCTGAATAAAACTATCTCAGTCTATTTATTATTCATAACATAATTATTTACCTTTTTCCTGTGGTTTTTTTTTTAGGGTCTTTCTTAGATTTGACTTTTTACTATTGTCACATTCCTGGTCTTCTAGTTGTGGCATATTGTCTGAAGAGAGGAATGAAAGTCTACTTAAATTAAATTGAAAAGATGACTATAAAAATTCAGTTTCCCTGTCCATAGTAATCACATCGAGAACCTAATTAACATGAAAATAATCTGTTTTCAGTATAAAATAGATAATGTCTTGTGAACCAAAAACATCATTTAGTTGAAATAAAGATTACAAGGCATGATTTGAAAGATATCACATTTTTTTATTTCTAGAGACCAAGGGTAGAGATTAGATCATATTAAATTGCATAAAATTTTTATAGTGTTCAGTGCTTTCTCCTGTGTTCAGTCTTTTAATCTGTGCTTATCCTTAAAGATAGTAATAATGAGAAATGTTATAATCATAAAACTTACTGTTTAAAAATGACACCTTTTTTATTCAGTGCTTTACCTCCAAGATTATATCTGTTCATTTTAATAGCAACAAAATAAACCTTTTACTTTTTCACTCTTTTTACTACTGAAAGTTTAGAAGAGAAAAAAAAAAATACATGATAATGGTTTTCATAGAAATTGTTAACCAAATTTTAGTTACAGAATTTGCTTTACTAGTTACCATTTAGGTTCACATCAGAAATAGAGAGAAACACAATCACCTTAAAGTTGGATAAAGTGTTTTGATAAAACTAAAGTCAATCAGTGAAGATCTTAATAAAATATAGATCAGAAAAGACAAAACTTCTTCAGATTCTTCTAAACCTCTTCCACATGTATCGCAGAAGAACATCTTTCACAACACCGTATTTCAAAATAACATAATTTTAAATCTTTCAGTTTGAAGACAAATGAGGAAAGAAATCAGTGCTGTAAAGAAACCTGTGATACTGAAAAATGTTAATAATATACATTAAAGAAAAACTTAATTTAAAGAAAAACTTTATACTTTTTGCACTTGAATCAAAGAACATATGAAAAACATTAAGCACTTATTTCCTCCCCAGTGAAACGTGTCATCATTTATGAAATAAGAAAAACAAAGGACAATGAGTAACAACTAGTATCTGTAGACACAATTTGGAAAATACGTGCTTCATCTAATTGTCTTTTAGGAGGGTCTGTATACTGTATATAGGTAGAAAATAGTTTTTCAAATTTGCTGGAATGCATAATAAGTGAGTCATTTTCATGAAAAGGATATTATGTTGGTCAATAGATCTGTTTAATCTTGTGCTCCATCCCAAATAAATCAACTAACTTAATCAACTATAATCTGTATAAACATCTTGTTAGACTTGTTTGCTTGTTTCTGGAATACAGTGATGTTGGTTTTAAAGTATTACATCAGTTTTGCAATTAGCTTTCTCATCAAAATAGCTGCTATAAGTAATAGGATGATTTGCTGTCTGACTAAACTGATCCTATTCATGAAGAAATTTTAATTCAATGGAACTTAGTATTGTTTAAAATGTGTGAAGTAAGATTCTGTTTCTACACTGCTTTCATTGTCTCCACTTATGTGGATAAAAAAGACATATTACTTAATGAAAACAACCAGTTATACATGACGTGACAAAATAGTGAAAGTATTTCTTATCTACATACTTGTCTATGTTTATATATGCTTGTGTATTTACTATATTGACATTTGAGTCCTCAGAAGCATTTCAGAAATAGATCAACTACTTACTTCACATTCAAAGGAAGACTGTCACTAGAAAAACCACTCCTCCTGACCTTATTTTTTCCTTCACACAGTGCTATCATGGCCCAATTACACTTCACTTGTGAGATCTAACAGAATTACAGCACTTGATGACAAGATTACGCTCTATATTTTTTCTCTGATTAAAATTTATCAAAGTATCCAGAGTCCTTTTGATTTCATACTTTGACTGATGATAAGTCCATATTTGTCCCTTACAACCCTTCCTTATACAGGATGCATGCTTCTTAGTCAGGGTGTCAGATTGATACTGTAACTGCAAAGTAAGTGGTTTCTGCTGAAATCCTCACTGACTTCATTTTCTTCTGTTCTTGTTTATGATTAGACTGAACACTTACAAAACTTCACTTATATTCAGTAGCTGAGCAATATGGTTTCACATTTTGTTGAAAGATCACTTTCTTCAGGTATGACTGGATAGTAAACTTTTATTTTTGCATTATATCAAGATTTAAAGAAAACATAAATGAAATAAAACAAAACCTCAATTTGTTACTGCACTTGAAATTACATAAAAATCACTGGACTATCTTCTGTTAATTTACTTTATTTAAACCAAATGACAAAACAAACACAAGAACAAACAACCATCAGCCATTCTCTTTTACCTTCTTAATTTTACCTATAACCTTGCCTATAACCTTTTATGATCAAACGCAGAACATTTATTAAAAAGAAAAAAGTCTAAAGAAAAAAATACTTTTGTTTATTTGAGCTGTTTGAGTCACTCCTCAATTACTCTACTGTTCTTGCCTCTGCCATAATAATTGCAATTGAGCCAAAAGAAATGTATAAATAATGTTTTCATTCAAAATAGGGTGTTGGTTTTATTATTATTATTATTATTATTATTATTATTATTATTATTATTATTATTATTATTATTATTATTGTGATTGTGATTGTTATTTATTCTTTAACTCCTTTAGCTTTGATTTTGATTCATAAAATATTGTTCATGAAAAGCTTTAAAATATTTAAAATAAAAAGACAGTACATTTCATGATACATTTTGAAGTACATTTTGTGCTATGTGACTGACATCTAAAACCTTCCAGTTTTAATCAGTAAAGATGGAAAATGTGAGAATTTTCATAGTGGGATTGACAAACGACTGCTACACCAGGGTGAAAAAGGTGGATAAATCTTTTTAAAAGTAACTAGCAGAAACAGCCAGCACCCATACATTTGAAATAAAAGGAAATGTAAATACATGAACAAGCAGGATGTACAACAATTTCCTGACATACAAAAAGAGGAAAATTAACTCAGGTTACTAATGGCATGCATTAAAAATGTCATAAACATGTAAGGACAAAATTGGAACAGCTGAACATAGAGTGAAAAAAATAAACAAAAACAAACAAACAAATAAACAAACAAAAACCAACATAACAGTTGTAATTTATTTCTGAGAATGTATGGAGGATGAGTAATTTCTGGAAAACTACAGAATTAAAAATGTAATGCTCATCTTTTAAAATATGGAAGGGAGGAAGAAAGATTCTGAAGAATTATAGTCCAGAAAACCAAATTTAAATTCCCAGAGAAATAAAAGCACAAAATACTTCTGTATATAGTTGTTAAATAACAAGAAGACTAGTCAAAATCAATATGGAGGTCACAAATAAATACAGTCAGATCAATCTACCTTCTTTTTATAATACCATAAGATGAGAGTTTTTTTCAGACAGGGAAGATGTCATATATCTTGACTTTAATAAGGTTTTTAACACTGTCTCAGAGATATTCTCATAAACAATCATTGGATGTTTTAAGAACAAGCCAGACAAACATCAATCAGTGTTGACACAGGTATACTTTGTTTTACTTTGGATAAGTTTGTATAAGTTTTACTTTGGACATGGGGCTGATCTTCCAAAGCCACTTCCAGTTCTGTGGATTTAGGTAAAATTGTCTCCTCACAATATTTGCTATTTAATACAACTCCACTAGATTCATACTTCATTTATTCAGCAATCATCTGTATTTGAAAACCATAGTTTCAGCTACAAAAGTCCTGAGACCTACCAACAAAATATGAAAAAAAATAATGTTTTAAATTGTTTTAGTTGGTTAGTCAGCAAGACACCTTTGTTGCCACTATAAGAAAGGTCAGAAATATTATTTTCTTTAAGTCAAAAATCAAACCAAAACAAAAAATAGCCAACAACAACAAGAAACATGATTACTTGACATGATGTTTTAAAAAAATCTGTATCAAAAGGGATACACAAAAATCAGTTTGAGCCGGAAATGTTCTCACATACTAGTGAAACATCATAGAAACAGGCTGTATTGATAAGTTGTAAGTTTTATACTCTATTTAAAAAAAAAATGTACAGGACTTTAAAAAATCACACATATGTTAAAAACAGAAATCTAACATTGTGAGTGAAAGAAAGAAATCAGACAGCTGGCTTGTCATTTAACATTCATGTCAGAGATAATTCTCACCAAGTTATTTTTGGTAGAAAATGTTAATTAATTGAAATGACTTGCCAAAAAGGGTTTATTTCTTGGGAGTGGGGAGTTAAATTTATTGGTTTTCAGAACATGTGAAAAGAAGACATAGAAGCTACTAAAATTCCTCATTTTAACCTTTACTTGAAGCATTTGAGGTTGGAGAAATTAAATTTCTGTTCTTTAGAATGTATGTTGTTCTTAGGAGAGCATAATAGTTAAGAATCATATGTGACCTTTACAAAAATTTCACTTTTCAACCTGATCGATTTTTTAGTCTGAAGATTGCTGTACTGAAAAACCATTTTTTTTATTTTAATTGTAATTTTTATTTTATTTTATTTTATTTTTATTTTATTTTTTATTTTATTTTAATTTTTATTTATATTTTTATTATTTTGATTTATCCACTGATGTAAGTAATAGCTGTCATTGCAGGCAGTCAACAGGATTGGTCTGTGTATGTCCTGTGTGCTGATATAAGTCCTGTCTTCCTTCAAGTAGCATTTGAAATACAAGTCTTCATAGCCTTTCAGGAATGTTAAGCACTCTTGTCAGATCAGCACACAGTATTTTATTACTACAGAAAGATAGGGTGTATACCTGGTGTCTTGTTATTAAGACATAATTATAACTCAATGTATACAAGGACTTTAAATGGGAAGAAAGTATATATATTCTGCTTTAAAATTATTGGGATTGACAATCGGAATACTGGATTGCACAGAGTAACAGGAGAATAAATTATCCACAGTGGTCTTAGCACACTAAAACAAGAAGGAATCATATTTTGAAATAAATATTTAAAAGACAGCTCTGGTATGTTAACATTGCTAAACTCACATTTTATTTGAGATTGATCTTAAACTTAGGTCAACTTAAAAAGAAGAATCTCCTGACCTTGATCTGGATCCCTTTCAGCAGGTCCAGAAACCTTTTAGGAGGAATCAAATATCAAAGCAGACTCAGTCCTAGGGAAACTTGATCTTACTCTTATACCCATCATGGATGGAGAACCATCTGGTAACTAACAGCTGAAATGAGGGGTTTGGTTGCTACTTCCCAAGCGAGAAAAACTCTGTACACAGACTACTTCCTCTGCATCTTGTTGAAGCATAAAAATAAGTACACCACCTTGATCTGATTTTTAATTCAAAACAATGGATAGGAAGAGCCCACAAAACCAGATGCTGTTAGATCTTCAGTCATCTCTTGAAGTCATGGCAGGGGCTAGTTGAAAAAAATATCTTATTCCATTCTCACTGTCCAAACATTGACTGAAATTAACCTGGTGTCCAGTGAATGGACACTGCACTGGTGGAGCTTGAACTCATGCAGAGATTGGTAGTGAGTCTCATATGTGAAGTGGTAGCTGAGACGAGGTCTTGATTATGTGGCAGCCCTTGACACTGTACCCAGTAGTACCATCTGAACACTGGCAGGTTGGCTTAGACAAGAACATACCCTATCATAGTGTACTGGAAGAAGGGTGAAGGTTACTAGCAGCCAGTACCTTCTGGATGTGACGCACTGCTTGCCAGCAGAGACAGATTATTGTAGTTGTGGGCACAAATCTCAGCTGGGGAGTGACAAGCACCAGCCTGCCAACAGATTGTATGGTGAGTTATCATTACGACTAACAGCATTTACATGCTTACTGTCCTCTAATTTGAATGTAGGAAGAGTAAGTGTTCAAGATATTTGCTTAGCCAAGAGTCAAAACTAAGATCTTCACCAACAGCAAGATGAACTTGCTTTTTTTGTCTATGTTGGCCCAAATCATGGATCATCATACCATCTTACAGCAATATATATTGCCTGATTTGTGTCCTAAATATTTTTTTTCTTTTTCTTTTATTTTTGGAAGATTAATTTTGTTATGTGTGAATACTAAACCTGGTTGCATCTTTTCATTTACCAGCCCAATGCAGTTTGTTGCTATGCCCTTCTGCATCCATCCTTCTCATTAAATAATTTTACCACTGAACAGATATCAGATATCAGTGTCAGTTCTTTTCTCCTGCAGATTTGGACTGTTTTGAGGTGAAGCTTCCACATAAATAAGAGCTTGTAACAGAACTTGAACTAATGAGCACTGAACTTGGATGTCACTACTGGGATGACAAGAAACACATAGAAGCTAAAAATATTTTCACTGAGAGCTAAAAATGACTTTTCCATGTCTGTTCCTAAGTAGCTAGTAACTGACTGAGCAGAAAAACGTTGGTGCACTGAATATAGGACAAGACAGCTTATGATTCCTGAAGATCTGTCACTTTTTGTCTGTTTTAGTAAAGAAAGAATAGTTTTAGCTTCAGCTCAAAAAAAAAAAAAAAAAAAAAAAAAAAAATTTCAGGGGGAGAGAGAGAGCGCACACCAGAAGCAAAACAAAAAACCTGGGAGCTACCTAGAACAGTTGCTTGGCTTGGCAACTGTTGTGCAGTCTCTACACATAAAGTAAAGTTTAAGAAATAAAAAGAATCTATTCATAACCTGAAAATTCACTTCTGAACAAATCAAACAAAAGGTATAGTAATTCTGATCATTTAGCAGATCTAGATGGAAATTATTTATTTATTTGTTTGTTTATTTATTTATTTTAGTGACAAAACATATTCTAGACAATATATCGCAAAGTCGTTCAGTTGTTTTCTGTTGATTTCTGTTTGTTTTTCTGAAATATTTTTCTGGTGGCTACTTTTTAAGCACAGTAATGGTAGAAGACAACCATTTGGGGGTATGATCACATATGGAAATAACTGAAAATTAAAAAAAAAAAAAGCTACTCGTGGATTAAATGACAAAAACATGTACTTTACAAAGAGAAAGGATGACAAAGAAAAAAGAATAATTCTGTAGTTCATTTGTTGGCAGTTGTTTGAAATGTGACTGCATAAGAATTGGACTTTGCACAATAGGAAAACATTTTTTTTTTCTTAAAATCCCTGGTTAAAGATTTGGCAAGTGAATATATTCAACATTTCTGATAGCCAAGTGAATGTGACTGAACTCTACAAATATCATCAACACTGAGAATACCTTTTGTGATTTTTGAGTAGTAGGTCAATGACAGCATAAAGCAGAATGGAAGACACTTAATTTTAATCCAGACATTTTGCAGATGTGTCACTAGAAACCCTGTAGAGGACTATACAAAAGCTGAAATCCCTGTAGATAAATACATAGAAGGTTTCTGAAAAGACAATCATCCAGATCTCTGGTACTAAAACACTATATCAAACTATACTCCAGGTACCACAAAAGAACTGCATTTTTTTATATGTTCAAAATTAATATGCCTGGAGGTGATACAAATATATATATGTGTTTTTATATAACCTTTTTTTTTTGCTCCATAGTTTCTAAATGGCTTGATATAATCTTGATTTCCTGTCTTTCTCTTTGTATTTCAATTATTTCTGACTGCTTAAAATGTACCAGAAATAACTAAGAAGCTTGTGCTTCTTAGTTATGCTAAGCTGAGACATCCAATTAGGAAGCAGAAAGCATCCAAAACCACATGTGACTGAGTTACCAGTTACAAGCTATTTAATTTTTAAACATAGTTACCAAAGGAAAATTTCTAGCAGTTCTCTACAGTCCAGGGAAGTGATTATTAATCACTGAAAAACATCAAGCAGTTTTTAGAAAAGATAGCTTATCTAGAAGGTGGTTTTCAAATAAACTCTTCTTAGATTCTGCTCAGTTGATCTACAAAATCACTGTTCAAGTTTAGGCATCGATAGTAGTATTAACCATTCCAAATTTTGTCTCCTTTTTCTACATATGCTTACCCAGGTAGGCCTATAGGTACATCTTCTATTTCCAGAGGATTTTAGGCTTCTTTCCCAGACACATGCATCAATGAAAATAGAAATTGTTCACATCCTGTATACACTTTGGAAAGGGCACTGAAAGACTGTCAACACTCAAGTGACTAACATTTAGTGACTGACAGCTCAAGTGACAATTAGTGACTGACAGCTAATTATGCCATTACCCAAATCAGCTTAAGTGCAGCTTTTAGTAAGCTAAGCAAGGACCTCTAACTCCAGATAAATGCTTGGTTCTTTGTAGAAATAGAAGATGAACAAAGAATAAATTTGGGTAAAACAAGTGCAGAAATACACAAAATCAGCAGAGAAAACTGTTCATATCACACCCATTAGTACGTGCAGAGAACACATTATGTACACACAAATACTCTCAGAAGTTGACGTGGTATGTTTTCTTATAAAAATTGTCTTGTTTCAATTTCCTTGATGAGGAAAAACTCAAATGTTATATTGTTTTTTTGTTTTTGTTTGTACCCCTGTTAAAGCAAAATTTGGTCAAAGTATAATGCTGAGCAGTCCTTTACAGGCCTTCTCTGTCTCCATCTATTCTATCTATCTATTCTAAATCGAATCAGAGTTTGGCTCTGATTTTCTACACTACTACGTAAAGTTAACCAGCATCAAAATCATCACCATACTTCTTAAAGCATGAGGGAAAATGCAGTTAGTCTGCCAGGGAAATAATCTCTTAGAATATATAATAGAAGGCTCAAAGTTTTGTGAGCCAATTTTATAAGATATTTACAAAGAATTGTTTAAATTAAAGATGTAGATTTAAAAAGTTGTATTCCCTATGTAATCAGCATGCAAGTATTTCCGTTTTTTGTCAGCATCTCCAGGGCCATTCAATATTTTGTGGGCTTAAGCATAGAATGACAAAGGATGGAATTTACTGGGCAGTTAGACAGACTTTCCTACATAATTTATATTCAAAGCTCAGCTTTCTTATTCCAAAAAAAGAAGCAGTATCATCAGAAGAGGATATATTGTCACATAAATATTCCTTTTTCGGTACTACCTAACAAAAGAAGTGATACACTTATCTCTTTGAAATACTCCCATCTTCTAAAGTAAACAAAGGTTGATATATTTAATCTGGGATTAAATAAATACAGCTTTTATTTCAAAATGAATAAAAATATTACCAAAGAAATTAGAAGGGCTTTTATTAGTTATTAAAAGAATTCACAGAATCACAGAATTGCAGGGGTTGGAAAGGACCTCGAAGTATCATCGGGTCCAACCCCCCTGCCAAAGCAGATTCCTTAGAGCAGGCTGCCCAGGTAGGCTTCCAGATGGGCCTTAAATATCTCCAGAGAAGGAGACTCAACAACCTCCCTGAGCAGCCTGTTCCAGTGCTCCATCACCCTCACCGTGAAGAAGTTCTTTTGCATGTTTGTGCAGAACTTCCTGTGCTCTGTCAGGACCATTACTCCTTGTCCTGTCCAGTGAAAAGAGGCAAATTCCTCTGTCTTTCACACCTCAGGTATTTATTCACATTGATTAGATTCCCTCCCAGTTTTTTCTCCAGGCTGAACAGACCCAGGTCTCTCAGCCTTTCCTCATAAGGAAGACGCTCCAGGCCCTGTATCACCTTTGTGGCCCTCCGCTGGACTCTTTCCAGGAGATCCCTGTCTTTCTTGTATCAGGGAGCCCAGAACTGGACACAGTACTCCAGATGAGGCCTGACCAGGGCAGAGTAGAAGGGGAGGATCATCTCCCTTGACCTGCTGGCCACACTCCTAATGCATGCCAGGATCTAATTCTTGCCTACAGACAATGAGTTGACACTTACTAAAGTTAAAAATTACTATAATTATATATTTACTTACATTTGTAATAAAATATTAACTTTAATGGTTTTATACAAAGATGTCTTTATGCCTAGAATAAAGTCTGCCAGTCTTTATTAGTTTCTTTACAAAGCTAAAATGGGCACACTTTGAAAATCTCATGTACAAGGCCTCATTTTAAGCAACATAGCAGTAAAACCAGCATAACAATAACACTGGGGCTTCAACTTTTCAAAACTCCAGTCAGTTATATATATCTCATCCATGACTTGATTTATTCACAGAAATAAACAGAGAACCTACCTGAGTCTCAAGAGACCTACCAAGAAATATTAACTAAGTGGGGAACCAAAGCCATCATTTTGTTATACTGTACTTTGACTGTAAAACTACAAAAATGTTATTATGTTTATTATAAGTTGTTTTAAGATCTTCTCAGGAAATTTGCAATATACGAAACAAGTATTACTAATAGATAAAGAATTTTATCAGACTGATCCTGTTGTTACCTTTTCAGATTAAAATGAAATCAAGCAAAAAAAAAATAATAATTCAATTATTAGGAAGATGAGAAAACAGCTTTCATTTATTAGACTATCCAGCAATTCAAAGTAAATTCCTATCATTTATTTAATTCGTGTAGTAGTTTGCTAAAAGAGATGAGAAGGAATGTCCAGCAGGTTATCTCTCTCCTTGCCCTTAGTTGCACAGAAAGTAATTCAAATAAGTAAAGGTTGATATAGCAGTAAACTATGAGTTGCTTTAAGAACAGGGAGGGAAATAGTAAAAGCGGTGCCGGACATCTAAGTGCAAGTTTATGAAACTGAATTACACTTATGCGTTGGTTCTTGGTTGATATTAAAAATCAATAGAGTGAAAAGAACAGAATAGAAGAAAAGAATGTTAAGAGATGTAACTGAACACAGAATCTCATTCTATGAGCAAATCAACTGCCAGGTTCTGAAAGTACTGAGTGTAAAGTGCTCAAGATTTTGCAAAGGCCAGTGAAGTATACATATATATTTTAAACCAAAGAAAACATGTTTGCTGAAATATAGCAAATAGTTTAAACTTTTGCCATAATTTGGTTCAATTACCCTAAAGAGGTCTTAATTAGGAGACAACATACATGTAATTATAAAATGAACTTCTAGTTCACTGTTCAAAGAGCATCAAAAAAACAATGCAGATCCAGTTTTCCTTTACTTCTGGACAACATTACTGTTAAATTTACACTATTGTCAAATTACTGAGAAGTGATGCCAATTCAAAATAATAGCATTTTGCGCCTTCTAGTACAGGGTAGTGATTAAAATTTCATGTAGCTGCTTACTTATGTTTTTTACAAGCTCCAACTCTTTGTTTTAGGTTTTTACAACATATAAAGATGTTTCTTTCTGTGAAAAACTTATACTGAGAAAAACAAAACAAAACAAAACAAAACAAAACAAAACAAAACAAAACAAAACATTCTGAGGCACAATCTGTATTTGCAGTGTTATTCAGACAATTTGGTCATAACAGAAACTACAGGAGGCTTAGAGTCCCTGGGGAATCTCTTCCCCCACCTATGGAAAGCTGAAATAGTAATGTATGTTTTCTGTGTAGAGTAATCTTAACTGGAAGCCTGTAGAGGAAACACATTTTTTTTTTCTCCTACTGAGCTTCTTAACAAAACAAATTGTGCAGGAATTTTCTTCCTATTTAGACAATATATCTGACCACAGTTCTTCTAAAAACAAACAAAAAAAAGTCTAAGAAAAACAAACAAAAAAATCAAGCAGTAATATTTCTGAAATGATATGGTTTTATTCTTCAATTGTTTGCTTCTCACTTTTTCAAATGCATTTTAAATAGAACATCTGGTACATAACTTAGTTTATTCTTCGCTCCTGCTCTGGACCTGGGTATCATTCAGAAAACAAATTAGGAATTGTAAAACTGTGCTATCTACATTTGTGGGAATAAACAGTTTTTCTGAATCTGTGAAGCCCTGTTGAAAGTCCTCCTAAAAACTGCTACCTCACTATTTTGTTTTATTTGACTACTTCAATGCATATATCATATTAATGAATTATTATAATTCACTCGTTACTTTAGCCCCACTGACACTCATATAAATTAATGTTAATAATATAATTCTTGAATTATATGTATATCATTGGTATATAAATCTTAAATACATTTACCTTTCATGCAATGACAAAGGCATATGTAATTTCCACACTGATGCAAGTCTGTTTTTTCAGGCTGAAATCTGTGAAAACATGAATGACTTGGACAACTCTTCTGAAATAAGAGTAACTAAAAAGCAAAGACTGGTAGAGCTTAGTTCATATTAGTCTTTCATGTAGTCACATAAACCATAAAACAGTAACTTTATTTCAAAACCTTACTTTTGCATCATTTTAATTAATAGATTGATTTAAAAATTATCTTAAAATTTTGAGAAGTTTGAAGTTTGTTATCAAATCTGCTTACTTGATAGTAAAACATTTATTTTTATTTTTATTTTTATTTTTATTTTTATTTTTATTTTTTATTTTTATTTTTATTTTTATTTTTATTTTTTATTTTTATTTATTTTTATTTTTTTACTGTTGATAGTGATCCATTCTGTAGCTATAGCTGACGCAACAGTCCCTCCCCTTTCTGTATGGCCAGAGTACTACAGTAAACATATCCTTCATTTCTAAATCCTGGTCTGAGTTTTCAGTTATAATAGCACACGGGATAAGGTATTAGTACTATTTCTCTCCAAAAATACAAGACACAGACTAATGAGACAAATGCACACCACTCAGAAACCTCTGAAACATCTATAAACCAGATGCAAGTTCTGTTGTATTTATATATTTATTTATTTTAAGGAGTGGTATTTTTGTTGCTGGTGAAGCATATGTCCATAAAAGTGGCATTGTAAAGCTAGAATTGTGTACTGCTTTCTAGAAAACAAAATACTGCAAAGCAAAGTATGTTCATGAAAATGTAGCTTCATACACGACATAAAAGATTTTAATAGATGCTGTATGTTCCAAGACTTGTGTAATAATATTTTGTCCTAAATCAATTTATTCAGTGGCATATTACAAAAAGGAAAAAAAAATAAACTCCTAAAAATTAAATGAACAACTGTTACTCTTTGGCTTTTAAACTGGTATACATAACACAGGAGAATTTTCCAATACAGTTCCAGTGAAAATCAAAAATCTTTATAATGAAATAATTTAACATTAAAGAGACATGCTTTATCCAGAAAATTAAAATTAATTGATACAGAGCAAATGCTCCCATGTCATCAAATTAGACCCATATGGCATATTAGACCCAAGCCTCCATTTGTTCTGTGAGGATGAATTAGACATCATCCAGAAAATACCTCAATGTTTCTTTGATAGAACTAAGGGACATAGCTATTATATGTTTGGTTCCTTCTGGTCTCTAAAGAGGAGGAAAAAAAAAAAAAAAAGCACCTTGGACAGTAATGTATAAAACATGGTTCTTTGCAAATCATATATATTCTTACCCTTAAAATTAAAACAAACTCAATAAATAATACGGTGAATGTCAGGCAGAGTGTTTAGTATTTGTATCAACAGAAAGTCTAAATGAAGTTCTGCTCAGGAGTTGGTTGGATATAAGGATATAATTTGTTCACTGGGAGGGCAGTCAGGCACAGGAACACACTACCCAGGGTTGTGGTCACAGCACCAAGCCTGCCGGAATTCAAAAATCACAGAATCAAGGAATGTCTGATGTTGGAAGAGCCCTCTGGCAATCATCTAGTCCAACCCCTGTGCCAGGCAGGGTCACCTAGAGCACAGGATTGCATCCAGGCAGGTCTTGAATATCTAAAGAGAAGGAGATTCCACAGCCTCTCTGGGCAACCTGTCACAGAGCTCTGTCATCCTCACAGTAATTTTTTTTTTTTTTCTCAAGGTGGAACTTCCTCTGTTTCAGTTTGTGCCCATTGCCTCTTGTCTTGTAGCTGAACATTACTGAAAAGAGTGTATCCCCATCCTCTTGACACACTCACTTCAGATATTTATACACATTCATAAGTTCCCCTTTCAGTCGTCTCTTCTCTAAGCTAAACCAGATCAGCTCTCTCAGCCTCTTCTCATAACACAGATGCTCCAGTCCCCTAAGCCTCATAGTAACCCTCTGCTGGCCTTGCTCCAGTGTGCTCTCAGACATATGGTTTGATTTTTAGGTGGTCCTGTCAGAAATTGGACTTGAAGGTCCTTGTGAGTCTCTTCCAACTCAGGATATTCTATGATTTTATGAAAACCTAGGGCTGAATAATTAGTTGTAACCTATACTCTTCAGTGAATGTTGTATAAGTAGGGAGAAATCCTGTCTGAGTTTCCTAGGGAAACTTTTCCATAGACTAAATAATTTTTTTGAGGTGTCATCCTCAATGTGTTCTCTAGGTTGTTATCATCCCTGTGTTGCCAATTCTTGTAATATTATGAGAAGTCTCAGAATAATTTACTTTTTTTTAATTTTTCCAGCATCTGGAAGGGATGCAGGAAAATATTGTTACGTTTATTAAAAACAAAAGACATTGAAAAACAAGAGACGGGAACGTCATTTTTTAGTGGTGCAGTACCATACCCAAAATATCAGCTGCCTACAGATTCAAAAGCCTCAGAAAATATAGGTCGACCAAAAAATGAAATGCAGAAGATTTACTTGAAAAACAACGATAGAACTTCATAATTTTGTGTGGATAAATGCTTGCTTTTTCATTACATTTTGATGTATGTAGATGGACTGAGAGTGATAAGAAAAGAATCTCAGCAGATCACCTGAAATACCTTCATGTTTTGGAAGGGGATCATATTTTTTTTCAGGAGAACTGAATAAATGTAATTTTTCTGAAAGTAGAGTTTGCTAAGACTCTATCTCAGAAGACTATTAGTCTTCTGCAATGGCATAAGCTGTTGTGCCACCAGCACAAATGTCAAAGGAAGAAGTAGATACTAAATAGTGTTAAAACTTGCTACTCTCATACTTCTGCAATTGCAGTTGCAGTTTTACTCTTGTAACTATGTGGTCTGACTTGAAACCAGTCATGATCATGTAAAATTAAAATTTTACAGACCTGAATAAAATAAAATCTGACACAAGGTTCCATATCAAATTTTTCATATAAATGAAATCTTCATGGACATACTGAATTCTTATATGTTGCAGGTTAAGTTCTGCCTTCTTCCTCATTCATGTGGTTTCAAACAAAGAATCAGTTACATTAGTGTGTGTGATATTTTACCCTGTGTTGACCAAATTACATGCTTAAGATGATAGTTTCTTAGCCATCCTAATCCATCTCTAAAAAGAAATCAGACACCTTCCCTTCCTGCCCTTTCATCAGCACTTGGAAACATAAAATCCACATGCCTTTCACTTTCTCCACTGTCATACATCACAAGCTTTTACACTTCTTTTTACAATTCCTTTTATACCCAGAGCAGCCATTTCACTGTGTGTAAAAGCTTGTGGTGTATGTAATGGCAGGATAAACAATTATAGGCTATAGATGACATCTTGTACAAATGGGGGGAGGAAACACAGCCTGAATGACTGCACAGAATACAGGGTATTCTGCAGAGGGGCACAAAGAAGAGAAACAAGGGAGACAAAGGCAGGTGTTCGATTTTGTTTGTGAGTCTGTTTCCTAAAACATAACAACGGAATAAACTGGCAACAAGGTCTTCCCCACTACTTAAACCTGGACTAATGATAGTCAGAGATAAAGGGTACTTTACTAGGAACTGGCTTAAGTTTGCCATGTGAACACAGCTTCTCAAATTCATATTCACGCACATAATTCTCTGTGAAATTAGTTATGTTTAAGACTTCTTATTTCTGAGTTTATCACCTGTGAAAGCAGGGAGAAAAAATAAAGCATAATAAATTTCTGTGAACAACTCTGCATTGCTGTGATAGGCAAACTGAAAATTTATGCTAATAGATAGTGAGTATAGAGGGAGGTCTGTATAGTCTCAAAAGTGGGTAACTAGCACCAAGGTCAATTAGAAATGGCAGGGCTGATGAAAGACCAGCTAAAGGCAAACATCCACGTGTCTGTCACCATGATATTCCCTCCAGCTTCATGGGCTTCAGATTCTGCTTTTTATCAGGATAGGATATAGTGAAGCTCACAATAGAAAATGCTGTTAGCAGAGGGATAGGCTCACTTTGCTTCAGAATTTTTTCCCTTTTGTTCACCTTTCACATTCCAGGCTTGACTACTGTCCAGTGAAGGAGGATCTAGATTAATGTTTTCCTCTCTTACTGAATGAAGTCTCATTTTCCTGGTGATGAGGAGAAAAACATCTATCCCTCTGCTTATCTGAGCACAGGAAACAGGATTATTATTATTATTATTTTTGTAATTATTTTAATTATTAGTATCTTTATTATACTGTGTGTAATATATTATGCAGCTTGGTCTCCCAAGAAAATAAGACTTCTTTCTTTTGGTTCTTCCTGTGAACTTGCTGGTCAATTTCAATCATGTCTAACAGAGGTCTCAGTGATGCAAAGATCTGATAAGCATCCTAAAAATAAGTTGTGTAGAGAGATAGAGAGAGACTTTATTAAAGCTTTCACTGAAGGGAATAAGGATGAGCTCAAGTCTTTTTAAACAATAGAGGCTAACATAGGAGAAAGCTATTGTAAATGTCCTAACCACAGGAAAACTTCAATTGAAGTTCACTATATTATACAAAACAGTGAATGTAGCCACAGGACATGAATATTTATGGCACCAGGCTTCATTACCTCTGCTCAGAATGCAACTGCTTGCTTGGCTGTATCTCACTGGCATTTGGTAGCCCTCATAATGAGCAGGAAGTTGTATAAGACACTATACAACCATCAAACAAAAATGTGTTCCTGTCATATAAAACTCATGATCCTGCCTAATTACCTGGCTTTGTATGAAAATAAATGAATAAATAAATAAATAAATAAGTAAAATCAGTAAGGGGAATGGGAGAAAGAGGAAGAGGAAGAGGAAGAGGAAGAGGAAGAGGAAGAGGAAGAGGAAGAGGAAGAGGAAGAGGAAGAGGAAGAGGAAGAGGAAGAGGAAGAGGAAGAGGAAGAGGAATTGTGCAGTACCCATTATTGAGTTTCTTGTGTTTTATAAATGATTATTTATGTTCTGGCCCTTTAACCGTTGTGAGGTCAGGAATACATTTCTCTACAATCTGTTGATTTTTACCTAGTTGTACAGTGACAACTACGAGCAATTCATGACAGAACCTGACATAAAGCTTTCCAATTGTAAAGAACTACATATTTTAAAATACTGACAAATTCATGCCTTTCAGAACTGTGTAAACTACAGCCAAATACCCCAGTTTGGTTCCTTCTTGTGAAAAAAAAAAAAATCTTTGGAGATTAAAAGACTCAAATTTCAAAATAACATTTAAAACCACACAGTTTATTGAAGAGGATATTTGTTGCTCTAAACAACCTACTGAGTAAAGTGCTGAGAGTTATCACCATACGCAAATCATGCCACTGATTCTGAGAACAAGCCCAGAGTTCTGTGATCCGGATTTACACACACTGGAAGACATTCAATTTCATACACAAAGAAGGGAAAGTTGAAATCTCAGATGAAATAATGTGAATTATGTGATTTGTCAACTTTGCAGCCTCAAAGCTAATGTAATTGTGAATTTTCTGTTCCTGCCCATGTCGTTTTTTGCAGTGCCCTAAAGAGCTTTCAATTAGTGGTTTAAGACCTAGCTACATTAAAAATAGTACTTTTAGTGCTATTTTAAAGACTTTTAGTCTTAAAAAATACTTTTTTTTTTCTTTCTTTTTTTTTTTTTTTTAAAAAAAAAGTCTTTGAACCTGTAAGACAGTAGCAGTCCTTGAGGACAGTAAATATTTTAAAACTCAGGATGAAGAACCTGACAGTTGGGAAAAAAAATCTCAGTGAGCAAGAACATATTGCTATGCACTGTTTTTCTAGAGCTTATTAAACAAATCCAGTGTGACCATCTTAGAAAACACCAAGTAACTGCATGATTCCAGTGGTCTTTTCCAGTGTTGCAGGAATGACCTTCAAAATCCTCACCCACTTGTATTTGCCTCACACATGTTCACAGAATCACAGAATCACAGAATTTCTAGGTTGGAAGAGACCTCAAGATCATCGAGTCCAACCTCTGACCTAACACTAACAGTCCCCGCTAAACCATATCCCTAAGCTCTACATCTAAATGTCTTTTAAAGACTTCCAGGGATGGTGACTCCACCACTTCCCTGGGCAGCCCATTCCAATGCCTAAAAACTCTTTCGGTAAAGACGTTCTTCCTAACATCCAACCTAAAACTCTGCTGGCGCAACTTTAGCCCATTCCCCCTCGTCCTGTCACCAGGCACGTGGGAGAACAGACCAAACCCCAACTTGCTACAGCCTCCTTTAAGGTATCTGTAGAAAGTGATAAGGTCAACACAGCCTCCTCTTCTCCAGGCTGAACAAGCCGAGCTCCCTCAGCCGCTCCTCGTAAGACTTGTTCTCCAAACCCCTCACCAGCTAGGTCGCCCTTCTCTGGACTCGCTCGAGCACCTCCATGTCCTTCTTGTAGGGAGGGGCCCACAACTGAACACAGTACTCGAGGTGCAGCCTCACCAGAGCCGAGTACAGGGGGACGATCACCTCCCTAGCCCTGCTGGTCACACTGTTTCTTATACAAGCCAGGATGCTGTTGGCCTTCTTGGCCACCTGAGCACACTGCTGGCTCATATTCAGCCGACTATCAACCATCACTCCCAGGTCCTTCTCTGCCTGGCAGCTCTCCAACCACTCATCTCCCAGCCGGTAGCTCTGCTTGGGGTTATTGCGCCCCAAGTGCAGGACCCGGCACTTGGCCTTGTTAAACTTCATGCAGTTGACCTCAGCCCATCGGTGCAGCCTATCCAGATCCTCCTGTAGAGCCTTCCTACCCTCGAGCAGATCGACACACGCACCTAACTTGGTGTCATCTGCAAACTTACTGAGGGTGCACTCAATCCCCTCATCCAGATCATCGATAAAGATATTAAAAAGGACTGCCCCCAGCAACAAGCCCTGGGGAACGCCACTAGTGACCGGCCTCCAACTGGACTTGACTCCATTCACCACAACTCTTTGGGCCCGGCTATCCAGCCAGTTTCTAACCCAACGAAGCGTGCGCCAGTCCAAGCCATGAGCAGCCAGTTTCTTGAGGAGAATGCTGTGGGAGACGGTGTCAAAAGCCTTGCTGAAGTCAAGGTAGACCACATCCACAGCCTTTCCCTCATCCACCCAGCATGTCACTTTGTCATAGAAGGAGATCAGGTTCATCAAGCAGGACCTGCCTTTCATAAACCCATGCTGACTGGGCCTGATCACCTGCTTACCCTGTAAGTGCTGCATGATGAAACTCAAGATAATCTGATCCATGAGCTTCCGTGGCACTGAGGTCAAACTGACAGGCCTGTAGATTCCCGGGTCTGCCCTCCGGCCCTTCTTGTAGATGGGCGTCACATTTGCTAGCCGCCAGTCAACTGGGACCTCCCCCGATCGCCAGGACTGCTGATAAATGATGGTAAGCAGTTTGGCCAGCTCCTCTGCCAGTTCTCTCAGTACCCTTGGGTGGATCCCATCCGGCCCCATCGACTTGTGCACATCCAAGTGACGTACCAGGTCACCAACCAGTTCTTCATGGATAGTGAGGGCCACATTCTGCTCCCCATCCCCTTCCACCAGCTCAGGGTACTGGGTATCCAGAGAACAATCAGTATTGCTGCTAAAGACTGAGGTGAAGAAGGCATTAAGCACCTCCGCTTTTTCCTCATCTCTTGTAACTAAGATTCCCCCCGTATCCAGTAAAGGATGGAGATTCTCCTTAGTCCTCCATTTTGTGTTGATGTATTTATAAAAAGATTTTTTGTTATCTTTAACGGCAGTAGCCAGATTGAGCTCCAGATGAGCTTTGGCCTTTCTAATTTTGTCCCTGCACAGCCTCGCAACATCCTTATAGTCATCCTCAGTGGCCCGCCCTTTTTTCCAAAGATTATAAACCCTCTTTTTTCTCCTAAGCTCAAGCTGCAACTCTCTGTTGAGCCAGGCTGGTCTTCTTCCCCGCCAGCTCATCTTTGGGCATGTGGGGACAGACCGCTCCTGCGCCATTAAGATTTCCTTCTTGAAGAGCGCCCAGCCTTCCTGGATTCCTCTGCCCTTCAGAACCGCCTCCCAAGGGACTCCACCAACCAGTGTCCTCAGCAGCACAATGTCAGCCCTCCAGAAGTCCAATACAGTGGTTTTACTGGTCCCCTTCCCGGCCTTGCCAAGAATAGAGAACTCCACCATTTCGTGGTCACTCTGCCCAAGACAGCTTCCGACAATCACATCCTCCACTAGTCCTTCTCTGTTTGTGAAGCGGGGTCTAGCGGGGCACCACCCCTGGTAGGCTCACTAACCAGCTGTGTCAGGAAGCTATCTTCCACGCTCTCCAGAAACCTCCTAGACTGCTTTCTCTGGGCTGTGTTGTGCTTCCAGGATATGTCAGGGAAAGTGTTCTTTCTTCCCTTAAATCAAATCAGGTCAGAATCAAAACCAAACAGTAATAATGAAAACAAATGACAAAAGAAACAGAACTTTTATCCTGTCCCTTACCTTACCCTTGGACTGATCTACTGCAGAGGAAAATACAGGTCTGTATGTTTCACCAGAGCCCTGGTTATACAGCTATCATTATTATTATTATTATTATTATTATTATTATTATTATTATTATTATTATTATTATTATTATTATTATTATTATTATTATTATTTTGTATATTTTTATATACTGTGGTGATTAAATACAAACTGGTGGTCAGACTGTAACATTTGTCAAAAAATCTTGAAATTACTCTCCCTAAAATTTAAAATGGAATAGTTCAACTACTGCTAGAAGTGTTTTAGATGGTGCCAGGGCTTTTCTTAATCTCTTCAGATAAACAAGACTTGTTTCAAAGCAAGAACTCAGAATGGCAGCTTTCCCCTTTATAATGCACACTCTTAGAGTTACATTGTTTTTTATTAGTAAGTAAAACACCCAGAAATATATTGACAGATGAACATGTTTTTTTTTTGTTTGTTTGTTTATTTGTTTGTTTTCAAAGCTGTTTCATTAAAGTGGCGTCAATAAAAATCGCTTTTTTTTTTTTTTTCCACTGAACAGTACTGAATCCCACATTCCATACTACTAATTCTGTGCTAATGAAGTCTGCAATTTGCAACAATATGTTGTAGTGAAATTATGGTAAGTTTGAAGGAGCAGATAAGTGAAGATGGCTGAATGCTCCAAATCGAGCCCACTGGTACTGGAACTGCTTTTTAATGAAAAGGAATAAACTGCTATGAAAATGCTCAAGTGAAACTTACTGTAGAGCATTACTTCTCTCTGTCTAAGCCTGTTATTCACACACTGCTTAGCAAGTTCTCCTGCTGAAATAATTGGATCAAGAGTGTAACTTAAAACTAAAAAGGAGCAGTGCAGTGGACTAAGCCCTGAAACATAGACCAGAAGCACTGTCATTTAGAGGCAGAATTGGAGAAAAATTTCTGCTTATTTCCATGAACTCTGCATGAGGACTGAGCCAGAATCAGGTGGGTTGCCAGTGTGTACTGCTTAGGGACAAAATCTAATGGTACCTTTAAGGAATTATATTTACATGAATAATCTTAGTAATATAATTTTTACAGATGACTGTGTCTGGGAGATTTTAGTTGATTTCGTCTGTTACATACAGTCCTTTCTATTTGAGCTTCATAAAAAGAAAGTGAAATGGCTTTAGCCAGGTGCAAGTAAGCAAGACAACTGTTTCTAAGAAGCATAGGACCTTATAATAATAATATTCAGTGGACACTGAAAAAATGAAATTCCATCTCATGAAAAATAATGAGGTCTTAAATTTTACTTTCATTTTGAATAGGAATGAATAGCCAAATTTAGAGTTTTTCTGTTTTGTTGTGTTTAGGGGTTTATTTTGTGTTGTGTTTAGGAGCTTTTGTGTTGCACAAAATATTTTGAAAACATTCCATTTCAAGCTAATGGAAGTATTTAACTTTTTACCTTTATAGTTCTGAGTATTATTGCACAGATGCTACTCCAGTAATTTTACAGATACATTTAAATGATACTGGTTCTTGTAAAAATTTTAGTCAAACTAGCAGTTTACAGGAGACTTTTTAAAAACATATTTCAAGTATGACTAATTCTAAACAATTTCAAAACTTCTTTATGTATTTAATTTTCATAGAGTAAGATCATTAAAATATGTATAGCTACATTTACTTCTCTCATATGTGGGATCAAAATGTCTGTTACAGTAAGCAAACTCACAGTTTTCCTTACAGCTTCATCACCTTGTATCAAGAAGCTCCTTCCATCATAGTTGTTGCAAACATACATACACCCATACCTCTAGGTAGCAACCTGCTTTATAGCAGATATATTTCTCATATACAGATTTTGATGGAGGTGACACATATGAAACATCAATTTGTGTTTAAGTTTTAGTCTGAGGGATTTTGAGGCCTGGATCTTATATTAGAACTGTCAAAAATGTACTTCTTCTAGAGAAATGGGCCCACACATGAGCTAGCAGTTGTGGATAAGGACAGCAACAGTGGGACATTAGTTCTGAGCTCTTCCATTCCTTGTAAAGTCCCAGATTATTCACACTGATCACTCTGCTTTTTGGTATGATGCAGTTTCCTTCAGGGATTTTGAGATGCAGGTCAAAGTGAGAAAAATCTTTGAAGTGTTTAATTTATACAGATGAATGATAGCTAACCAAAGTGACTATTTGACGCTTTGTGTGTGGAATTCATCCTGAAGTGCCAGGAAATCATTCGGGGAGAAGGACAGATAAACTGTTCAATTCCTTTCTTGATTAAAAAAAATAATAATGCAGGGGAAAGGGAGAGAAACCATATTTTAATATATTATTGTATATCTATATTGTCTATAAAACAGTGTATCAACAGTAAAACCCTGTAATGGACCTCACAGACTGTACCTATCTATGAAAACAATAATTTATTTTTATGATAAAATCATTCAAGATCAGCATGGACATGAAAGCAAATAACTCAAAGCTAAAAATGAAAATATAAAACACAATATTTTTCACCTTCAGCATCATTGTTAGTTTAATATAAGTAGAAACACCTAGCAACTGACTTGTGATGATCACAATACATTCCCTTTTTTTCCAAATTTTTTGTTATTGTTGTTCATTTCTTTGTTTCTTTGTTTAATTACAACTTGAGGACTGACACTGAACTGATTCTAATTTATGCAGTTCTCTTCCAGTGGAATTCACTGATTTATGCTTTTTTTTTTTTGCCTTTTTTTTTTTTTTTTTTTCTGAGCTCAGGTGATGGGCACTTCTGCTTGTAATATCTGAGGTAGATTTTAGAGTTCCTTGTCATCATGGATGCAGGAAATAAAAATTTTACTGTGTGGTTTAGACATCAGAACTTGACTATCAATTAAATTTATCGTTGAATGTAGAGCGCATTGATGCATATTCATTTATTTGTGTTTTAAACTTTTAAGATAATTGGATGGAATACAAATTATTCATAAGATCCAATTTTCATGTGGTTTTGGTTTCCAAAATCCAGTTTCTAATTGATAGTTGGTTATTTATTGATATCCAATAAATTGATGTTACCTTTACATTGAAAATTTATCTTTAAAAATATCAAAGTCATCATAAATATTGGTATAAATCAATGCCACTGCTAGAAATCAACACAAAGAAACTTGGGCTGAATAAATAACCTTTCCTTTAGAAATTAGTGAGAAAGAGAACAGGCAATGGAGAACAGACTGCTAGGGTGTTTAAAGGACTATTGAAATGTTCTGTTTGGGATTAAGCTTGATTTCATTTTTTGACTTCAATTAGGAAAGAAAATAAAATAGAGGTATGGCAAAAATGTATCAAAAAGTGTTAGGCAGCCTGGATCTGAATAAAAACATGATGTCACTGGAGTCACTGGCACCTATTTCATTTCAAGTAATGGTTTTTCTTTCAAATAGCTAAGCTTTGTTCAAAACAGTTAATTCAGAGGCTTTTGTTTCCCACTTTTTCACTGCAACTTCTTGGTATCCATAGAGATATATTAATACAATTTGTGCCACAGCTATATTTCACGTCCCCTTACTTGCTTTAAAATTTTGCTGCTCAGGTGTATACACCCTTATGAACACAATAAATGTCAAAGAAAACAGAATCTGGTCCTAGAATTCAAAGTTGGTTCTATGGAAAACACATCTGATGAAACAGCTACCTCCAATTATTTTCCACTCCGTTGCTCAATGCTAGCAAGGGAGAGGAATAGAGGCTACACAGAGAAAATAATGAAGTAAAGTTTCTTACATGCACCCTTTTTTAAAAACAAGCAAGCCTCCCCCCCTACGACCTGACACATTGGAAGACTGGCTTTCCCTTATCTCCAGATCTCACTTCTACTCCACTTTTTTGCAACTTGCGTGAACATTCAAACACTAAGCATTAGCTGCTTTATAATTTCACAGCAATAGTAAAATTTGTAGGCCTCTATCACTTTCTCATTTCTTTGATAACATGATATTTTTTAATTCATTGTCTCTCCAAATTCAGATGACAGTCTATAAGGAGATCATGAAAAGCCATGGTTGTTGAGAAGCCTTTGACATAGAAATTTTCAGTGTAATATAAGGGAAAAAAAAACATATCTTGCACTTTATGTATGCTTTCTCTTCAAAGTCAGCTTCTTGAACTACACAAATACATGCATCCAGGTTATTATAAGGCTTATGCTTAACAGACTTACATATCTTTACACTTACTTTAATTGAAAGTGCAGTAGGATTTAGAAAATATTTCCAACTCAAGTAAGGGATTACCAGTTGATTATTTCAAAACACTCAATTATTCAGTTTCCTGTGGGAATAACTTATATATATGTGCATATGTACATATATATATATGAATACAACTTATTCAAATAATTAATAGCACTAGATATTTAACTATTCCAGCACACCCACTTACAAACCACTTTTTAGTAGTTTAAACATAGACTATTAACAAATACAGAAGCCATTAAGTAGTCACGTTCTAAAAAAGGAGTGGAGGGGAGAGGGAGATTTTCTCATTCAGTGAATTTTACTTGGTAATCTTCTTTACATTTAATAATAGCAATAATCTGAGGGAAAGACTTTTTTTTTTTTTTTGACTATGATCTTTTGTATTAACTATGATTTATTTGAAATGTCCTTGATTTTTCATTCTTCACATTAGTTTTTGAAAGTAATCTCTTTGATTGTGTTATTATAAAATAAATTAATAAAATAAATAAATAAATGTTTTTTTTTACACAGAGCATTTTGAATATAGTTGGGTACCAAAAGACACTCCAACTACCATTCAGAGAGACCACTGCATCCTCTGTGCTACTTATCCTATAGTCATCTGCAAAAATACAACAAGGCAAACATTTTCACATCTATTGAACATCTGGTTAACTATTTTTCACTAAGTAAATGCATATTTATTAGATGGAATTTATGTTGCTCTTGGCCTAAGAAAGCAGAAAACTATCATTCATTGTCACATGACCAAATCATTTTCTTGAGGAAAAGCTCTATAAAACAGCTGTCCCAGCTCAGCATGTCCTAATCTACTGGAGATATTTTCTTATTTACTCATTTGTTGACATGTGAGAAATTCCAGCAACAAAAAAAAAAAGAAGCAATGATATATATATATATATATATATATATATATATAATTAAACAGTAGCTAAAATTATGTTAATTACATCTACCAGGTCACCTTCAAATCTTTCTTCAGCCATTGGAGGGTTTATGAAGTCTAACACTTCTGTGGCATACTTTGCATTCTTACACAAAGGTTAAATAATTAAGGTTCTATAGAAATAGATGTGGAAGAGAAAATCTGAGTCTGATAGGGTTAATTCTCTGTGCAAATTTAAAAATATAAGAAAGCCATCAAAAATATTTTAAAATTGTTCTTATATAATGAGTTAACAAAATAAGATTCAAACCATAAAATACTTCCTAGATCCATTTAATAATGTGTAATCACACACACCAATTTTAGTACAAAATGTAATCCAAAGCAGACCTCCATGTAAATATTTATGTAATCTTCATGTAAAACATCAAATCTTACTGGCTGCAGATAAAGTATATTCTTGCCTTAAAGAATATTGCCTCACAGAGGCTATTCTTGCCTCTGTGCTATGCTATGTGCACAACCATGTTAAATCTATGGTTTAACAAGGATAAATTAATAAATAGTTTGGAATTAGAATTCATGACACTTACGTACAGAAGTAACTCTTGGAAGACTGGACATTTTCTGCCTTTCGTGGAGTTTGTTTCCTTAGCTTGTTAGCTATGGGGTGCTCATCCCCTCCTTGCTGCCATCAGTTTTAGTACAGCAAAAAACAGTTCTGAGACCAATTATATTTATATAATATTCAAAATAAGACTTGATTCAAATTCATATAAAATCATATACAGCTAATTTATACCTGTGCATGTTTAATTTGAAATGTTGGAATTTGAAACTGCTAATTAAAGACATTAGTGAATGTCAATACAGCATTATTTTAATGACTTCAAGATAATCCCACAGCAATCAATTTAGATGAGAATGAGTTTATTGTGAAGTGCCAAAGGTGGGAGAAAAAATGCTTTCTTTGCACTACAAAGTAACGATTTCTCAAATGAATAATGCCTGTTCAGAATTTAACTAGACAATTACTTCATTTGCATTTTGTAAGGTGATAAGAGGAACGGAAAAGACAACTCAGTGGGAAATGATGAAGTTAAAAGTGTTAAGTGTTAAGTGTTAAAAGGTGACATGCAAAAGACAATGTTACCCAAAGTTCTGGCTTACCAACAGAGTCCATTTTAAAAGGAACATATTTATTAACCTAAGCATCTTGGTGGGAAAGAAACAAAGCAGAACAAATATATAACAGAAAAATACATTCCATCAGAAAGGTCTGACATGCAGTTCAGAATGACTGGAGGCTGGAACAGCCAGATATATTTCTGTTCTTGTTTGTATATAATGAAGTTAGGAATGACTAGAAGCCTGAACACAAAACTGCTGGGGTCTACTCCCATATCTGCTGTTTCAGTCTCACAGAAACAGAAATTGTGGTAAATTACAGGTCAGTCATGGTCAGTCCTGCAGAAATAATATTAATTAGAAGCAATAAAAATAATTTCAGACTTTTGTAACAGCCTGGAATGACCCTGTGCTTTATCAAAGGCAAAGAGTGCATTCATTTTCTTCAGCTCCAAGCTATCCCATTCAGTTTTTCAAAGATGGTTAAACACCTGCCTGTCTTTAAATGTATAACTTCACTTTTGACATGCTTAAAACTGTATAATGTCATCTGTTGCACCTCTAACACTTTCTAGCTGCTGGGGAATCTCTGCAGGCAGGCACAGTACACTTCTGCTGGTGCTGTATACTTCAGTGCTGGCATTTTGCGGAGCTGGGTTTAGTGCTAACACATGCTCTGTCTCAGCTTAGCATGTGAGAGAAATAAGGGTCAGATTTCTCAAAGGATTAGAGAGGTGTGATGAATGTGGATGACATTAGTTTCATGGTAAAAGGTGCCCCTGGTTACATTAATTGGAAACTGAGTCTGATATGTGTTTAAATATGAAAAAAAAAATATATATATCTATAGATAGATAGATAGATTTTAGTTCATTGTCCAATTGTTTATACTGTGATGTGACATATTTAATATTTTAAAACTGGACAAATTTTTACATTTCTGTATATATGTAAATATCAACATCACAAAATGATTCTTCTTTGCAACTGAAACAATTTTCCATTAATGTTAGGTTAAACTGGTTTGGCAGTAGCTAAGCTTCTGATTCCTATTTGAAAAAGGAACAAAGAATATCTAAATGAAGGGTTTCTGAAAATTATTTGAAGGGGGAGAAGGCTCCAAGTGGACAAAGACAGAGATGCTCAAGAAATTCCCTCTTTCTCTCCTCCCACACACAGTACTCTCCTGATGTCTAACATTTTAGTTAAGTCATAAAAAATTTCTAGAGGATTTTATTGCTTTTTTGCTTCTTCTTGCTCTTTTTTTTTGTTTTTCCCCAATACTCACATGATAATTTAAGAAAAAGTGCCCTATTTCTGCAGTTTACATGTTACATTGGTTTAAATCAAAGATCCCATTCCTTCATACACATTAGTCACATAATTAGCATCTACCCTGGTTTCAGCTTGGATAGAGTTAATTTTCCTCCTACTAGCTGGTATGGGGCTGTGTTTTGGATTTAGGATAAGAATAATGCTGATAACATGCAGATGTTTTGGTTGTTGAGCAGTGCTTACACTGTCAAGGGCTGTTCAGCTTTTCATGCTGCCCTGCCAGGAAGGAGACTAGTGTTGCACAAGGACAGAACCAGGACAGCTGGCCCAAACTAGCCAAAGGGATGTCACATGTTGAACAATAAAAACTGAAGGAGGGTGAAAAGGGAAGGGCTGCTCTGGGTCTTGTTGGGCATCAGTCAGTGCGTAGTGAGCAATTACATTGTTCATCACTTGCTTTGTATATTCTGTATTATTATTATTAATAATAATTTTTATTATCACTTCTTTTTCTTTCACATTAAACTGTCTTTATCTCAACCCATGAATCTTTTACCTTTTTTTTTTTTTTTTTTTTTTTTTTTTTTTTTTTTTTACTCTCCCATCCCACTGGAGAGGCAGGTAGTGAGTGAACAGTTGCGTGGTGTTTAACTGTCTTCCAGGTTAAACCACAATAATGTCATTTGCCATATATGAGAATAACTGTGACAAGATCATAATTCTGAAATATTAAAAATCCACTGATGGACAAACGAAAGGACAGTGTATATATATATATTAATCTTTTTCAGAGAGGCTAGGAAGAGGGAAATAATTTTATATCTCCCTCTATATAGGTAAAACATATGAATATTATTTCCTAAAGAAAGATTCTGAAAATAGCAGAGGTAAAGATATATATTTCTAAATACTTCAAAATCAGAATGAAAATCTATTTTATCCCAGGTATGTCCCTCAAAAAGTACCTGAATTTTTGAGCTTTATTCACTAATTATTAAGCATTTTATTTCATTTTAGATGCTAAAGAGATACATCATGGGCTAAATTAGTCTAAGTGACATTTTTGTCATCTGTTTTATTTCCAAGTAAAATCTGTAAACAGGGAAAACAGGAACATTATTCTGCATGTGATGAGGAAAGATCTCTAAGTTACCCACATGATGTGTATACTAGTCTTTAATGAGACAAGATCAGAAGGCCTGAATGAATAATAACTTGGAAGGCTGGTAAGGTCATTTCTGCCTAATTTCTGAGTTGGTTTCACATCATTACAACAGTGTTCAAACTAATTGTTCTGTGTAGACAGTCAAGGAGACACAAGAACTTTTGGGGCTTGAATATAATAAACGACTTTTGTCTTACAAAGTGAAAGAAAAAATCAAAAAACACCCTTAATGTCAGAAAACTTTTATTTTTTTTTAGAAAACTCATCTAAGACTAATTACAATCCATGATGAATTTTAAAGTCATGTGAAAAAAAAAATTGAGCAGCAAGAAATAATAAAGTGAAAGATGAAAAGATTACTAGAGCTGTTGAAAGCCAGCCTGGTAGAGAGACTAATGTTGGTCATTACTGATCAGAGAAGGGAAGACAAAGGAATGGCATAGCATATCAGAAACTGACAATTTTTGTCCTTAAAAAACCTGTCTTGCTCAATTCTGCAGGACTGGTCCAGACTTGTTGTAATAATCCTATGTGTGGATTTACAACACCTTAAGCTGCACCATTTCATAGTTCCTGCAGTCAGACCTGTCACTGACTCTCACAACCCTAAGTTTTTCCTTATTTGTGAGAAACATATGCAGGAGGGCACCTCATTCAGTATGCCCATACAGCATCTGCAGTGAAACACCTGCCAGAATTTCCAAGATTGTTTGTACCTTGTAAAATTGCCCCTCTAGGGGAGGAGTTAAGTGCTCCATGTTGTGATCATGAGGTATCTTTCAAAGGTGTGTTTTTTTACACTTCCTCTCCTTGGCTGGGCAGTCCAGTCCATGGCGATATCTCCCTTGTCAGCTCCTAAATCATAAGCCTGTCATCAAACTCAAATCTGTGCTTTTCAAATATGAGCCATTTATTTGTAAGGATAACTCCTGCCCCCTTTTCTGCCTGTCTTTCCTAAAGGGCTTGTACCCACCCACTACAACATCCATCCTGTCTAACCTCTACCACCACATCTCTCTAATTCCAGTGACAGCATCTTAATACCCTGCAGCCAGCTTTAGCTAAGAGAATGAAGGCATTATAGAATACAGGCAGCTCTCTACATAGCGACAATGACTGCTGTGGTCTGCTAACAATCACCCAAACTGCCAAACTGTTAGGATACTTACAGAATCCCTAGTATCTCCCCACTCCCCCACCCCCACTTTATTTTTTTTATTTTTTTTTTCTTTCACTTAGAAGTCAAGAGGGTAAAATTTTGTCCTGGTCCCTTTCCCCAAAACTGTTTCTCTTCAGTTTGTGTTTTGCTGAGTTTAGCTCAGTCAGCTACATTAATTTAATTTAATTTAATTTTATTTTATTTTATTTTATTTTATTTTATTTTATTTTATTTTATTTTATTAATTGATAGAATTGGATAATAGCAGGTAGTACTGTCTCTGATCTTCAGAAGATTGAGCAGTATCTCTCATAGTGTTTTGATGCTCTCAGTGTGCTTAGTCACTATAATTGCCTCCCCATTTATCAAATCAGTTTCAAACTTCAGTTTTCTGACAGGCATTGGGTTTCTGATACTACAAACAGTATGATCTCTGTAAAATTTTGTTATGGGGCCTGATGGTAAAGTTATCCTAAGACATGGTGCAAGACAATGATTTTTTTTTTTTTTTCTATATATATGTATTCTGGAATCACTGTTTTATTGAAAATCCAAAAACACTTCATATTTGTACAAACATGAAAGAGAGAAAATATTTAACAAACTTTCCAGAGCAAGTTTGCCCATAATTTTTATAGTTTTACTTCTTTAGTAATCAGGTTTAAGTAAAGCATGGTATATTCATTCTGTGATCTCATCAGTCAGAAGGGATGGTCAGATTGCCCAACTACCACATTGTTTTTTAATACTTTGTCTCCTATTTGGTTGAGTAATCACCAGGCTTTAAAAGTCAAAAGTTTTCTGTTTCTTGGTGTTGCAATTTACATTATAATATAAGCATGAGATATGAATCCTTTGTGTTCAGGTGGAAGTACACTATGTTATGTGTTATGAAGTGTTATGGTCAATGTTTGGTGTTTTTCAGATCAAGGCTATGGGTTGCTGTCTCTCCTGGGTAAATTTACTCTCTGCACGTGGACCAATTTCCATTACAGATAATTAATGAAAACACTTGCTTCAGCTGGCTGGCTAGGAGCTGAGAGGAATGCTTCTAATAAGAGAGAACTTAGACCTTTCCCAACATGTTGCATTCCACTCCATATCACACAGTGGGGAAAAAAAAAAAAAAAATACAACCTGGTCTGAGACTCAACCTGATAACCACTGGGTTTCAGCATGTTTATAATCTGATTTGGGATACCACAAAGTCATAGTGTTTTGACTCTTTTATCAGATAGTGAAAATACAGTTAGATGGAGTGGACAACAGCAAATGCATATCTGACAATCAGGGAATGAACCACTGGCAAGACAATTCTATCTTCCCTGCCCTTTTCAGAAAAAGCCTGAGTGTGCCTTTTAACATGCTCTAAATGTCAATGGAGCCTGATATCCTGTATTATGCAAAGTGAGAAATTCTCTGTTCACTGTACAACAAATGTAGCATTTTTTTTTCTTCTTTAACAAAAGTTAGTATAAACACTGTTTTTTTTTTTTTTTTTTTTTTTTTTTTTTTTTTCTCCAATATATATTGGGATATTTTTGTTTGCATCTTTGCTGCAAAATCAATAGCATCGAAATGCACTTCACTAAATTTTTCTATAGGAGTTTTCCCCAAAATAATTATAGGGAAGGAGTTATTTCAAACCATAAAGTTGGTTTGATTGGAATCTGTCATAAATGAGAGTGAAGATGATATTGGCAAAATTGGCCACAGCTAACCGACAAATAATTACATAAGAGAGAAAGAGCACAATAGAACTAACCCTCATCATGCATTTTAATTATGGGTTTTAATTACTTTTTGAATCCTATAAATGCTAGTGGCCTACAATTCTTTAGCTGTTTGTTTGTTTTTTCTTGCTTGTGTTTTTTTTTTTTTGTTTGTTTTTGTTTTTGTTTTTTTTAGCCGTACAACTCTGCCAACATTTGTCTAAAGAGTAAATAATTGTAAACGACTAAAGGACACAGTGTATTTGAGCAAAGGTTGAAAAAATTCAGATAGTAGTATTAGCATATCTTCTTGAATTTTGTCCTATTAAAAAA
Organism: Aythya fuligula; assembly: GCF_009819795.1. Taxonomy (NCBI): domain Eukaryota; kingdom Metazoa; phylum Chordata; class Aves; order Anseriformes; family Anatidae; genus Aythya; species Aythya fuligula. The sequence continues at coordinate 77,963,589 of NC_045560.1, read as the reverse complement.
GTAAACTTAGCAACAAAGTTCCTTGGAATTATCACCTACAAGAAATACCAGAATGAAGGTGAGTTAAAATAATAATAATACAAAAAAAAAGTTAAAGAATATATAAAAATACATAGGAAGTTATCTTTTTTTGCAGTATTTATTTGCCTGTGATGAAATAAACAAGCAAAAAAAATCAACAAATCTTAATAGCTGTAAAGAAAAGCAATTGAGGTCTTTTTCGTTTTAAGGACCATTCAGTAGCACAAGTGCAACAGCCCCTCAAATTATTCCTAGTTATATCAGAAACATTTGATTTCTGAAAGCTCTAGAGTTAATTCTGTGATGTCAAAGGCACAGTTCAACTGTGACAATTCAAAGATCCTCCAAGGTTTCACAGGTTCATTGCAAAACTAATTTTTATTCATTAGTGTGAATGATGTGTGGTAAGAATTTCTTGGGTTTCATCAAAAAGTGCATGTGCATAATTATCTTTGTATTTATACAAATGAATCTATATATCTTGGATTAACTCTTGAAAAAGCTAACAGAAATGTTTGGAGGGATTGCCAGCAATAAAGTAAATAATTTAAAATTTAATTTATTAATTCTTCTATAAAAAGTTCCCACTCAGATAAGAAGCTTGGCTGCTCCGCTGCTCCCCTTTTGCAACTTGCAATCTTCAGTTCTGACCCTCAATGTTATTTCTTTCGTCTGTTGTTACCAATTGTGTTTGTCTATGCATGTCAAATATTCAGCCTGCATTGATGGAATAGATGTCATTAAAATTAGTGTTTTAAACTGCACTGATGTGACTAAAATATCTTCAAGAGGCTCTTGAAATTGGAGGAAAGGGGTAAATGAAATAAGTGAAAGACATATGGTTCATGTAAGCCATTTTATCTATAATCCAAAGCACAGTTGATTATTCAATCATATTAAAAACTGTTTAGGCTGATACACCACACTATGAAAATATGAAATAATCATCTTTATGAAGAAAAAAGAAGGGGGAAGCGGAAGAGAAAAAGGAAAAAAAATAATAAAAAAAATAATATGTCAATTTTGATGACCCATCTTTGATTTTTTAATTTTTTGGGGGGGGGAGGGGAAAGAGAGGGAGTGCACTGGAAATTCATGTTGAAGGAGTGGAGGGAAATAAAACTTTGTATGCTTTATCAGACAGTGTAAGAAAAAGATTTTCTTTCCAGAAGCTTCTTACAAGGTAGTTTGTACTCCATGAAATTTATTCAGATCCAAGATCTGAACTAAAGGAAATTATGGAATCAGGCAGACGACCCACTGTGGTGTAAGTCTGCAGATCACTCCAGGTTGCTCAGTGGACTGCAGATCTTATTTGGTGGAGATTCTGAGTTCCCAACTTCTGGGCCCAAGCTATAGATAAAATGCTTCTGATTTCTAGCCATTTTATCCATTATTTTGATTTTAACCATTTTGGTGGCTAACATTTTCACTTATCATCCATCTTTTGACAAAAACAAATGAGCTGAGAAAATACCTATCACATATCCTTATCTTCTTTTCAGTTTACCAAACTGTAAAAGCATAACCCAACCCCCTTCCCTCTATGTTTATATTCACAATGTGAAACTTCTCATAAACTGTCGTATTGAGTAATACATAGCTGATATATATATATTTTGCATACATATATTTTGCATATAATTTTGCATGTAAATATGTATATTGCATATACATAATATAACTGAAAATATTTCTCAACAGAATGATAGATTTTTTTATTTTTTTTTCCTACTACTACAAACAAATCCCAGCCAAAATTAGTGTAGTCAAACACCCACTCTATCTGCAAACTAACTAAAGCAGCTGCTCTTCCCTGATTTGGTTAGTTCAGCATATCTGTACAACAGGATGTATTTTGATCTTCTGCATTGTCAGTCACAGTTTCTAGTTGCTACAACTGAGGGTCACACAACTATTAACTCATCTACTCTGATAAGGAGGGGAAAGGGTCCTCATTATTTAATATTTTTCCGATTTTTGCCTTTTAGTGTTAAGCCTTTCCAGAGAACTAACACAGAAAATTATTGTCAAGAATAAAAATAAAATTTAATTTATAACTTCTTTCCCCATGTAGTTTCCTCCTTCTCTTGGACAAAGCTACATCACCATCCTAGATGTTGTGGAATTAGTGGTGTATAAGGTAAATACTACTTTCAACTAAAAGTCAGAATGGCAATTTATATACAAGTGTGGCAAAACAATACGTATGTTCCTGTCTGAAGTTCAGCACAAAGCTGAAAGTAAAAATACTACAGCTCTGCTCTAACAACAGAAATTGCAGTTGAACTTTAAATAGTAATACAAAACTCTGAGGTCTGGACAAGTTTCCAAGAATACACTCTTAAAATGAGAAAATTTCATAAGTATTGCTTGAGTGGGATTAGGGCTAACGTTACACCAAAAATAAATTTCCAAAAGTTTTCCTCTTACCTTGTCAGTATGCAACAATAAAAGTATTTATGGATTCATCCCCCAAATACCTTCTTTTCATCTGTCTTTGGAACAAAAATGGATTTTAAAATGAAAAGTATTAATATTTTTATTTGTTTATTTATAGTTGAGAAAACTAAATTTCCCCACAAAACATATGAATCCAATCATCCTTTTGGGATTCTCCCTCTCATTCTACTATGTAAGTTATTCTCAGACTGCAAAATAGGAAGCATGAAGGGAAGCACAATTTAAAGGAAAAATATAAGGGAAAAATTAAGTGCTTACCCAGACAGAATTCATATAAATACTGTGAAGTCATTTCTCAAGCAGGATTTATTTTATATTTTATTTTATTTTATTTTATTTTATTTTATTTTATTTTATTTTATTTTATTTTATTTTATTTTATTTTAATTAGCAAAAAAGGATCACTTTCAATTTGGGGAAAGATATCTTTCAGTTTAAAACTTTTATTGGAAGAAAAATAGAGAATCTATTTTGCTCTAAATGAAACATGAAAAACAAGTAACAGAGTGTATAAAGCACCCACTCATACTCTTCTGACCTGGTCTCTGAAAACCTGGCACAATAACACCAACAAGGAGTGAGATCCCCTTTCACATAGTAGAGAACAATAATATACAGTTTCCTTTATAGTATAAGGAATGGCCCTTCACTGTTTGGCCTTTGTTTCTTCTGTTTCTAGGAAAAAAAAAAAATATTCATACACAAATCCCATAGCTATAAATACAGCTTTCTCATGATTTTATTTTTTTTTTTCATCAATATGGATTTTTCATCAATATGGATTACCTAAATCTCATATAAACACAGGTAACAAACAATTTTTACAAGAAAATGCTGTTTCTATTTATACATGACGTGAGTCAAAACTGGACAGATTATTGGTTGCAAAGATTTCTTACTGTGTGATCTATAATAGTACAAGGTATTATATAATAGTACAAGGTGGCCCAGACAGTGAACTGTACTTAGAGCATTAATCCAGATACAGAACAGTGTAAAAATAAAAATAAAAAACTAAATTGAATATTTCCTCACCTCCACACCTCCACTTTAAGCAAAGGTGAAGACAAATCCATAACCATAGCTAATAAAACCCTTATGTTCCTTATGTTTATTCATAACTAAACTACTTACAGATTGCTCATTAAATGCATCCATTACTTATTAGGTTGTGATCCGTGGCTCCTAGGCTGAAGAGTATGCTTTACCCTTCCCTCCCCCCCATTTTTTTAAATTAATCTCAGGGAAAAAAGAAAAAAAAAAAAAGTTTTCTTTAATGTGCCTAAAGGTGAGTAACTAACAGCACTTCTGAGGCTTGTAAGCACTCAGAAACTTCTACATAGCTTTGTCAATTACTGTCTATTAGTATGTCACAAGAAAACTAGCTCCCCCTGTAGATCACAATCTTCTATCCAAAGTATGTCAAAAGCCAAAGCAGAGCAGGTCTCAAAATCAGCATTGGCTATATTCTCATAAAATCTTACTAGGTGTGCACACAGGAACAGCCTCAAAGACCAGTTTCTATTCATACTTACTTATCCACTTAGTTTTCCTACTCTATCCTTTGGGACTGCTTTCTTGTGTAATCCTCACCTTGGAACATGTCCCGTTAAGTGGTGTAGCTGATTAACCGTTACAGGTCTGGTCAGATTCAAGGTACTGAACTGTCATAATCACAGATTCTCCACCAACTTAACATGCCCTTACTTGAGTCGCACTCAATGAGAATTATCACAGCTAGGATCAATGCAGTCAGGTACAATTTATTACAGCAACAGGTACATAGGTTCTTTGAATAGTTAGTGATAATTTACTGTCTGCAAAAGCAAGCTAGTATGCATGAAATACACAGGTGCACAGCCTGCCTATTAATGCATTAAAAGACACAAAGACTCTAGAGATTTCTAAATTTTGTGGAGACACCCAGTATAACCAAGTGTTCAAATCTCACCCAAAGGCATCCCAATGGGGGGGAGGGGGGAAGGGGGGAGGGGAAGAGAGGCACAGCCCATCGACTGATCCCAGGAGTCAGGAGGTCCTCAGGATTGTGTATTCATTCCCTTGTGATGGTATCTTCCCTGACAATGGTATCTTACCTAACTTCCCCTCTCTCTTAGGCCAATTTATATTATTATTATTTTTTTTATCTTTTAGGTGGAGCTTGAGTGACCCTATGATTGTTATGATTGGTGAAAAGTTTTCCCATCTCTGTTTAAAGGTATAGGCTCTGAGAAATTTACAGCACATGCTCATTGAGGGGTAGTTGCATCTTGGAGGTGGGTAGCTTTCAGGATGGAGGTGTGCTTTGTTATTATAATGATATTATAATGAGCAAAAGTACACTAGAGTACAGCATTTTGTCAAAAACATGATAGGTCACTGGCTCAGGGTAGCAAAAGTGCAGCTCATTGGTCTCAGTGTGCACAAGAACAATCAAGTCCCCACCTGGTCACAGAGACTAGCTGCGGTGTCTCCGCTTTGCTCTATGCTCTGCACTATTCCTTAGAGTCAGCACACCACGTTCCACTAGTGTGATAGCATCTCAGGTTGGAAGCATTCAGGTAATGCAGCTATTCCCTATCTCGAAACCCTCTTCAATGCTGTACATTTTCTTTAAAATGTGAATATTAGTTTTATTTTCCAAGTTATTTTAGGCAATTGCACCACATGTACAAATAAATACTAAGTAAAAGGCCTCTGGTCTCTGCTTGTCAATCAGCCCTACCCTATTGTCCTGGTTTCAGTTAGAACAGAATTAATTTTCTTCCTGGTAGCTGGTAGAATGCTGTGTTTTGGCTTAGGATGAGAAGAGTGCTGATAACACCCCGATGTTTTAATTGTTGCAGAGCACTGCTTATACCAAGCCAAGGACACCTCAGCCTTTTGCTCTGTCCTACCAACAGACAGGCTGGGGGTGCAGTAAGAGCTGGGAGGGGACAGACCCAGGACAGGTGACCCAAACTAGCCAAAAGGGTATTCCATACCATCTGACGTCATGCTAAACAATATATAGGGGTGGCTAGCTGGGGGAGGGGGCCGGACTGCTTGGGGTTAGGCTGGGCATCGGTCAGCGGGTGGTGAGCAATTGCATTGTGCATCACTTGTTTGTACATATTAGTAGTAGTAGTACTATTATCATCATTGTATTATTATTATTATTATTATTATTATTATTATTATTATTATTATTATTATTATTATTATTTTCCTGTCTTATTAAACTGTCTTTATCTCAACTCACGGGCTTCACTTTCCATTTCTCTCCCCCATCCCAGAGAGGGAGTGGGGAAGGTGAGCGAACAGCTGCGTGGTGTTTAGCTGCCATCCGGGTTAAACCACGACACCTATCTGCCCTTGAAGTTGCCTCATGAGCAAAAAAGGGCAACCAGGACAGGAACATGTCCTTCCCACCAGGACCATGATATATCATCTGCTAATGGAGCAGATGGGATTTGTAGGTGGCCTGAATCAAGCTGAATCCTGGCAGCCTCCAGAGGAGACACAGGGCCAAGAGATGCACTGGATCATGACCACACTCCCAGGCTTGCCTTGTCAGAGAACACAAGAGTGATTAACCTCAGTGGTGTCTCACCTATGAAGAGCAAGACCACAGCTGGTAACATGCAGCATGTAGAGTGAATGCAGGAACACACTGGAGCTTTATAGACAGAAAGATGTTCTTGTTAGGAACTGTAACACTGATTCTTTACCTTAAGGAAGTAATTTGCATGTTAGTAATTTTACCTGGCTTGACTAGAGTAGGCATGAGATAATTACCTATATCTAAACATCCAGTAGAAGAGTGCACAGAAAGTTTGAAAAATGTGGGATGATTGTAATCAAGGCAGTTTCTGATTTTCACTTCAAAGACTTTGCTGCAATAATCAAGATGACTGGTTCTCTCTCTAAACAAAAATCTCCCAACTGCTCACTCCCCAGAAAAGAAAAAATAAACAAAGAAAATAAAAATAAAAATCCATGAATGCATGTTAACATAGGACTGATCTCTTCTGCCAAGAGCACAAGGAGAAAAATGCAACAATCCTGAAGGTGAATGGGAGATGTAATTAGTGAAAAAGTACTTTGTCATCTTGCAGTATGGAAATTCATAGTGCTTGGCTTGACTGATAGTTGTGAAGTTAACTTTGTAAGACAAGATGATGATTCCAATCTTCTCTACCTTATACATTAAATCAGAAGAATAGAAGGGTATTTCAAATAAATAGAATATCTTTTTATTGAGATTAAAGCTGAAGTGAAAAAAAAGCTTTTCTAATGGGAGAGTTTCCATCCTTAGATATATAATAGACTCTAAATAGGATGAAACATTGGCAATACAAACAGTAAGCATCATCAAGTATTTTCATATATATATGTTATATATATATTACAAAAAGGCAAGCTTAAAACTCTTTTATTCTTGAGGTCTTGAGCTCTCTTTCTGACCGGTAGTCAATTTTATATACAGGTAAAATCTAGCATGTTTTACTAATGTACATTTTCCAATTAATAATTAAAGTAACTTCTACTATCTTAGCATTAAGGACACTGTTAAGGTACCATAGATTGGCTAATTAAATTCTATACCTAGAGGATGCATTAATGACTTAAAGGAGAGAAATAAAACAGGCATTACAACAGCAATTTATGAAAGTGTGTTTCTTTCTAATTTGTTTGATGCAAACACACCCACCTCTCATGAGTTTCAGCATGGCACAGTCTTCTTTTTCATCTGAAAAAGATCACAGATTTGTGTTGCTCACACTTCAGTTGCAGGTTTTCAGGCTAGTCCCTTTTTGAGTGTGTGGTATATCGAATCAAACAAAACCAAGAAGGCAAGAGAGGTCTATTGTTGTTTTAGCATGATTGACTACATATTTAAAATAATATGAAAGTGTTCCCCAGATCATGTACACACTGGGCAACAGTTCATAGCTACTCATTAGGGCTTATTCAGTAAAAGGCTGACATGGTGAAATATCATTTCTACTGTTTTCTTTACTACTTAAATATGTACTAGGAAAAAAAATATAAATAAGGAATAAATAATCATTTTGATGTGTTTTTTATTTTTCTGATTGGGTGTTTTAAGATCTGTTTATGGAATTAAGATATGCAAAGATTTTCTAAGAACTTGCACAGGAAATGTTCAAAATAAATGCAATCCAATGACTGTGCAGGTATTCGACATTACGTGATGTTTTCTTAGCAGTATTAGACAGGAGCCCCCATAGAAGGTATTGATATATAATAAAAGTACAACAACATTTGCAGATCTTAACAAAATTGAAACACACCCCATTACATGCTATCATTTGTGTTTATTTTTTTCTCCATCATTTTTGACAGCTTGGAAAATATATAGGAAAATTATTTTTACATAGAGTTGAGAAGTGTATCCATGTCAGAGATGAATTTGGAAAACTTATTATTTTATTTTTTTCAGGAGCCTTGATGACAGTACTAAGATGTTAACTGATGTTAAAAAATACTGTTGATAGAACAAGAAAATTGAGATATTTTTATTCTTTGAATGTTTAATCTGTCTTTGACCAATAGAAAATTGTATTTTCTGTTCTCTTAAACAGTTTGGTATTTGCAAGAAATTTCCAAATTGTGTTTCAGGGAAAGGCACAAATATGACAGATAAAAAAATGTTTCATTTTCTTTGTTTCATGGTTTAATCTCCATGCTATTTACACACCTTATTGTGCAACACAAATACTAAATCACAAGATACATGTTTTATTAGGTTATTTGTTTGTTTATTCATTATTTATCACAGCTAAAGGTGTTCTTTTACTTTGTGCACCAGCTAGAGATGATTTTTATTTTTATTTTTATTTTATTTTGTGTGTGTGTGTATCTCTGTATATAGTTCTGTCCTTCTGCTGTGTTTATGGCTTCTTTATTCCACTGATCAAAAAGCAAAATTTTATATGCGGGCAACATGATGCTTCTGCATCATGCAGATCATGCTTATCATGCCGCAAGATCATATCTACCTACAAAACAAACACAAACAAAAACCTTCTATATCCTTGATCCAAGTCTACTTCAGCCCGTTTACACACCAACTTTCAGAGAACAAAATAAGTACCCTTTTCCTTTTATTTCCAGCACTAACTTTTGTCTTTCTACTGTTGGTGAGCAATGAACTGACATTTTAACAGAACAATCTATCTTAAACCTAAGATAACAGTCATGATTGCTATCAGACAGTGCAGAACCCATCCAAGCACACTGAAGTTGACTGCATATTTCCATATGAATGGTTTACATTTGTCCATACTGTATTTCATCTGCTGTTTTCTCACCCAGGCTTTGCAATTGGCTTTCAAGTTTACCACCCTGTAGTAGCACCAACAAGCTTTGTCATGTCTGTATTCATGACATACTACTTTTGTCTCCATTTCAAAACAAACAAATATTTTAATGCTTTGATTATTATCTTTTATTAAGTTATTTATCAATGTGTAGGCTTGGTCTCTTATCTTTATGTCAGCTTAGTTTCTTTAAGAGTTCTTGCTGAGGGATCATGTAGATTGCCTTTGGAAATCAAAGAATGACATATCAACCACTGCATACTCATTTCTTCTTTCAAAGGACTCTCATAGATTTATTTCTGACTCTAAAGAAGCCACTGATTCTGTATAGTAATTTCTACCAGTTTTCACAGAAGGAACCAAGGTGACATGACTGTTCTGTTATGCAAGTGGAAGCTGTCAGTATCTGCCCTAGAATGCTTTCAAAAATTGGTGGCATATTTGCTGTCTTCAAGAAGTTGAGCACCATAATCAGTAACTCACCTGTCACCAACATGAGTTTCTTTAGGTCTACTAAGTGAATAATCACTTGTCCTCATATAGTAATATCTAAAAGGACAGGTATTCTAGCATCAATTTCCCATACACATTTCTTAGGCTAATTCACAAACAGACAGATATGAGATGTAACCGGTAAAGATTTAGAGGATGGCAATATGTGATTCAATATAGTTACTGAAAACATTTTAAAAATAAAACTCATAGTGACTATAATTGTTTTTACAGGATTGATTTATAAAGGCAAATGTTTAGTATAATAAGCTTCTGTGGAACATTTGACTTAATCCCCCATAACATCCTGAATGAAATTATCATCAAACAGTATCAGTAGAAATGTTATTAATCATTTTAAAAGCAGTTCAATGTTAAATCTCAAAGGTAATTTTAATGAGAAACAAAGATAATGTTAAAATGGTTCCAAAGAAATCTATTCCTAACTTCATGTTATATTTATCTACAGTTTAAGGAAAAAAAATGTAGAATAATACTAGAATTTTAACACTTTCAAAGTGAACTCAAATATCTAGAAAAATAAATCTAACTTCTATAGATAAATGTGGAAGACAGCATCACAAAGCATCAGTTAAAAGACTTTCAAAAACAATTGTCATCTGATGGCATTATGCTTCAGATTAAATCACAGAATCACAGAATTTCTAGGTTGGAAGAGACCTCAAGATCATCGAGTCCAACCTCTGACCTAACACTAACAGTCCCCGCTAAACCATATCCCTAAGCTCTACATCTAAATGTCTTTTAAAGACTTCCAGGGATGGTGACTCCACCACTTCCCTGGGCAGCCCATTCCAATGCCTAAAAACTCTTTCGGTAAAGACGTTCTTCCTAACATCCAACCTAAAACTCTGCTGGCGCAACTTTAGCCCATTCCCCCTCGTCCTGTCACCAGGCACGTGGGAGAACAGACCAAACCCCAACTTGCTACAGCCTCCTTTAAGGTATCTGTAGAAAGTGATAAGGTCAACACAGCCTCCTCTTCTCCAGGCTGAACAAGCCGAGCTCCCTCAGCCGCTCCTCGTAAGACTTGTTCTCCAAACCCCTCACCAGCTAGGTCGCCCTTCTCTGGACTCGCTCGAGCACCTCCATGTCCTTCTTGTAGGGAGGGGCCCACAACTGAACACAGTACTCGAGGTGCAGCCTCACCAGAGCCGAGTACAGGGGGACGATCACCTCCCTAGCCCTGCTGGTCACACTGTTTCTTATACAAGCCAGGATGCTGTTGGCCTTCTTGGCCACCTGAGCACACTGCTGGCTCATATTCAGCCGACTATCAACCATCACTCCCAGGTCCTTCTCTGCCTGGCAGCTCTCCAACCACTCATCTCCCAGCCGGTAGCTCTGCTTGGGGTTATTGCACCCCAAGTGCAGGACCCGGCACTTGGCCTTGTTAAACTTCATGCAGTTGACCTCAGCCCATCGGTGCAGCCTATCCAGATCCTCCTGTAGAGCCTTCCTACCCTCGAGCAGATCGACACACGCACCTAACTTGGTGTCATCTGCAAACTTACTGAGGGTGCACTCAATCCCCTCATCCAGATCATCGATAAAGATATTAAAAAGGACTGCCCCCAGCAACAAGCCCTGGGGAACGCCACTAGTGACCGGCCTCCAACTGGACTTGACTCCATTCACCACAACTCTTTGGGCCCGGCTATCCAGCCAGTTTCTAACCCAACGAAGCGTACGCCAGTCCAAGCCACGAGCAGCCAGTTTCTTGAGGAGAATGCTGTGGGAGACGGTGTCAAAAGCCTTGCTGAAGTCAAGGTAGACCACATCCACAGCCTTTCCCTCATCCACCCAGCATGTCACTTTGTCATAGAAGGAGATCAGGTTCGTCAAGCAGGACCTGCCTTTCATAAACCCATGCTGACTGGGCCTGATCACCTGCTTACCCTGTAAGTGCTGCATGATGAAACTCAAGATAATCTGATCCATGAGCTTCCGTGGCACTGAGGTCAAACTGACAGGCCTGTAGTTTCCCGGGTCTGCCCTCCGGCCCTTCTTGTAGATGGGCGTCACATTTGCTAGCCGCCAGTCAACTGGGACCTCCCCCGGTAGCCAGGACTTCTGATAAATGATGGAAAGTGGCTTGGCCAGCTCCTCTGCTAGTTCTCTCAGTATCCTCTGGTGGATCCCATCTGGCCCCATCGACTTACGTACATCTGAGTGCTGTAGCAGGTCGCCAACCAGTTCCTCGTGGATTATGAGGGCCACATTTTGCTCCCCATCCCTTTCCACCAGCTCAGGTACTGGGTATCCAGAGAACAATGCTCTTGCCACTAAAGACTGAGGCAAAGAAGGCATTAAGCATCTCAGCCTTTTCCTCATCTTTTGTAACTAGATTTCCCCCTCCATCCAGTAAAAGATAGAGATTCTCCTTAGTCCTCCGTTTTGCATTGATGTGTTTGTAAAAAGATTTTTTGTAGTCTTTAACAGCAGTAGCCAGATTGAGCTCCAGATGAGCTTTGGCCTTTCTAATTTTGTCCCTGCACAGCCTCGCAACATCCTTATAGTCCTCCTCAGTGGCCCGCCCTTTTTTCCAAAGATTATAAACCCTCTTTTTTCTCCTGAGCTCAAGCTGCAACTCTCTGTTGAGCCAGGCTGGTCTTCTTCCATGCCTGCTCGTCTTTGGGCACGTGGGGATGGACTGCTCCTGCGCCATTAAGATTTCCTTCTTGAAGAGTGCCCAGCCTTCTAGGACTCCTCTGCCCTCCAGAACCGCCTCCCAAGGGACTCGGCCAACCAGTGTCCTCAGCAGCACAAAGTCAGCCCTCCGGAAGTCCAATATAGCAGTTTTACTGGTTGTCCTGGTTTCAGTTAGAACAGAGTTAATTTTCTTCCTAGTAGCTGGTGAACATAGCTCATGAATGCTATGTTTTGGCTTAGGATGAGAAGAGTGCTGATAACATCCTGATGTTTTAATTGTTGCAGAGCAGTGCTTACACCAAGCCAAGGACATCTCAGCTTCTTGCTCTGTCCTGCCAAGGGCACGCTGGGGGTGCAGTAAGAGCTGGGAGGGGACAGACCCAGGACAGGTGACCCAAACTAGCCAAAGGGGTATTCCATACCATCTGACGTCATGCTAAACAATATATAGGGGTGGCTAGCTGGGGGAGGGGGCCGGGCTGCTCAGGGTTAGGCTGGGCATCGGGGAGCCTCTGGCAGAAAGAACCTGGGGAAACTCGAGGTCGGCCCCTGGGGTTTTGGAGTCGGGGATACAGAGGATCTGAGGCCCGCTATACTCCAACTGAAAAGGAGATATTGGCAGCATATGAAGGAGTTCGATCTGCTTCGGAGGTGGTTGGTACTGAAGCGCAGCTCCTCCTAGCACCCCGATTGCCGGTACTAGGCTGGATGTTCAAAGGAAGGGTCTCCTCTACACATCATGCACCTGATGCTACATGGAGCTGTCGTGGTTCCGCTCGAGTGGGCAGTCGAGCTCCACCACAGCCGCTCTCTCACTCCCCCTCCTCAAAGAGGAATGGGGAGAAAATATGTGAAAAGGGCTCAAGGGTTGAGATAAGGACGAGAAAATCATGCAATAATTATTGTAACGGGCAAAACAGACTCGGCATAAGGAGATAGTAAGATTTATTGCCTATTACTAACAAGCAAGAGAAGTGAGAAAACAAAGGAAAAAAAAACAAAACAAAAGCACCTTCCCCCCCATCCACCTTCTTCCACCTCTTCCCCCTGAGTGGTGCAGGGGAACGGGGGAATGGGGGTTATGGTCAGTCTACAGCACTTCTCTGCCGCTCCTTCTCGGTCACTCTCGTCCCCTGTGCTGTGGGGTCCCACCCATGGGATGCAGTCCTTGATGAACTGATCCGGCGTGGGCTTCCCACAGGCAGCAGCTCTTCCAGAACTGCTCCAGATATGGGTCCGTACCACGGGGTCCATCCCTCAGGAGGAAACTGCTCCAACCTGGGTCCCCTACGGGCAGCAGCTCCTGCCAGGTCACCTGCTCCTGTGTGGGCTCCTCTCCACGGGCTACAGGTCCAGCCTGGAATCTGCTCCGGCAGGGGTTTTCCACAGGCGGCAGCCTCCGTCGGTGCAGGTCCACCTGCTCCACCGTGGTCTCCTCTATGGGCTGCAGCATGGAACCCTGCTCCCCCGTGGTACTCCATGGGCTGCAGGGGGACATCCTGCTTCACCATGGTCCTCACCACAGGCCGCAGGGGACTTCTGCTCCGGCGCCTGGAGCACCTCTCCCCCTCCTTCTACACTGACCTTGGCACCTGCAAGGCTGTTTCTCATTCCCTTGACTCTCCCAGCTGCTGTGTGGCGCAGCGTTTTTTTCCCTGTCTTAAATATGCTCTCACAGAGGTGCAAAACAACATCACTTATTGGCTCAGCTCTGGAAAACAATGGGGCCCTTCCCAAACATGGGGCAGCTTCTAGATCTTTCTCACAGAAACCACCCCTATGGCCCCCTGCTACCAAAACCTTGCCACATAAACCCACTACATTCCACCCCTCACCTCTGTTAAAAGCATATTTAAGACCACTCACAACATACTCTTACTTTACAATTATCACAACAACCTTCACAAACTTCACTTAAATCAAAAAGAAAAAGAATTCACCACACCAAAATAAACATAACATCATCACAGCACCGACAAGGTGGACATTTTACACACACACCACCCCTCGTCCCTTCACCACACTAACATCTCACTGTTACTGCTTTCTTAAATTCTTCACAACTTGTACATTCCTAACAATCATCCTGCACATATTTTTGCCTGTTACTTCTACCAACTATCATCCTTATCTCAAATTCCTCAAGCCCCACGTTGGGCGCCAAAAAAGACTGTCGTGGTTCTGCTCGAGTGGGCAGCCGAGCTCCACCAGAGCCGCTCTCTCAGTCCCAGCGTTTTTTTTTTTTTTTTTGTTTGTTTTTTTTTTTTTGTTTTGTTTTTTTGAGATAAGAAAGGTTTAATTAAAGGGAAAGGGAATGGGAGGAAAAAACAGAGACAAAAGAAGCAATCAGTCCACGCGGAAGCACAGAGAGAGAAAAAATTATTCTCTACTTCCCATCAGCGAGCGGTGTTCGGCCACGTCCTGGGAAGCAGGGCCTCAAACGTGTAGTGGTTGTTCAGGAGGAACAGCCCTCTCCCCCACGAGAGCCCCCCCTTTTATTGCTGAGTGTGACATCAGGTGTTATGGAATATCCCTTTGGTTGGTTTAGGTCAGCTGCCCCAGCAATGTCCCCTCCCCATCACTTGCCCACCCCCAGCCTGCTGGCTCTTGGGGGCTTGGAAGGAGTCCTGATGATGTGTCAGCACTATGCAGCAATAGACACAACACTGGAGTGATATCAGTGCTGTTCCAGCTATGAGTGCAGAGTACAGAACTGTGCGGGCTGCTGCAGGGAAAAGGTGACTCCAGCTCAGACAGACCCAACACAGGAGCAAGTGGGTTGCGCTGATTACTCAGCGGGCTCAAATAGGAAACCCCAGTCGCCCAGGAATATTGGAAGTGATTATGGACTGGCCAGAAGGCAAATACTTTGGGATATCATCCGAGGAGGAGGTGGGTCGTGCTGAAGAAGCCCCACTGTACAACCAGTTACCAGAGAATGAGAAGAAATATGCCCTGTTCACTGATGGGTCCTGTCGTATTGTGGGGAAGCATCGGAGATGGAAGGCTGCTGTATGGAGCCCTACACGATGAGTTGCAGAAGCTGCTGAGGGAGAAGGTCAATCGAGTCAGTTTGCAGAAGTGAAGGCCATTCAGCTGGCTTTAGACATTGCTGAACGAGAAAAATGGCCAGTTCTCTATCTCTACACCGATTCATGGATGGTAGCAAATGCCCTGTGGGGATGGTTACAGCAATGGAAGCAAAACAACTGGCAGCGCAGGGGCAAACCCATCTGGGCTGCTGCACTGTGGCAAGATATTGCTGCTCGGGTAGAGAACCTGGCTGTAAAAGTACGCCATGTAGATGCTCATGTGCCCAAGAATCGGGCTACTGAAGAACATCAAAACAACCAGCAGGTGGATCAGGCTGCTAAGATTGAAGTAGCTCAGGTGGACTTGGATTGGCAGCATAAAGGTGAATTATTTATAGCCCGATGGGCCCATGACACCTCAGGCCATCAAGGTAGAGGTGCAACAGATGGGCTCGTGATCGAGGGGTGGACCTGACCATGGACGCTATAGCACAGGTTATTCATGACTGTGAAACATGTGCTGCAATCAAGCAAGCCAAACGGTCAAAGCCTCTTTGGTATGGAGGACGATGGCTGAAATACAAATATGGAGAGGCCTGGCAGATTGATCACATCACAATCCCTCAAACTCGCAATGGCAAGCGCCATGTACTTACAATGGTGGAAGCAACCACCGGATGGCTGGAACCATATCCTGTGCCTCATGCCACCGCCCGGAACACTATCCTGGGCCTTGAAAAGCAAGTCCTATGGTGACATGGCACCCCAGAAAGAATAGAGTCAGACAATGGAACTCATTTCCGAAACAACCTTATAGACACTTGGGCCAAAGAGCATGGTATTGAGTGGGTGTATCACATCCCCTATCATGCACCAGCCTCCGGGAAAGTTGAACGATACAACGGACTGTTAAAGACTACATTGAAAGCAATGGGCACTGGGACATTCAAAAATTAGGATACGCATTTGGCAAAGGCCACCTGGTTAGTCAATACTAGGGGATCTGCCAACCGAGCTGGACCTGCCCAATCAAACTTGTTACGTACTGTAGATGGGGATAAAGTTCCTGTAGTGCATGTAAGAAATATGCTGGGTAAAACAGTCTGGGCTACTCCTGCCTCAGGAAAAGGCAAACCTATTTGTGGAATTGTTTTCGCTCAGGGACCTGGATACACTTGGTGGCTGATGCAAAAGAACGGAGAGGTCTGGTGTGTACCTCAAGGAGATTTAATACTGGGTGAGAATAGCCCATGAATTGAATTGTACCATGTTAATTACTATATAATACTGTATGTTATCACTACCATGACTACTATAGGTGCCTAATTAGAATGTATAGAAAAGAGTGTAACCTGAGCATGACATAAATGGTATGGAATAAGGGGTGGATAGATGTCCTGGTTTCAGTTAGAACAGAGTTAATTTTCTTCCTAGTAGCTGGTGAACATAGCTCATGAATGCTATGTTTTGGCTTAGGATGAGAAGAGTGCTGATAACACCCCGATGTTTTAATTGTTGCAGAGCACTGCTTATACCAAGCCAAGGACATCTCAGCTTCTTGCTCTGTCTTGCCAACAGGCAGGCTGGGGGTGCAGTAAGAGCTGGGAGGGGACAGACCCAGGACAGGTGACCCAAACTAGCCAAAGGGGTATTCCATACCATCTGATGTCATGCTAAACAATATATAGGGGTGGCTAGCTGGGGGAGGGGGCCGGACTGCTTGGGGTTAGGCTGGGCATCGGTCAGCGGGTGGTGAGCAATTGCATTGTGCATCACTTGTTTGTACATATTAGTAGTAGCAGTACTATTATCATCATTGTATTATTATTATTATTATTATTATTATTATTATCATTATTATTATTATTATTATTATTATTATTATTATTATTATTATTATTATTATTATTATTATTATTATTATTATTATTATTATTAATTTTCCTGTCTTATTAAACTGTCTTTATCTCAACTCACGGGCTTCACTTTCCATTTCTCTCCCCCGTCCCAGAGAGGGAGGGGGGAGGGTGAGCGAACGGCTGCGTGGTGTTTAGCTGCCGGCCGGGTTAAACCATGACACCGGTCCCCTTCCTGGCCTTGCCAAGAATAGAGAACTCTACCATTTTGTGGTCACTCTGCCCAAAACAGCTTCCGACCACCACACCTCCCACCAGTCCTTCTCTGTTTGTGAACAGAAGGTCTAGCGGGGCACCACCCCTGGTAGGCTCACTAACCAGCTGCGTCAGGAAGCTATCTTCCACGCTCTCCAGAAACCTCCTAGACTGCTTTCTCTGGGCTGTGTTGTGCTTCCAGGATATGTCAGGGAAGTTGAAGTCCCCCACGAGTACAAGCACCGACAATTTTGCAACTTCTGTCAGCTGCCTGTAGAACTCCTCATCCGTCTCCTCATCCTGGTTTTGTGTTCTGTAACAGACCCCAACCAGGACACTAGCCTTGTTGGCCTTCCCACCAATCCTAACCCACAGGGACTCAACCTTATCATTCCCAGCCATGAGTTCCACAACATCAAAAAATTCTCTAATATAGCCACACCACCACCCCTTCTGTGCTGCCTGTCCCTTCTGAAGAGTTTGTAGCCAGTCATTGCAGCACTCCAGTCATGAGAGTGGTCCCACCACGTCTCTGTGATGGCAACCAAGTCGTAGCCTGCCTGCTGCACAATGGCTTCCAGCTCCTCCTGTTTGTTACCCATTCTGCGTGCATTAGTGTAGATGCACTTCAGTTGGGCTATTGCATTATCCCCCAGCCTTGCCATTGTTCCCCCTGCCACAGCTCCAACAAGCCTTACTTCAGCCCCATCCCCCTTCATACCTAATTTAAAGCCCTCTCAATGAGCCCTGCCAGCTCCTGGCCCAGGATCCGTTTTCCCCTTAGAGATAGGGACCCATCTGTGGCCATCAGGCCAGGTGCCGAGTAAAGCGCCCCATGGTCAAAAAAACACAAGATTTCTGTGCTGGCACTAGCCTCTGAGCCATGTGTTTATCAGGTGGGCTTTCCGTGTCCTCTCTGTACCCCTCCCTACCACCGTAGGGATGGATGCAAACACCACCTGTACTCCCACTCCCTCCACTAATCGTCCCAGCCCCCTAAAGTCCCGTTTCATAGCCTTCAGGCTTCTCTCCTCAATGTCGTCACTGCCAGCCTGGACTATCAAAAGAGGATAATAGTCCGAGGGGCAAACCAGGTTGGGAAGCTTCCTGGCAATGTTCCTGACCCTGGCCCCAAGGAGGCAGCAGACTTCCCTACGGGAAGGGTCAGGCTGACAAATAGGGCCCTCTGTTCCCCTGAGAAGAGAGTCTCCCACAACAATCACCCTTCTTTCTTTCTTGGTGGAGGCAGTCCTGAGGCGTGGAGTTGATTTCCTTGCCCTAGGCATCCTCCTGGGTAGACTTTCTACTTCTTCCTCACCCACGGTCTCTCAAGCTCCAGGGCCTCAAATCTGTTGTATAAGGGCACCTGGTAAGGTGGTTCAGGAAGGGGAGGGCATCGCCTGCGATGTTGAGCAGGGACCTGTCTCCATTCCTCCTCAACTCCCAGGTCTCCTCCTTCTGCCTGACAGCAACAGGGCAGGGGGTCCACCCCCATTTGGGGTGTCTCACCCCGGTACCTCTCCTTGAGGCCCTTCAGGGAGTTGCTCCAGAAGTCTATCTCCCGCACGCACTCCCTGATAGCCCTCAACCTCTCCACCTCCTCCTTGAGTTTTGCCACCATGTGGACTAGGTTGGCCACCTGCTCGCACCTCACACACACAGTCTCTCTGCCTCCCGCCAATGGCAGCAACAGGCTCAGACACTCATAAGGGACGAATGAAATGCATAGATACTGAGTAGAGTAGTGACAAATAAGAAAGAGGAGTTACTTACTGTGGAAAAAGCTGTGACAAAACCAGCACTGATTAAATTATTTCAGGTTTGACATCAATCACAAAAAAAAAAAAAAAAAAGGGGCCTGAATAACTGGAATTTAGAAGAAAATGGCAGAAGTGTAACTTGAGAGAAAAAAATACCTTCGAGTGAAAAACTTGGAAAATTCTATTTGCTTAGTTTACCCATGAGAAGTCTGAGATGTGATTTTACCTCAGCCTTCAAAAACCATCTCAGGGAACACATTTCTTAAAGTAGATGACTCTTCAGTTTGGCTGCAGGAAAAAGATGTAACCAATAAACAGAGACAAACTAGAAGCAAAGTACATATTCTTAACTGTACAAATAATTAACTGTTAGAAAAATGCCTACAAAAATTATTAGATTTTTCATAATTTGAAATTACTGGATACGATCAAATGTCTTTTTATAACTCAAACTATGAACTTCAGAAAATTTGAAGTTCTCCATTCTATTTTATGCAGAGGTTCACATGGCCCATTCTGGGTTTTAAAGTTTACACATATCCAGATAAATTGTGTGTATGAAAAAGACATTGTACCCTATGGAATTAGGGGTTTTTTAAATCACAATTTACACACTTTTAACAACTCTTTACTATTTGCTTGCCTTTTCTTCTTCTCTATTTGTTTGCCTCTTCTTCCTGTTTTCTAACCAGAGCAATGTTTAAATGAATTCATTACCGTTTCACTGAAATATGTAAGGAAACATGTGAAATATGTGTCCTGTATAAGAAGGACAATGCGTATTAAAGATAAAATGTTTAACATTAGAGAAAACTAGTCCAATTTTCACTGTTTGTCATTGTACATCTCAAATTATTTCTGTTTATATTATGTTATTGCCAAAGGATCCAAACAGGAACTGAGTCCCTTTGTTTTAGGTCCTTGAAGAGCTTACAATTAACTATATAACACATAAAGAATATAAAATACGATACTCAATGGCTGTATTATTTGCCTGTCTACATTCTTAAAAGTGGTTAATGATTCCTAGAAGCTCTGCTTCAGAAAAAAAAAAAAAAAATATCTCAAATGCTGGAATGTTCAAGGAAGTTACATCTGATTAAAAAGGTTATTGGTAGTGGGAATTTTAATCAAAAAAATTTGAGGTCAACACTGCTATTTTCCGTGTTAAATAAGCTTTTTCACAGATATCTCCTTCGAGAAATATCTTTTTCCTATACCATGAATCTTTATGCATATTATGAATTTCTCCAACAAGTTGCACAGAAGAAATTAAATTGCAGGGGTAGATGAAAACAGCATATATTTGTAATAAATCTGTAGCTGTTCTTGCCTATGCAAGTATAGAAGCTTTCACTAAAGGCAAGCTGCATACACACTGTCTGCATTGTCTGAACTGTCTTGCTTCTCTACCAGTTGATAAAGTTACATATAGGAAATGGTAGGATCTAAAGCTGAGAGTTGTTAGATATCCTTACATATCTAAGGATATCTCTAACAAACTCTAAAGCTGTTGTTACTCCTTGGCTGAAACAGGATCTGACAATGTCATTCAAGCTAAGGAAACAGAATCATAGAATCATAAAATCATTTAGGCTGGAAAAGAACTTCAAAATCATCTAGTCCAACCATCAACCTGACATACTGAATTCCCTTAGTTCCCTAATAACTCTTGTTTTCTAGTCCCTTTACCAGCTTTGTCACTCTTTTCAGCACATGCTCAAGCAACTCAGTATCCTTATAGCAAGGGGCCCAAAACTGAACACAACATTCAAGGTGCAGTCTCACCAGTGCCATGTACAAGGAGACAATCATTTCTCTAGTCCTGCTGGCCACACTATTTCTAACGTAGGCCAGGAACACATTGGCCTTCTCAGCCACTTGGGCATACTGTTGACTCATGTTCTACTGTAGGCATCAGGATAAGCAAACGCACAAAATGTTACTATGAACCAATAAATAGCAGTTTCTCACTTAGTGATATTTTCAAATTGATATAGTATCTTTCATTGAAAGTCTCGTATCTTGTTATCTTCTGTAGTCTAAAGAAAGGGGTCTTTCCCATCCATAACCAGCTTCTTTCCTGATGTATGTTACTCCAGAATTAATCAGTACTTACCTCAGAATTTCTTCAGAATATGCGGTGTCTTACTTTCTGGAATACACACTTGAAGGACAAAATCTGTCAACAAAAAATGCCAACTCTGAAAGTTATAAATGTTATAAAAGTCTAGTCGCTTACAGCTCTACTCCTAAAGTACAGAAAACACTGAAGAGAGCTAATAACATCTGTAATGTGCCCAAATCGTTTTTTTTCTTTTTTTTCTTTTTTTTTTTTTTTTTTGGAAGTGTTAATTTGGCCATTTGCTGAGGCGATCGGCTCCGGGGCAGACGTGTTCTGCAGCGGAGCAGGGGACTGAGGGGGGCAGGGCTTTTTGTCCGGCATCGAGGCCACTCGGGGGAGCCGCCGGGACCTGGCTGTCCTCGCGAGGGAGGCTGACGAGGCGAGGGCGGAGCCAGCAGCGCCCCCTCCCAGTCTGTTTAAAAGTTGCCCCTAGGGAGCGCGAGCGACCAGGAGCGCGGCGAACAGGACGGGCAAACAGGGCGTGGCACGTCGAAGGGCGTGGCAGTTTGCGCGGCAGTTCGCGCGGGCAGGGCGAGCGGGGGGCCCATCGTCGCTCTGTTGCAGCTGCCTCTCCCTTCAGTGCTTGTAACCTGCTTGCGTAGAACCTGACCATGGTATCGACCAGGCAGAAAACCGTGGCCTCCGCATCTCGTGCGGCATCTCCAGCCACGGTCACCAGTGTGGCTACTCAGACGGAGGGCTCGGGGAAACACGCAGCCGTCCAGGTCCTGGGCTGCAGAGTGTGCCCCAGCCTTCTGTCGGTCTCCGACAGCAGTGGTGGGTATGCCTGTGGGAGGTGTGCCCAGGTTGAAGAACTGCTCAGCCAGGTAGCGGAGCTCCAGGAGGAGGTGAACAGGCTCAGGAGCATCAGGAATCAGAGAGGGAAATTGACTGGTGGAGGTGCACTCTACCCTCTCTGAGGCAGGCTCACGAGCCTGCCACAGCACAGGCGTCTCCTGTTATGCAGAAGACGGAGGTTACCTCCTCCTGCCAGGCAGCGGGAGGAGACCTAGATCAAGGGGGGGAATGGAGGCAGGTGCCTATTCGGGGTGGTAGGCGAGCCCTCTCTCTGCCCACCTCACCTTCTCATCTACCCTTAAATAATCGATATGAAGGACTAGAGCAAGACAATCTAAATGACAAAGTAGACAAAAACCCGTCCCAGTTGGAGGGGGCGCCTAAGACAATGCGACCTACACATTGCATTGCCACATCATCCTTCAAAAAAGAAAGAAGGGCTATTGTTATGGGGGGCTCCCTCCTGAAAGGGACAGAGGGACCGATATGCCGACCGGACCCAACCCGCAGAGAAGTCTGTTGCCTCCCTGGGGCTCGGGTGAGAGACTTTGCCAAGAAAGTCAAGCGCCTGGTACGGCCCACTGACTACTACCTGCTACTGGTCTTTCAGGCTGGTAGCGATGAAGTAGCAACGAGAAGTCCGAAGGCGATCAAAAGAGACTTTAGGGATTTGGGGCAACTACTTAGAGGATCAGGGGCACAGGTTGTGTTTGCCTCTGTCCTTCCGATAGGGGGGATCGAAGCTGAAAGGCGTGCTGTTCACATAAACTCGTGGCTTCGAGACTGGTGTGACCGGCAGAATTTCGGTTTCTTTGATCACGGGAAGGTCTATGCTACACCGGGCCTGATGGCATTGGATGGGATGTGCCTCTCTCGGAGAGGGGTAAGGATCTTTGGTCAGGAGTTGGCAGGGCTGATAGATAGGGCTTTAGACTAGAGTCGAAGGGGGAAGGGGCTAAAACCAGGCACGCCGGTGAAGACCTAAGGGATGGTACGCTAGAATCAGAGGGGCTGTGTGCCAGTGAGGTCCTTCGGTCAGATCCACAAGGTGCTGAGTGTAAGGAGACGCACTTGAAATGCTTTTACACAAATGCACGCAGTATGAGGAATAAAATAGATGAGCTAGAAGTCCTGGCCCAGTCCCGCAACTACGACATCATCGGCATAAGCGAAACCTGGTGGGATGAGTCCTGTGACTGGGGTGTTGCGATAGATGGTTACAGGCTCTTCAGGAGGGACAGGCAGGGTAGGCGAGGTGGTGAGGTGGCGATGTATGTGAAGCAGGGGCTGGACTGTGTGGAACTTCAGGTCGGCGATGGCAAAGTTGAGAGCCTCTGGGTAAGGATCAAGGGACGAACGAATAAAGGGGATGTCGTTGTGGGAGTCTATTACAGACCGCCTGGCCAGGACGATAGCGCCGATAAATTATTCTTTACAGAACTAAGAGCGGCCTCAAGATTAACTCCCCTTGTCCTTATGGGGGACTTCAACTTGCCAGCCGTTAACTGGGAGTGCCACACGGCTGACACGAGCAAGTCCAGGAGGTTCATGAAGCACCTAGATGATAACTTCTTGGTGCAGGTGCTAACGGAGCCAACTAGGAAAGGTGCCCTCCTAGACCTGTTGCTAGAAAACAGAGAGGGAGATGTGGTGATTGGTGGCGACCTCGGTCATAGCGACCATGAAGTGCTTGAGTTCAAAATTTACGGTGACAGAAGGAAAAGTGCCACCAAAACCTCATCCCTAGATATGGGGAAAGCGGACTTCAGGCTGCTCAGGGAACTAGTCAGCAAGATCCCCTGGGAAACTGCTCTTGAAGGCCTCGATGTCCACCAGTGCTGGTCATTCTTTAAGCGATGCCTCCTAGAAGCACAAGATCAGGCAATTCCTAAATATCGCAAGTCAGGCAGGCGGGGCAGGAGGCCGGCGTGGCTGACCAGGAACATTCTAATGGAGATTAGGCGGAAACAGAGAGTGTTTTGCTACTGGAAGGAGGGCCAGGTGTCATGGAAAGAATACAGGGATGCTGTTCGTGTTTGTAGGGAGAAAATTCGTGTGGCCAAAGCACAGCTAGAGTTGAAGCTGGCTGTCTGTGAGAGAAAATAAAAAGGGTTTTTTTAGATATGTAAATGGAAAAAGGAGAACTAAAGAATACATAGGGCCACTCCTTGATAGGGAAGGTCTCCTCACAGACGATGACATAGGCAAAGCAGAGACGCTTAACGCCTTCTTTGCCTCTGTCTTCAATGCCGATGATGGGCTTCGGGACCCAGGGTGCCCTGAGCTGGAGGACCGGGACGGTGGGGATGACAAACTCCCAACTGACCCTGAACGTGTGCGGGATTTGCTACTCCACCTGGATCCCTACAAGTCCATGGGTCCGGATGGGATTCATCCCCGGGTGCTGAAAGAGCTGGCGGACGTCATCGCGGAACCTCTCTCAATTATTTTTCAACGATCCTGGGAATTTGGAGAGGTCCCGGTAGACTGGAAGCTGGCAAATGTTGTGCCAATTTTCAAGAAGGGTCAGAAAGAAGACCCTAGCAATTACAGGCCTGTCAGTCTCACGTCAGTGCCTGGTAAAATCATGGAGAAGTTGGTTCTCGAACTTATTGAGGCGCACCTGGGGGACAAAGCAGTCATTGGTCCCAGCCAGCATGGGTTTGTGAAGGGTAGGTCCTGCCTAACTAACCTGATTTCCTTTTATGATAAGATCACCCGTATGGTGGACCAAGGGAAACCAGCTGATGTGATTTTTTTGGACTTCAGCAAGGCTTTTGACACGGTTTCCCATAGGATCCTACTGGACAAAATGTCCACCATACAGCTAAATAAAAACATCATACGATGGGTGAGCAATTGGCTAATGGGCAGGGCCCAAAGGGTTATGGTAAATGGGGCTGTGTCAGGCTGGCGGGCGGTCACCAGTGGGGTCCCTCAAGGCTCCATTTTAGGGCCGGTACTTTTCAATATTTTTATAAACGATCTGGATGTAGGAATAGAGGGTATTTTGAGCAAGTTTGCTGATGACACCAAACTTGGAGGAGTTGTGGACTCGAATGAGGGCGTAAAAGCCTTACAGAGGGATCTGGACAGGTTGGAGAGCTGGGCGATCACCAACCGCATAAAGTTCAATAAGAGCAAGTGCCGGGTCCTGCACCTGGGACGGGGAAACCCTGGCTGCACGTACAGACTGGGCGATGAAATGCTGGAGAGCAGCCTAGAAGAGAGGGATCTGGGGGTCGTGGTAGACAGCAAGTTGAATATGAGCCAGCAGTGTGCCCTGGCAGCCAGGAGGGCCAACCGTGTCCTGGGGTGCATCAAGCACGGCATCACTAGTAGGTCAAGGGAGGTGATTGTCCCGCTCTACTCTGCGCTGGTGCGGCCTCACCTCGAGTACTGTGTGCAGTTCTGGGCACCACAGTATAAAAAGGACATGAAACTGTTGGAGAGTGTCCAGAGGAGGGCTATGAAGATGGTGAAAGGCCTTGAGGGGAAGACGTACGAGGAACGGCTGAGGTCACTGGGCCTGTTCAGCCTGGAGAAGAGGAGGCTGAGGGGAGACCTCATCACAGTCTACAACTTCCTCGTAAGGGGGTGTCGAGAGGCAGGAGACCTTTTCTCCATTAACACTAGTGACAGGACCCGCGGGAACGGGGTTAAGCTGAAGCAGGGGAAATTTAGGCTGGACGTCAGGAGGGGGTTCTTCACAGAGAGGGTGGTTGCACACTGGAACAGGCTCCCCAGGGAAGTGGTCACTGCACCGAGCCTGTCTGAATTTAAGAAGAGATTGGACTGTGCACTTAGGCACATGGTCTGAACTTTTGGGTAGACCTGTGCGGTGTCAAGAGTTGGACTTGATGATCCTTAAGGGTCCCTTCCAACTCAGGATATTCTATGATTCTATGATTCTATGAATTTTAGAAAGTAAAGGATTTCCATAGATTTGTACATACAACTATGTATTTCCACATGTGAACATATTGAAGGCAATTATCTGAAAGCATGAAAAAAACAGGTGATCTTAGCCCTGAAGAAGAGTAAAGAATGTGAGGTTGAGAAGGAAAAATAAGAAAAATTAAAGTCATAGTTTGATGTGGGGAAAAAAATGAAAATAGAAATCTGAAGAATCTTGAAATACACCATTCATTATACGAATGTGCTGGTCAACAGCACAGCAATGGCAGATGTTTTTGCTTGTGATCTGATAATTTTTGAATTATGATATCCTTTGGAGTTGGTATAAAAACCAATAGTGGAAAACAGTCTTTCCTGAATTAAAGGAGATCCTTGAGAGAGATATTAAAAAAAGAGTCTTATGATATCTAATTGTTACACCTGTCTTTGCTACAGTGTATCTTCATGAACTCTAAAACATGTACTGCTTTTTTAGGTTTTATTACTTGGAAAGTTGATAAGGAGACAACACTGAATTTTATACCAAATACGATAACCTTGGGTTTGTATCATTCTCTCTTTAATCTGATATTCTTCCTTCTGTCACTTGTGCTACAGAACCTTGTTCTAAGTACATTTTAAATATAATTTTGGGTTTTCAACAGAAGTCATAGCCTCTAACTTCTGTTAGTCACTGCAATTACTTTCTGTAGAGTAGTTTAGTGCAGTGCAAAAGGAGATCTCATAAGGATCACTACATCTGATGCTATACAACATCCTTCATATGTTATATTCTAATGTATGATGTTATTCAATGTAAAAATGCATTTAACCAAACATAGCTAAGATTCTGGATGACAAATATTTACTTCAGTACTGGTGGGAAGGTATTATATTTACCTTATATTATTATTTACAGTTCTATTTACACTGGGGCAGACCTTACATCATGCTTAAACACATATTGTGAAAATAAACATATTATTCTGTTGGAACTAAGCAATCTGCTAAACAGCAAACATAATGATTAAAGATAACCGTCCTTGTTTCAAATTCACCAAAAGTGAAATTAAAAAACAGGATAACTTGGCTGTTCCAGGTCTATAGGATAAAGGAAGAATTGATGGGAAATGCAGGTTAATGGACACATAACAATTCAGTCTTTCTTCTGAAAAAGAATAGAAGCAGCAAACATACCTCTGTAGAAGCTGTGTTGACCTATAGTGTTTTTTTTTGTTTGTTTGTCTGTTTTTTTTTTTTTTTTTTTTTTTTTTTCAGCTGCTCAGTAAGTATTTGAGTCAGAAATTATGGACATATAAAAACATGTCTAATATTTTTTCTTATGTCTAATATTTTTTCTTATGTATATAGATATGTATCATTTAAAAAAAATAAATGTACTTCTATGTCTGTATCAAGGTTATAAACTAGCTTAAATAAATAGACTTAACATACAGAGTACATACTGTTTGTATTTCATGTAACTATTTGCATAAATAACAAGATAGCCTCTTTTAGTTCATTTCTGAGAAGGGTGAGAAAAAATTTACAACATTAATGTGTTGGTGTTGTCACAATACTCTTAGTAGTAGGAATTAGCTGACTTTTTTTGCAAAAGCTACTCTTAAATGTGGTTCACATTCAGAATGCTCAAAAATATTAAGGCACATCAAGCTGTCTCAAACACAGACCTTTAATTACATATGAAAAATAACATGAAAATCAGAAAGATCTAAGACCTTACTCTAGGTCTTAAGACCTCCTCTAAAGAAAGCTAGGAGCTAGCTACATGGGAGAAATGAGTTAAAATATCATAACTTAATAGAAATAAATAGAAATTAACAAATAAATCTGTTCTGATGGAAATTGGAACCTATTTCCTTTCAAATATAGTAATTTAATGGTAATGTAGCACACTTACACATGAGATATAGAAAGAGAAGGAAAAAGCGATAATTTCAGGAGAGCAAAGTTTGAAAGATGATGCCAAAGTTTATACACTAGCTGCAGTTTACTCTCCCAGTAAATTTGTATAACTGTAAACAAAGAGTTCCACTTATCTAATTAGGAGGCAACAAATGTACGTAATAAAATCTTAATTAGCAAATGTTATCTAATTTGCTTGTGGTGAAAAATCTATCTAAATCAACCTATCATATACTGGCAGGAGCTCTGTTGCTTTCATTTCTTGATCATAGCATCAGATTTACATGAAAGAAGGGTCTCCTTTATTGGTCTGTCTTACCATTTCCTGTTTTTTTTTTTTTTTTTTTTTTTTTTTTCTTTGTATTTCTTAGGGAAAGAAGTATAAAATAAAAGTGAGTTTAAATTAGAGATTTCATTCTGAAAATTGATTTATATTATGCAAATTATTTGAAAATACTTAAATAGGAATTTAATTTACTTTTCACAGTGTGAAAATGGGCTTAATTCATGAGAAGCTTGCCAAGAAATTATTAGCTTTCATGCCCAGCCTGTGATTTTTTTCTTATCTGACTAACATTGCAGAACTAGCCATGTGCATTCTTCAACTGAAATGGTAGTAATTGGAGTCTGAGCACAGATCCAACCAAGAGAAAACAAAACAGAGACAAACAAATGAAAAGAAAAACAAACAAACAAATGAAACAGACAAAATAAAGTGACTATAGTCAATTTCTTGCTGATCTCAAACTTATACACAGCACCCTGAAATCAGATGAGCTATTTATGTGAGTAAGGATTTAGATAAATTTTAAGAAGGGATTATTCTAGCTTCCATAAAAATATCCTATTTTCTAAAATACTGACTGAGTATATAAGGTAAGATGTTTTTTGTTGGTGTTGCTGTTTTGTTTTTCCATTTTCTATACAGAACAGAGGAGATTAGGATGTCTGGAAAACCTTCCAAGCCTGTAAATTGGTAAAATGAATTGGTACAGAAAATGGTAATTTCTGTATTCCTTTCATATATACATTTCTGCAAAAACACCAGCTACAAAGTCCAGAGCTAGGGTAGCACCTGTTACCATCATGTGGAAGCACCTCCTTTGAAAATGCAGCTTTAGATATGAGGAACTCATAGGTGATCTTTCCCTCTAGCAACTATGTCTGTCATAGTCCAACAGTAAGTGACCAGTCTGTAGCAATACAGGTCAGCAATCCTTCTTCTGAAATCTATCAACTCATGTATATGTGAATGGCAGTAGTCTGTTACAGTTTAAATCATATATAATTCAAAAATGTACAGAACTACTTGTCGTCTAAGTAGTATTTCCAATTTTTAGAGGGGAAAAAAAAAGAAAAGAAAAGAAAAAAAAAAAAGAGCCACCTACTTTAAATCTTAATCAGGAGTTGTCTCTAAGAATATACTGGTTTGTCTCAGAGTACAGTCAACATTAAGACCTAGTATAAAAACCCTGGCATATTTAAGCTGCTCTGACGTGTGGTAGTGCAACATGTTGTAGTAGAGATGTAGTATTGCAGTCACATCACATTAATTAATTTCCTACCACAGTTTTGGTTGTATATCCTGTTCCCTATGGATACATAATATGTCTATTCTAACATTGTTATAACACACTGTAGTGCATAAACATTCAAACAGCACAGCAGCAGAGATCAGCTCAAAGATCTTCATTAATAAAAACGCAAGCCTTTCCTGTGTGAGAAAATAAGCCTTCCAGCAGTGAGGAGTAAAGAAATGAGGTTTACCCTATGAGGTGAAGCAACAGAGATAAAAACTAAGTGTGCATACATTAAGATACTATTTGATACCATGTATACTTATTACCTAATACTATTTTAGTGTTATGTATATGATTAATAAACCAGACATACAAAAAAAAACTCTTACTGATTGGTGAAGATTTATTTATTGTTTTTAGAACTAACAGTCTAAATCAATGCTAGAACTTTTCTAAAGATCACAATTTTCTTATGAATTGTAAGACAGAAATGGATCATCAATGGGATAACATATCCATAAAACTGTTTGTGTTACAGCTTTTGGAGGGATGGTGAATCCACTACAAAGTGAAGTTGATCTCAGCTGAACTCTCTGAACACTTCTAGAATGTTATTGTTATTATTTAGAGAGAGAGAGCAAGGGGGAAAAAGCGGAGCATACTTCTTTTTCTGAATTTAGATGGAACTGTCAGTAAATCACCAGAAAAAGGGCTGAAAATACTACTCAGAGTAGTTATTTTCGCTCAGTTTCAGCATGTGTAATTTAAATACACATGTGGCAGCACAAGGAAATATGTAGGTTTAATAATAGCTAATAACATGCATAAAATGATAGCAACTGTTAGAGAGGCTAGGTATAGGATTTTCCTCTGTGATCTACCTTGTTTGCAACCATTTGCTCTAATTACCCTGTGGACATCCAGAAAGAAGGACCTGGTACTGATTCTAAAGTAATTTCGGTGAACACATACATAACCTGTAGCTTAACCATATCCTGGCTAGTGACCCCCCACATGATCTAGCAGCAGAACATGGCAAATTCCTGTTGTTCATACACCTGCCAGTTTTAAAAGGGGAATCTGTCAAGCATATCAGGTTTGCGAGTGATCGCTTTCAAGTGATTAAAAGGCAGATTATTTTCATTTAGCAAGAGGCAGAATAATGTGTCAAAAGCATTTCAGAGGGCTTCATATTGTGCCTCATGCAAGATGAAGTCACAGGAGCATGATATAAATGCAGAACAGACTGAAATAATTGCTCCCAATTTAGAAGAAATAGTTAGCTGCTGCGGATTTGCAGGAAATGTCAGCTGCCAAAGGGACCGGCATTTCTGCTATTTGTGGTGCATCTGCCTCTTTCAAAATGTATGCTTCATAGTTTCAAAACACAGATATTCACTATTCTTGCTTTCAAATGCAGTCTTGGCAGTGATATGTGGTAACACCAAGTCTTGAATTGTAACTTTCTGAAACTAAGGAAAGGAGTTAGTGATGACTCAAAAGATAGTTTTCACTTTGGTATTGTAATGACAATTTGCCATGGGGTGAACAGAGGAGGAATTGCAAGAAGTTTATTGAGGAAATAATGTAGACATTGACAAAAGGGTTAACCAAATCAAATTATCATATAATGGAATTTATTTTTTATTTCATTAGATATTTTTATAGTGAATATGTTCAGATAGAAGTGTTTGAAGAAACCATGAATTCTCACCTAGCATTTTTATAAAATGTCAGTTAGAAAATACCAGAAAACATAGCTAGTCAGCAAAGAAAAAGCAGTGGTCAAAACAGAACGAAACAGTACAAATCAATTACTTTGTTTTTAAATTATGATGCCCCAATCATGACAACAATGAGCATATGAGATACTCAGAGAATGAATGAGCCATAATTTCACAGGATTTTTCCAGTCTCATTGTACAAACTCCTCACTGATGATGGTTACTCACATCTTATGACCTAGATCCCTGTTACACTAGATCCCTGTTACAAATATTGGTGTGGCTGAGCACATTTTTCCCCATCTCACAGTTCTTCTGAGAAACCATTCAGTACCTTGTAAATCAGCAGGTGTCCCATAGTCACAACAAAACTGCTCATATACTTCAGTTGACTATTATTTCAACTATCTTCCTTCAAATAGAAAAACATACATATTTTAAATAAAAGAAAGAGGGAGAATGAACTTAAGCTTTTAGCACAAGTTTTACAAAGGGAAATTTGAGAAAAAAAGATGTCCAGAAATATATCTGCACTACCTATAGATAAGGTATGTTTAAATGCTATATACAGCGTACATAGAATATACATAAACATACATAAGCTCTCCTTCTTCTCCCCAAAACAATTGGACTTGTATTTCTTTATGGTTATCTAAAATACACTCTGTGAATTTCATTGTTTTCCAAAGGCAACTGTATTGAATCTATCACTTGCAATTATTTGACTGACAGGAGAAATATCCAAAATATTTTAATGAATCTCTGTAGTCAGGAACACTATACTCTGCACACAAGGTACCCAATACCTTTGTGGGCATATTTGTTTCCAATCAAAGCCATAATTTGTAATTCAGCTAAAGGACTTAGGGGAATTTGAGTATAATCAAATACGACAGAACAAATATAAAAGTGAACATGTTGGCAACAATCCATGTTAGTGAATGTATGTCTGAGTTAAAGATTGACTTTCATTTCAAAGCCCATCCTCACTCATTCCTGTATTTCTGGTACTATAGTAATTATGTGGAATGAAGCTATTTTATATTCTTGCTCAAAACTATTGATGGTGATCCACTTAAAAAACACTCTTGCTTTTACTGATTCTGCATATGCTGCATTGTGGGTACAGGCTTTACTGACCCCAATGAGTCTTTCTGCATTTTACATCACGAGCTGGCTAGCACATGTCTTTCTTTTTCTTTCATTCTGGAGGTAGAAATTAGAAATGTAGTATGGTGTTAAAGGGACAGTTCAGCTGTATGGGATGATTCTGATCTTATCATTACCTTGAATTTAACTTGAATTCAACAGACATGCTCAAAATATAGGTGTATTTTTTTTTTTCTTTTTTTCTTTTTTTTTTCCCTGACACTCTTATACCTTATTTCATTCCATGTTACTTTCTAGCAATGGTTTTGGAACATTACACCCATTCAAATATTCATTTTCCTTCAGGAATTTGTTGAAACAGCCCTACTCTGCCCCCTTAACTAAGGCATAACTTTACTATATCTTAACAAGCCACATTGAGACTTGAAAAATTTACAAAATAATTTGTTTTGGCAAAAACTCTCATTTTTTAGCAAGGATATCAAAACAGAAAGGAAAAGACAAACAGAGAAATAGCACTGGCAAAAAAAAAATATTTATATATATATATACACATATATTCTTCACACATTTATTTTTTTTCCAGAAAATGGAAAAAAAAAAAAAGAAAAACATTCCAGAGTCTGCATTTTCCATTAAATAAACATTTTAGAAATAATAATAATGCATTTGAAACGTTGTTTTCTTGAAATGAATAGAATAGAATAGAATAGAATAGAATAGAATAGAATAGAATAGAATAGAATAGAATAGAATAGAATAGTTCAGTTAGAAGGGACCTTCAAAGACCACCTACAGCCTGACCCAACCTTAAAGAATGTTGATGAGGACATTATCCAAATGTCTCCTGAGCACTGACAAGCAGAGGTCTCCAGCTACAGATAAGTACATGGAGTGTTTCAAGTATCCAGGATGAGTACCAATCTGCCATGTTCACAGAAAAACGCATTGAGATGAAGTAAACACAGATTCTGTGTACAGGAAATGTATGTGCGTTTGACTGGATAACAGGGACTAAACATTCTCCATGTGGAGTAAGACAGCAGAACAGGCCATCACCCATAGAGGCTGTGCAGGCTCCATCCTTGGGGGTTGACCTAAGTGTACAAAGCCCTGAGCAATTTGGAGTGAATTCAGTTTTGATCTGGCTTTCAGCACAAGACAGAGTCAGCCTCCTAAAGTCCCTTTTCCACTTGAGCAAATCCATGATTTTCTGACACAGAAAACTAAAAACAAAGACACACAAAACTCCCAGCAGTACATAAAAGCTTGTAATGGAGATCACAATTTAAATATTCAGTCTGTATTATCTTCTAGCATCAAGTCATAGAATCATAGAATCATTAAGGTTGGAAAAGGCCTCCAAGATCATCTGGTCCAACCATCACCCTACCTAATGTCACCCACTAAACCATGTCCCAAAGCACCCAAGTCCAACTTTTCCCTGAACACCACCAGGGACAGTGACTCCACCACCTCTCTGGGCAACCCTTTCCGATGTTTGACTGCTCTTTCTGAGAAGAGATGTCTCCTCATTTCCACTCTGAACCACTCTCCTTATAAAATAATTTTGGTTGAAATGTTCATAAGATATAAGTTTGAATCAATCACATTCCTTTATTATCTCAATGTCCTTACTGAATATGTTTTATCTTGCCGCATATACATACACTATAATGTGCAACAGTTGACTTTAATATACACCTAATAGTACCTTAGCAACACCGGGTGGCACAACAGGGTGGCAATAAGAGGTAAACATTTTATAATATCTGATTTTCTACACCTAGGCTATATACCCTTGCAGTTAGCATTAAACACTTCAGAAAAAAAAAAAAAAAAAAAAAAAAAAAAAGCACTGTAACTCTACCACTAGCTCTGATGTTGTAGGCATGTCAGTTTTCCAGCATTCTGTCCAAATCTTTCCTGCCTCAATGCCATCAATGCACATGCACACAAACCTAGGCTTGATGTTTATTACTCTTCCTGTGCAGTGCTAGAAGAAATATTACAGTCATTTATGTTCTGAAAAGTATAAAGAGATTGATGCAAAAAGAGATTGAGATCATGCAGCTAGGATAGAGCATGAATAATAAAATAGATCCTATTTGAACAACAACTGCAAAAGACATTATTAGTTTGACTTGGACTTAATGTTTCAGAGATAGTTAGCTGTGTCAGGAGTAGGATCCAGCAAGAGGCTTGATCTTTTATACATCATTACAAAGAACTTCAGAAGGGCTCGGGAGCCTGTGGGTGAGAGCACCTACTGAGCATGTAGGATTTCTACCTATAATTGCATTTCACCTCAAATATACAATTTTATTATTACGTATTCAGAAAGCTGGCAGACATCTTCAATATATGAGTTTAATTCCAGTCTGAACAACCTCAGATACAAACAGAATATCTGCTCCATAAATTATTGATATTATATAGGCTTTTTTCCCCATCTCCTTTTTACCTTTTCTCCATTTTGCAGCGTAACTCCATTTACATCGTACTCTCTCTCCCACAGCAATTCCTCAGAGA
Source organism: Aythya fuligula (assembly GCF_009819795.1). Taxonomy (NCBI): domain Eukaryota; kingdom Metazoa; phylum Chordata; class Aves; order Anseriformes; family Anatidae; genus Aythya; species Aythya fuligula. The sequence continues at coordinate 77,929,079 of NC_045560.1, read as the reverse complement.
AGGTCCCTGTAGAATCATCTGACCATGATTCTGCAGATAAATGACAGTGAAAGGTGTATGAGCTTTATTTCTTTAAAAGGGCAGTTAAGAATGACAGAGATGGCACTCACATATGAAGACTACCAAAATGGAAATCAATGTGGCTGATCAGAGAATGAGTCAACAATGTAATACAGTCATGAGGATGCCTTATATTTTAACTGACATTACAGATATAGTCCTACCAGTGAGTATGGAAACAGCAAAAAAAATTAAAGTACTCTCTACATATTTTGTCATGTACCTAAAAAAACAAAAACAAAAACAAAACAAAACAAAAACACACACACACAAAGGAACAGGAATAAGTAGTTCCAAGGATGAAGAGCAGAATAGGGAGACTGTCTTAAAAAAGGAAAATCCTTTTTTTTTTTTTTTTTTTTCTAATACCTGCTGACATCTAGATATATGATGTAGAACTGCCCAGACAGTAAATTTTGCAGATCTGTGGCAAATAATGCTAAGGACAAAAGAGTCCAGCAGAGTTTATACTGAATATGCCTCACCTAGTAACTGAACCTTAGCTGAATTTGTGTGCAAGTATGTAGAGAATTGTGTTTGAAAAATAAGAATGAAAATTACACTCAGCAGCTAGCTTAGCCTGTATTTTGGAAAGAGCAAGTCTGAAAAGGGTTTGGAGAAAATTATATATAAACAGTCCTGATTCAATCAACTGCTGGTGCAATATAATAGAGTGCTGTGAGAACAAAGAGAGAAGCAGGAAATAACCAATGAAAAGGACTAGACTTTTCACAAATGTGAGGACAAGCACAGAGGATCCCTTCAATGGGTCCTAAGAAAGTTTTGGCTTCATGTGTGTAACACATGACCTTCCTGTCCTTACAGCTACTCTGAGATGGTACTGCAGACCAAGAGGTACTCAGGACCAACCTCAGATGGTACCTCTGTCAACCAACTATATCAAACCAAAAGACTCCACTGTTTGACACTTCTGTATCATTGTACCCCAAGCTCCTCTTATTGCAGCTGATTTAAGTGATGCAGAAACTGCATATTAGCTACTAGCTTTCAATTCCAAAGGGTATGTAGCCCACTGTATTAGCAGAGTCCTAAATGCATATTTTCTGACACTGTCTTAAATAACTCAGCTGTAGCTTAACAGACAGGTTTTGTTTAACTATTTCCAGTCATTAATATGAAATAGATACATTAAAGGATTACTGTATTTAAATAAAATTTGCCATACTTACTCTCCGTTTTTTTTTTTTTTTTTTCCCTATATCCTGGCATTAGAGATCATCTTTTGGAATGGTCATCTTTTGTCCATCTTTTGTTGTTGTTGTTCTCCACACCTTAAAAAAAGCTACAGACAGAGAGAATCAAAAAGGAAACAACACTACATGAATAACCTGAGGTTTGAAAAAGGTGGTTTGCAAAGTTTTTGGTATATCCAGGGGAAAGGTAAGAGGTGACTTGATTATAGCCTACAATTACCTACAATGAGAAAATTTCTGATTGCAAATAGCCCTTTAATTTAACAAATGAAGCATAACGAGATCCAATATTTGAAGGTGGAAGCTAGATGATTGATATTAGACTAGGTGCATATTTTTATCAGTGAATCTAATCAACTATTTGGACTATTTACCTAGGCAAATTATTGGTTCATCATCACTGAATACTTTAAATGAAAATTGTGTGTTCCTGAAAGATATGTAACAACTCAAGCAGAAATTTTAGACTTTACATGAGAATCACATGAAGGAATTCTGTGTCTTGTATTATGAAGTAGTTGTGACTAGATGATTATTATGGTACCCATCAGTCCTAAATGTTGAGTGAAATTTAGTCCCATTTAAATCAATGTGAGTTTTGGCACTGTCTGGAATTAGGATTTCACCAACTTTACTCTAGACCACTTTATAAGCTCACTAACACTTTAAAGATACCTTGAAGTATGCAAAAATATAACCATTTAATTCTCCTCAACACTTCTAGAGTGACGTAAAGAAAGCTTTGCATGCATTCCAAATCAGGCATTCCTAACAACTAACATTAATATCCATAACAACAACTGGGGATGAAAGATTGTATTTTAACTGGTCTCCCATCTCTACCATGAAGTTTGAAGAAGCACATACTTAAGCTTGCCAGTTGCACAGTTTTGTTTATTACAAGTTAAGGCTGATACAGCTGTAAATCAATAGAAGGAAGGCAGGTGTCCCCTCCATCTTGTACATAAACTTACAGCGTCTTTAAGGACATTAGTCTTGGAAGAAAGGAGCCTTTACATAGCACAAAATTGCTCTTTCCTCATCTGTAATAAAGCAGTAAGCCACTATGCCAGAAAACTGTAATAAAATGTTTATATGGTACAGTGATATTATTAATTAGCAGTATTAGGAGATTTCAATACAAGTAAGAATTAGATTTAGACTTAGGATTTTCACTATAATCTCTGATTATAAAAAATAATCAGAGATGCAAGCAAGCCAATCTGAATTATACTAACCTATATTGGTGTGAAAATAAAAGGATATATAGTGAAATGAAGAGGAAAATCACAGATAATGTAATTTCTTAAAGTAATTTAAAAAAAAAAAAAAAAGACAATTTACTCACCACTCCCCAGTATCAAAGAGACCACCATGCTTAAAAGCATTATCTATTATGTCTATTTGTTTGTCTAGATTTACAGCAAGGGGAGTTAAATTGTTTAAGGTACTATGTCACTAAATTAGGCTAAGTATGTCCCTGTTACTGTGGAGCTGGAGCATCATGTTTTTCTATACACATTATGGAGTAGGGTAGAGGTGTTATCTCCCATTCTGCCAGTGCAGAGCCACAGAACTGCATACCTCAAGGACTCCTGAGTGTTGCTTAGCCTGAGAGCACCCGATAAAGATGCCAGCAGTGTCACATATCCAATAACTGAGCAAGCCATTCAGCCATGAGTACAGAAAAGACAAACATTTAAACTGCTTAGCACCAGCTGAATGAACATGACCATCCTTAGAAAACAGCATGAGTCCCAACTCAGCTACAGGCATACTATAGCCAGCAATGATGACTCATGGTCTGTAGCATAAATAACACATTTTCAGAGGAAGGTTTGGATTGGAAAGGACCTTAAATATTGTCTAAATTCAACCTCCCTGCCACGGGCAGGGACATATTCCACGAGACAGGTTGCTCAAACATGTTGTGTTTTAGTTTTTGTGGTCTGGTACAGTAGAGACAGACATGATAGTGGTGAGTAAATCTCTTGGTAAAAGGATGGGAAGCACTGTGGGTTATGCAGAAATACCTGCATCAGAGAGACTTTTATGACCAGATGGTTGTAAGAAAAAACAACTCCTTTTTCCACCTCATATGCCCTTCAAAGCTCATCTATTGAAGGGATACATAATGCAAAAGGATGAAGCATATCAACTCCCCTTGTACTTATGGGGATTTAAACTTGCCAGATGTCAACTGGGATCACCACACGGCTGACACGAGCAAGTCCAGGAGGTTCATAAAGCACCTAGGTGATAATTTCTTGGTGCAGGTGCTAAGGGAGCCGACTAGGAAAGGTGCCCTCTTAGATCTGTTGCTGGATAACAGAGAGGGTCTTATGGGGGACATGACAATTGGCAGCCGTCTCAGTCATAGTGACCATGAAGTGGTTGAGTTTAAAATTTATGGTTAGAGAAGGAAAACTGCCACCAAAACTTCAGCCCTGGATATGGGGAGAGCAGACTTCAGGCTGCTCAGGGAACTAGTCAGCAAGGTCCCCTGGGAAACTGCTTTTGAATGCATTGGCGTCCATCAGTGCTGGTCAGTCTTTAAGCACTGCCTCCTAAAAGCACAAGATCATGCAATATTGGAAGTCAGGCAGGCAGGGCAGAAGGCTGGCCTGGCTGACCAGGCATCTTCTACTGGAGCTTAGGTTAAAAAAGAAGGTGAACGGCTGCTGGAAGGAGGGTCAGGCAACATGGAAGGAATATAGGGATACTGTTCATGTTTGTAGGAAAAGTCAGACCTTTTCTATGTGTTTTCTTGATGCAAAGTCCATAAATCTGCCCTAGCAGGAATGTGAGTATAGGCTTCTTAAATCTAAGGCTGGGACTCCAGCATCCCTACCTCTCAAGCAATGTAAACCTTCTTTACAGGTAAAAAAAAAAAAAAAAAAAAAAAAAAAAAAAAAGAACAACTAGATTATGTCTGTTAGGGATATATTGCATACTAACAGTCCACAGTGAGATTTCTTCTTGGAATCAGCTAATACTGGAAATTGTTTTGTAAGAAAGAAAACAGACTAGGGCCTTTTGTCTCTTAGCGAAGATAAGTCTAATTTTAAAATATAAGCAACTCAAAGACATTTATATGTATAATCTGTGCATCATTCTAAGTGCTACATTATTTAAAAACCCTCAGGTAGGAGAGATTAAAAACTTCTACTGAACTACTGCAATTAATATGACAGTTATTTATTATTAAATAGATATTAATGGTCTAAAGAGATGGTAAATATATTCTACACAAAATCATTTGGCTCTAATATGGCAAATGTTAAGATGACATGTTAATTTCTAAGTTGAAAAATTCTTCCTTTCACATCTTAGCTGCTTCGCTTCATTTTATATTGATTTTGTGTTTGCAGACAATGAGATTACATTTTAAAGCATTCAGAGAGCAGAGCATAAGGACAAGGCTATAAGAAAACAATTAGATTCACATAAATGAGTCTCTGAAGACTTGAGTAAAGTATCATTCTTTGCATGGAAAGTTATCAAATTTCTCCCTTCACCTATCAATCACAGCAGGTTAAGAAGGAACGGCTTTAAGAAAACAAGTAAAGCTTTAGTCCATGAGAGAAGAAATAATTCAGCCTTATGATGGCCCTATCCCAAAGCACTCTGTTGAAAAGGGTAAAACAAATAAATAAACAAACAAAAAAGCTTCATGATGACAAACAATTCTTAGGCAACTTTCTGTCATTGGGTTATGCCTGTTACTAACAGAAGACAGAAGAAGCATCATTAAGTATAACAGTAACCTCTATACCAGTTATAGGACCAAGTACTCATGACAAACTTTTGTCTCAGTATTCTTCATAATGTAGTATTCATGCACTTTAGCATTTAAAAATGCAAGAGTGATAGTTATAGAGAGGAATTCATCTGGATAAAAATGAGATGATCAAAAGATAAATGATAAAAATGAGATTCTCAAATGCTCAGAATCAAAACTGAGTTATGTGTAGACTGTTTTTTTTTTTATATATATATACATATTTATTTTGGGGGGAGTGGGTTGAGATTCAAAAAGTTAATTTTGTTTATGAAAACAGAAAGGTTTTTTGTATCTCTGTATTTCCTTGTTAGGCACACCAGAGACAAAAACAGGGTGGGCAAAGAAGTGAAGAACTGTGACAAAGGCTATTGCCTTGAAACAAAGACTTGCCTTTGTGAAATTTCTGCTTCAAAACCTTCTGTTTAGACAGACAGAATGGGAATAGCACAAACAGAATGCAGGGACAAGTGGAACCTGCACTGCACTATTCCATATACTGGAAGTCCTGAGGGAGATACATTTTTGTTTGTTTGTTTTTCCAAAAACTCACAGCTGTAGTTATTTATACAAATACATGAGGTCAAATTATAATTTCAAAGTTGTTTTAACTTTTCTATCAAAACAGTTTATTCTAGTAATAGAACTACATTGCTTTGTAAGTATTCCATGGCCACAGAAATTGTAAGAAAGGCAACAGGAAACATTCCCATATCCTATATTTTTTCATGTCTTCTTTCAGATGACTGGTTACGGTTACTTTGAACAAGCAAAGCATAAGAATCAGGATAGCAGCTGATCTCAGCAGAGGTCAGAACTACAGCCCCAATTTGGTCTCCTCGCAGGTAGGAACTACAAAAGCTGGCAAGTGTGCATATAGTTGTACCAGGAATATTCACCAAAGTGTACTTATGCCTTTCTACTTCTATGCATTCTATAATTAATGCTGCCTGAAAAACAAACAAACAAACAAAACCATTTAAATTAAAACAGAGAGCTTACCAGGAGTCTCAACCTTTGTCCTGTCAAAATTGTGAATGATGCATACATACATTTGTTTATTCAAAGGATGTACCAAATCAAATGTTACAGGGGGGATAGGTGGCAGAATACATTGTTCTCAGCCTCTGATATTATCTAGGAATATATAACACTGTCAAGACTGAGGAAAACCCAGGACATCTATAGGAGCAGAAATGCAGATGTTGGAGGTTATTTGATGTTAAAAAAATAATAATAATAAAATAGGTATTCATTGTTTTCACACATCTGTAGGACTGCTGACTAAGTGAATGGGGTTTTGAGAAGCCAGAAGTGTCAGAATTCTGTATAATTCTGTATATAAACTTTATGTTATATTTTCATACTGGTTTGCTAATTCCATTTTGTAGATCTTCACCTAAATAGCTGCAAAAGTAAAAGAAGGGACATGACTTGCATCCCTGTTCAAAGAAAGTGCATGAGTGGTGCTTGCCTATTATAATTGCATCTGCATCACCTTGCCATTTGGTCTTCTATCTAGGGAAATGTTGGCTACTTATCATCAATTTTTGCTTCAGCTTACTGCTGAATCCCAGCACTGCCACTACACCATGCAACAACTAGCTTTGATGTGTAAGCCAACATATGGCCATTAAACTGTTGGCTTCAATTAGGAACATAAGGATTTAGAATCATGACTTATTACCATGAAATTATTAAGTTCCTCCTAGAAACGTGGCTTCATCTTTTCAGTCAAGCAAAAATGCACAGAACTAGACTTATAAGATGTACTTCTCTCAGATGATTCCATTTTTATTTATTTTACTGTTTTATTATGGACACAGTAAAAACCCATTGCCTTCAATAAGTTTTATCAAATTTGGATCATTTGAACTTCCTCACATTTCTGTGACACTCTTTTGATCTATTATAGATGGTATACTTTGTTGTTCTATTTCTGTAAAATAAAAATAAAAATAAAATAAAAAACAACACAGCAACAACAATAAACTGTAAATGTCAGCTCCTGAATCTTCACATGTATACAAAATAAGGTTTCATGTTGATTTTTCTCTCCAAAATATTGCCATAGACAGCCCAAACTATTTACCTCTAACCATTACTCTCAGAAAAGGAAATCTGGAAGTACATCGGTCTCCTGTTGTGGTGAAAGCTCACCCAAAGCTTTTTAATTGCCTGTTTAACAGTGTTAAACCAAGAACTGCAGTGATCTCCCTGCAAGCTTCAATGTTTTGGATGATTACAATAGATTATTTCAGTTGTGTCTTTTTTTTTTTTTTTTTTTTACTTCCTAGAACCCTTCCTGTTTGTTCTCTGCCTTCATAAAAACAGAAGGTCTACCTTCATAAAAACAGAAGGTCTAGGACATGTAGACATTAGCTACTCAGTGTCACAAGGGACCAAGGGACAAAAAAAGTACAAAGTGCCATAAAGCCCTTGATGTTTGATTCCAGGTTCCTAAAATTATAGAGAAACAGGGTGGAGGAATTATATTTAAAGAATCACCTAGCCTCTCTGCAGCCCCAAATCAGAATTAACTACTGTTACGTACATGTATTTCTGATAGATGTTGTGCCATCTTTAGATATGTTTCAAAACACTTATTTCTTTCTTCCTAATAAATAAAAAGCTTAAAAACAACAAATTAAATACTTTTCCTTATGAGAAATATTCCTCTTCCCAGGAAATGCATCATGGAAAATAACTACCTGCTCCCTCTTTACAGAATGCAATAAATTCACCTGGTGGAGGACATGCCAGTGAAGATAGTTTGATGAAAGAGTTAGAAGTTAAGAACAACCTGATTTTGTGCTCTGAAAAGCAAAAGAAAAAGAGGAAAATATTTTGTGCTTTCATTTTCCACTTTTCTCAAATAATTTCTATATAGATAGTGACTAAACAAACACTAAAACAAAGTGGGTTTTAGCACAGTAGGATATATTTATGATAAGCTGAAATAAAATTAAATCTAAGCAGAAAACCAATTGTTTTGATACTAGTAACTCCTATATGCTTTGCAGACATTTCTGTCTTGTAGCCAGGCCTCTCCTTCTCTTAAAAAACAAACAAACAAACAAACAAAAAAAAAACAACTACTTCCCTGAATTAATAATTTTCAATAATATATCATTTAGAATAGAGGGTTGGTCATACATATGAATGGAAGGTGGTTTGTACTGGAAAGAAAATTAAGTGCTGCTTACTTTGCCAGAAATAACTGCATCTGCCTCTCCTCCTCTGAAGCAGATTTATTATCTCCATTATTCATTCCTGTATGTTGACTTAGGGAACACTTTCATGTGGAAATGTCACTTATTTTCAGATGCCACTAACTTAAATTGCTTTACAGTTTCATTAAAAGCCACTGTTGCTGCTGGCTGCTCAGTAGACATCTCAGTAAGCTCTGACATGCTCTTTACAGTCAGGTTGAGAGGCAGTTAACTTATGCTTTCCTGTTTCCCTATAAATAAAACATTTTTAAAAGCTAAATGGTTCTGTCTACTCCTTTTCATTACAGAGCCATGAGTAGCTGCCATTTTCAGAACCCTGCAGGACTTTTCCAGTTTCCTACGTCTATAAGCCCCCGCATGACAGCCTGGGGTTGTGAGCGTGCAACATGCTCACTGCTAGTGCTGCTAGTGCCTCTCTAAGTCCTGAGGGGAGCCCCTGAGGATGCTTCTGTTCTGCCCTATGAGTGTAAAGCAGTGTGGGGGGGAGTTGGGATGGGGGTTAAGGACGTGTATCTGTTTTGGGGAGCAGGGATGACCAGAACGACCAGATGTACTTTTGACAGATAGCTTACTATTTGAATTCTCTAGTAAAAGTTATGCTACTCATGTGGTCTTCAATCATAATGAAGGTTTTCTTATTGCTATATAGTCACCATTATGGAAATAAAAGTCATTTACTTGTTTCCAAAGGTAACCCAAACTTACACATGCAAGAGTTTAGTTAGACTTTACTCCAAACTCTACTTAGAATTATTTTAAGTTATTAATTCATGAACTATTGATTTACAAAAAAGAAGTATTGACTGAAAGGGAAGAAGCCTTCATGGTTACTCAACACTAATTCCTGTCAGAAATTAAAATGTATTCTTGATGGATTGAAGTCTGCTGTAATGGATAAATCATACATTTATAATCCTAGCTGATGAGGGACCCAGACAAGAAGTCCTGTTAGGAAAATTACCTGAGTAAATGGCAGACTCCCTAAACTCCATCAGTAGATAATTGATTTGATTCTTAAGAGCATGAATTTACATACATATAAGGACAAGGTGGGTAAATATGTCCTTTGTTGTTGTTGTTGTTGTCGTTATTCTCCCAGGGAGTTAAGATGGGTAGAGAGCTTTAGGGTTTTTTCTCCCTCACTACTGTACTGTAGATATTATAAACCATCAGCAATTCTATTTTTAAAGCAAACAAATCCCATATCTAGAAAGAAAAATATATTATTACTTCCAGATAAAATGTTGCAAGACTGAAATTTTCTGCAGTAAAAACATTTCAGCTGTTCTTGCACCTGACAGAGATGAAATCAATTGAGTCTGTGAATCAGCAAACTCTTTATATGCAGAGGCATCATGTGACAGGGTTTGTCATCTCTCCATCTGCTGGCTGCTTGAAACTCTACAAAGCAGCTTCAGAAAAAAGGGGAGTCCAGAGTGCTTGCAGAAAACTTTGTTGATGGAATACAACTTGTATTCAGTGTATGTAAGAAATTAAATGTATATATATCACAACTGTTGTACATGTCCAATACACTATAAAGTAAATGTCCTTGCTTTGCTAAATCAAATAAAGATTATGATTGCAGACAAGGAGCTATCTAAAAAGCTGAGTAATAATAATTTCCCATTTACCAGATGCTGCTATTCCTGGTGATCCTGGGCTTCCAAACTTTGTGTTGAATTAGGTGCAGTGAGAGAAAATAAAGCGAAAAGCAAGAAGAAGGACAATGTTATAGGGAGATGATCACATATTCCTTATCATGTGATCCTTATCATGTGATCTGGGACTTCATAGAAAATAACAATCACAGTAGAATGTTCTTATATGTATTTCATCATATTACTACCATTTTTTCCCTATTTTATAAGTAGGTAACCTTACCAATGGATCACTGAAATGGCGGCAGGTCAACAATACCTCTTTAAGTTCTGCACCCAATAGGAATTTTGCAACTAAATCCATTTTAGTTGACATATGTTTATATTGTATGACATATTAGAAGACTAAAACAAAGCAAAACAAACAAACAAACTAACAAAAAACAGTATCTGGGCATGTTTGTTAGCAACATGAAATGATTTAAACCTGAGTAGGAGTTTAATGACAAGCTCAAAAGTCCAGAGTCTGCAAGTTCTTATCCAGGTTTTTATTCAATGTAATAGCAACATATTCCTTTTAAAAACAAATGAAAAGGATACAGAGAGTGACACTGTTGCTGAATGGAAGAGGCAAAAACAGTAAAAGTTTTGCCAATATTTTCTATCTTCATGTCCCTTCTTTGCTTACAGAGAGGCACTGGCTTACATCTGCCAAATGCACCAGCATGTGGTGAAAACCCATAAGAAATCCTCAGAACAAGAAGGTACTCTGCTGAGATTTAAAATTTCCACTACTGTCACTTAAATTCACATGGTTACAGTCAGTATGTCTGATCTGTTGTTGACTACAACTGTGGAAGAACAAGCACTAACAGAATAAGCAGGCATCTTAACTGTATCATACTGCCTTGTGGAAAGCTTGTGTCATCATTACTTTCCAGAAAAATTGCTGGCATTGTTTAGGACTGGCAACTGCAGAAAATAAGTCACATAAGACATCAATTTGAAACAGAATGGTTTTGTTCAACAGATGCTACATATTGTCTTTCAGGTTGATGTTAAGCCTCAATGAAGCCATGTTTTCTGTGACTCTAGGACCACTTTTTTCTGCCACCCTATCTTTAATAATAATTTCAGTAGACTCCTTGACATGTTTTTGTGGGAATGCCTTTGACATCCCTTCTGAAGTAGAACTGCAGATATCTTTTATTCATGTTGGCTTTTTTTCTACAAACACATTTTGAAAGCAACTGGCCTCTTTCTTCACCTTTTAGTGCAGTTTCCTTCCTACCACCAGCCATTTTTATAGTGTTGTACATGTTAAAGATTGTCTTTGTTTTTTTTTTTTTGTGTTTGTACATCACAGACTAAGATCAACTCAAAGCAAGAAATAAGAAATATGCATGATTATCCTAAACTTATCAGATACTTCTGTAAGCAAACAAAATCATGCATGAAATAATTGACCCATTTTTCTTGTAGTAGGGCAGGTAGAGATCAGTGAAAAGATGTTAACATAAAAGGCTAATGAAGATGCATGCAGTGCAAAATCAGATTCTGTATTCCACAATGTTTAATGGTAGAGAAGAATCTCTAAAGCTCCCTTTGGATGTTTCTCCAAAGCCAGTATATTCAGTAGATATCACTAAAAGGGAACAACATTTTATGAGAGAAAAACATTAGAAAGGTACTTTCTGGTGAGTGTAGCTCAAGATTGTCTTTCAACTAAAATATCAGATCTTCTATACAATCTAGCTAGAAAACAGCAAGAATTTTTGCCTGTAGAGAATTTAAACAACTTGATCAGCCACAATAATTTTTTTTACTATTATTATTATTATTATTATTATTATTATTTCAAAAAGCAGGTGTGGGAGATTTGTTAAAAGTTTAACAGCCTAATGTACAGTAACTGGAGTGTTCATATCTCTAAAACATGGAAATCAACATCTTTACAATGGTATTTCCCTGCCAATGTTACATCTACCATTCATTTTCCTTTACAACTGAAGACAGAGAGAGAGAGAGAGAAATCATAAATAAACTAAGATTCTTAGGCAAAGGTTGTAATAATAATAATAATAAAAGAAATCATTATCTCTCCTGCAATGAAATATTCATTTATTCTACCTAGTAGATGAGCTTTTGCCCTCAGCTGATAAGAAAAAAAGATGACACTGAAATGCAATTAACCTGACACTTCTTGCCCAGATTGTAAAGGAACTCTCTTTTTAGTATTTCTCCCTAAAGTTATATGGATTTCATGTTTAAGACCGTATGTCTTATGAAATGGACCACCCAATTTAATTAGAAATCCTTTTACTCTGATTTTTAGGCTTCCTGCTTATTGCTATTGTGAGTCCAAAAGACATGCCATTCAACAAATCTCTCTGGTTTTATTTCTTTCCTAACATCATCACTCAAATTCAACCATGTAGTAGTTTTTTAATCTATGATAAAATATTACCCAGGTAGAGAATATTATCAGTCAAGAAAAGAATCTGAGTGTCAGAACACAGACTTAGATGAGCCTAAGATTTCTGTGATGATCTACATCAAACAAAATGGTTACAGAATGCTGACGGTTATTTTTAACCTTATTATTTTTAATGCTACCACTGCATTTAACATCTCCAAGACTGGAACAGGAAAAAAAAAAAAAAAAATCATTCTTCTTACTTAATGTTTAAAACCCATGTGAAAGAGAAAGTTCTCCATATCTAGGGGACTGAGTTTTGTCCAATTCATTTCTATTACATCACATCTTTCTACCTTTCAGAGTTTTAGTCTCATTAAATAAAAGTACCTTTAACTGCACTTGGAATAATACCTGGTATTTCAAAACAAGATGTACAGTTTATAAAAACAGTGCTAAGCATGGTAGAAACAGAAAATCTTCCTTCTTCTAAGAACAATCTCAAGTCTAATTGGAAAGGAGCACTGGGAATCAAATGTCCCTGGCATGTCAGAAGTTTTAATGGTATGTGTCAAAAGTGAATTTAGGATTATAAACAGAAGTCTGAAAGTGTTCTTCTAATTATAGAACTCTGTCTATACCCAGTGTAGTCATCAGTGTTTCAGAAGGAAGCAGAAACAGGCACACAAAGTCCAAACAAAAACAATGTCAATATGTTGGATGTTCACAGATTCAAATCATTGGATTTTATGTGCATCCTTTTTTGCCTCTTAAATAAATCCTACTTTCCTCATTCAGACATTCTCCTGTTTCACCAGACAGTAAGCTTTTTGATTACTTCTCATCACTCCACCCTGAGAAAAGTAAAAATATTTTTACTTTTATATGATTATAACTAAAGAAAAGTTGTTCTTAAAGAAGGAAGTGAAGAGGGGTTCTGGTGAGTTTTTTAAAAAGAGGGAAGGTAGTCCCCTTTGAAGTAGGTCTACTTTTCTACCTCCTCCTTCTACCTATCCTCCTCCTTTTCTACCTACCTCCTTCTACCTGTCCTGTCCTACCAGGACATCCATACTAGGGAGGATGTGGAAGAGAGGAAGAGACATGATTCAGTGTTGGGAGCCTTCAGCTTAAGGAGGGATTGAAAACAAAACACCAAAAGAGTCAGAAAACAGACAGATTGTCTTCTAGCTGATCAGAAAGTAAAATTTCCTGGGGTTGAAGTGCACAGAGCACAGTTTGCTGCAACTCGAGAATCCACTGGGCTAGCTAACACCAAGTTAAACAGGGCAGAAATAGTGGTTGAGGAAAGAGTTAACAGAAACTCTTTGTATTTCTACTCTGACCTGGCCACTTTGAAATTGCTCTATTTACTATATAAACATTCAGATTTAAATTCTTATACAACTTCTTTTCTTCTGCATTGTTTGAAAACCACTTGATCGATTTTGGAAAGCACACACTAAGAAGAAAGTCTAGGCAGTTCCACTCAAAACACAGGGGTCTTGACGCCATCATAGCCAGTGCTGCCATCTCCAGTATCTGTTAGTTGTTCTTCCTCTCCATCTTTTTCCAGACTGAATCCAATTTATTTCCTCTAAGAAATAAGCAACAAAAAGTTACTTTTCCTGCTCAACGTGTTGATTTGGAGACCTGTAAAAAAGGATAGCTGGGAGCAATATATCATTAAAGTCCTTCTGAATGCTACTGGCGTTGGTCCTGAAAATCCTTTAACAATTCCCCTACGATAAAAACTCATCTTCCATGAAAGAAGATGCTGCTTTCCTGCTGCTTATATAGGGACACCAGCACCTGCTACAGATGGTACAGAAACAAAAGCAAGAAATAAGAACATGTTGATTAGTCTGCATTGAAGAAGGCAAGTATCTTGGGATATAGAGCGGATTCAGAGAAGCAGCAGCCTCTTAAAGCTATTTATAAAATTTGTAGACAAACTTGCTGCTTTCAGAAATACAAAGCTCTAGACAGGTGCTTCTTTTATAGGTAATCATTTTTATTATTTATTACTCTTATTTCATTATATTACAGTATTTTCACAGTAAAATAATGAAATACCAGATGAAAGAGGAGATCAATAAAAGTGATTCATCATAAAACCTGTAAATAAAACACTGTTGTGACAAAAATATCCCTGCTTAAAAGAGAAACTGATACAACCATCAACAAAAGCTCTAGATGTATTAGGAACAACAATACTGCTGCATGAAATCAATATGTAAATGCAATTTCTGTGCCCAATCAGAAAGAATGTGTTGAGCAGAATAGTTAACTATGTTAAGGCACAGAATACGTAAGATGACCACTTCCATTACAGAAGTATTATAAAATGACAGCAGGGTACACGCAGCATCCCTTGAACCCTGAATCTTACATGTATAAAATCAAACTGAAAATTCAAGAAGTCAGATATTCTGATATTCAAACACCATTTAGTGGCGCTGACCTTAAAAGCCATTTTGTCATCTTACAAATAATGTGATTCTAATGTAGTGATATAGTTTTGGGTTTTCTTCTACTTTTTTTTTTTTTTTTTCACCCTCTTGCTTCCTCCTTCCCAACATTCAGTCATTCAGTGCTTTTACATACCAAACTTTGAGCTTACATACCAAACTTTGAGACTTAGGCTTACAAGCGGACAAGAACTTTTATATATATATATATAAAAGGATTATTCCACAGTCAAAAAAATAAAAACAAAAACAAAAACAAACAAACAAACAAACAAACAAACAAAGAACAAAAAAAAAAAAAAACTTTGAGAGTTTGAGTTAAATGTCTGACATAAATATCTAACATCAGGAAGATTCTGCAAGTCATGAGAGCTGAAAGCACTGGAACTCTTTGGACTGACTCAAATAGTAGACTAGCTCAAAGAGGAAAAGAAAAGAAAAGAAAAGAAAAACAATAGGCTCTGAATTTCCTTCTGAGAAGGCATTTCTTTTCCATCAGTGTTAGCATAAGACCTAAAACATCATGTCATGTCAATGATATTAACATCACCTTCTGTCTTCACAAAGCTTTTAGCTCAGGCTACAGCTGGTGCTACATATAAGACACACAAAATTATTTTTTATCTGCCTGGCAGTGACAAGAGACCATTCAGCCTAAGATGTTCAGAGCAGAAATTACAGAGTACAAAACAAATAGAGGTTTTAGAATATTTTGTTTGCTGTGGGAACGAAAGAAAACCTTACTAAAATTGAAGGTTAGCTGCATATTTCTGGAAATTCACTTGACTCAGACAATTTAATCACCCAATGAGCACTTGCCAAGCTAAGAAAACACATTTGATACTTTCCTGATGTCTTTGACAATGCATTCTCATTTTCCTTTATATTAGACAGTCTGTTGCTCTCTGGGATGCTAGGGTCTCCTTCAGCTCTGCATTCTTTCCAGTCTGGATCCTGATGCGTTTGCAATTTCACTGTTATGCAACTGCTATCTCAAAACTCACTCAAGCAGAAAGTGCAGCACATGAGGCCTGCAACAATACCACATCACCATAGCCTTACAATCCCTGTACCCATACCTAAGTAGCTCCTAATACCAAATTAAAGGATTGTAAAGCAACAAAACTGCAAGAAGGACTTCTTCATTAGAAATCCTGTGTTAAGGTTTTATTGAAGAGTTTAAGGAAGGTAGGAATATAATCTTCTGCTTTCAAAATAAATAAATAAATAGAAAAGTCTCATCTATACTTTTCTCAATCAAAAAAGTCCTTTTAAATAAGAGCTACAAACTTCTGACTGCAGAATAAGAAAGTTAGTTCATTGTTGTGTTCCCATTAATGGCATTAATTATAGCAGAGCTTAAATAGTCTATATAACATTGAACTCACAACAATGTTTTTGAAATGTAAATATAATTAACAGGCAAAATTTGTACATATAACAGAACTATAGATATAAATATGCTTCACACAACTATGCTATGACAAGTATTTTCTCTTTGGGTAAGTTATCTAGATAACTTGCTCAACAAATTCTTTTAGACAACACAAACAGAAAACTAATTTGACCATGTAGTGTTTTTTCCATAGCTTTTTCTTGAAGATTCTATATCATCCATTTTTTGGCTCAGGCGGAGCATAATATTTAAAATAATACATACAAGTACTAAAGAAACACTTTTGGGGACAATGATAGAAACAAGTGTGTTTTGGAGAGCATCTTCATTTCCAGGTGTCACAAATCAATTCATGAGTTTGTATGTAAATTAATGTTTATGTAATCGTTGAGTCATAGAGATATTTGCCTGCCATTTTCCTGATGTCAAAAAGTAACTAAATGTGGCTAGCCAGTTTCCCTGAATTTTTACTGCAGCTACTTTGCTATCATTGCACAGGACTAGCTGATTTTTTCACTCATGTGAACATAGGCAATTGACCATAGATCCCGAAGACTATTCTTTCTCCCCATACCTGCTGCAACTTATAGAAGAAAAAAAATAAAATCATAGAGGATAGTGAGCAGAAATTTCAAATCATAATATTTTGCTGTGGATAACAGTGAGATTTAGGGAGTGAAATCAATAGAATACATCAGATAGATTGAATATTCTGCATCCACAGTGGCTTGGTTATTTTTACTGTGGTTTATCCCATAGTAGGAATGAAGGGTCAAGGTCCTACTAAGCTAGGAACTATGAAGAACTCAATAAAATAAAATAAAATAAAATAAAATAAAATAAAATAAAATAAAATAAAATAAAATAAAATAAAATAAAATAAAAAATAGTTTTTTCTAATAAGTATTTTTTTTATTAAAAATGATGAATATATTATGTGTTCAAAATTCATGCTGCAGCACTCAGATGGAAAAGGGTTTTAAAATATTTAGAATACTTTAACTCATTCAGTAAGGAAAATCATATAATCAAGGATACCGTTATGAATAACAAGCAAACTCACCTGCCTATGTGTAAAAAAACAGGCAAAGTCTTTTTGATTACATACATTTCTGAATTAAATCACTGATTAAAGCAATTATGGAAGCATAGATAGATTTGTGCTGTATCATCCTGAGATTGTACACATCCCTTCTGTAGCAACTTCCCTCTTCTTACCACAGTAGCCTCTAGAAACCAGTGCATATGGACTTGTGCTACCTCTAAGACTTCATCACATCTTATTACCATCTGCAACACTGGTCTGTGCTAGTCCAAGAATTAACATCTGCCTTATAACTTGGATACTTACGATGCATGCTTTAGAGACTTGGCCATGGTGCATATCTTGTTACTTCTTTCTGTGTAAGGAACTCTCAATTTTTGTTAATTTCTCCATTTCTATATGAACGGAATTTGTCAACAGTATAGGATTAAGAAGTTGCAGTTCATATTTGTAAATATTTTTATTATGACCATGATCTCAACCAGGTGGCTATTTTCCACAGTACCTGAATTTCTGCAGGGTGAAACATTCTGGTTTGGAGAGGCAAGGCATCACGACACTTTGATGTTGTGTGAAGGCAAGGATGACCAGCTCTTGTACCTGCCAATTTGCCTTCAAAGTAAAATTCCTCTGGGGAGGAGGTTAGTGAAGGGCAACCCCTAGCACCACAGGAGGTGGGTACTTAATTCAGTGGCAGGCACTCATCCACTGAGAATACACACAAGGGGACAGTGCATAGACCAAGGTCCAACAAAGTTGTAACTCCCTTGGGCGAGCATGTTAGAGAGCTTTTCACCTCACTCTGATTTCTTTCATATAGAGTTTTCCATGTTTGCATTTAAGTTTATTTCCTAGGATCTAAATCATACTGTGATTTTTATTTATTGCTATCTTGTAAAATTTACTACCATTAGTACTACCATAAGCACTGCCATTCATAGCAATACACGTTATGACCATCCACATAAACTACCTGATAACTCCAAAAAATAAATGGGGTGTTACAGTAAAATAAGTATTTTTCCAAAGATAGAGAATTAAGACAGTAATCCTCCTACTTCTAGTTATTAACTACAGGGTTGAAATGTTTTTGTAATTGTCTTCATAGATAGGACTTCTGAAGCATTTATTTTAGCCAACTTAAACATCCTAAAATTTCTGAAAGAAATTATCTATCATTAAGTGTTTTAATACTATTTTATTATCAGAACAAATAAAATATTATGGGCAAAACTACCACAGTAGTTAGGTACAAAAGTATCTAAATCCTTTAGGAGTTTGAGTTTCCATTGACTTTGGGGAAGGGATGTAGATACTTTTGAAAACAGTAAGAAAAATTATTTTTCCAAGGTCACACAGGATGTCAGTTGCAGTACCAGGGTTTCTGGAGTGATGGCACAGTCTCTAAACAACAAGGCCATCACTACTGGAACAATCAAAATTACGAGCAGATTACATTTTAATTAATTGCAAAAAAATATTTTGCAAAGGAAATTAATTTTATGCAAGTCATACAGTAGTTTCCTCCTTCTGCAAAGTCAGTTGAGGAAAATGTCGTGTTTGTGACATGTTTGTGACACTGTCATTGTCAGCTATATACTTTAGCAAAACTGTTGAAGAATTTACATAAAGTAATCAAATAAATAAATAATATACTATATCTTATCAGTAGGCTACTGTGTTTTCATGTGTGCTAAAGCCTTGAAACACTCATGTTTAGGGAAGCATTCTAAATTTCTATAATGTTTTTGAATGTTCTTATCACACCAAAGTTTGCAAAGAGCAATCATGTTTACAGATGCAGAGATAAGGCTGATAAGTTTAAGCAAGAGATAAGGCTGATAAGTTTAAGGCTGATAAGTTTAAGCAAGGATGGTGCAACAGTTTTAATGATAATTGACGGAAAAACAATAAAAAGGTAATATTTCCCCATATATTACCTTACTGTGTACAGGAGACAGGCAGTAATAATTACCACTTATATACACATTTATGCTTTTCTGTAGGTTGAGAAGGCTCAATGAAGCATGAAGAGATTTTCACAAACAGATCCAGTTTATAAGTTATTATAATATCAAGCAAAGTCTTTTAAAATTATATTTCATTTTCCCCATCATGCCTTTAAAATGTATTTGCCAGCTTGTGGCTTTCTGAATTCATTCTGAAACATTGACACTAGAGATATGCAGAAGAAACAATTCCCTTGCTTTCTCACATAAAGAAATAAACAAATCAGACTTTTTCTGCAGGCTTAAGTACTTCCATGGTTACAGCAACAGGATTGCTTGCCTTTTTGATCTTCTGCCTTTTTAAAAGCATCCTCTTCACTTTCAGTGAACTACCATTCTCAGTCAACAGAATCCATGCAACTATTTCTCAGTTAAATTAAGACCTAATTGCTCTGTGAAGATTTTCTAGTAAATATATTTCATACCAGTCCCATCAAACTTAACCCTGGGGAAAGTTCTCTGATTCTCTCTGTCTCTTTTGCCATATGATTCACTGCCCAAAGATCTCTGATTTTCCAGTGTAAGTTCTGTCTACATTTCCATACAAACCTACCTTCTAACTCCATCAAGAAACACTATTGGTCTCATTATAAACAAGCCAGGCTGATGATTGTGCCTTCTCTATTTACAGTGTGGGATAGCTATTAACATTATAAAATATCTAGCTACCTCTAGACGCTAGTATTATAAGATTATAGCCTCCATTACCAACATGTGTTTGTGTCTTTATCTACCTTGATCTCACTGAGGTAAGCAAAATTCCCCTCTTCTTTTGATCAGACTCAGGTTTCATGCCATAAATACGAATGTGGCCACTATTAACAATAAATTGTTCTCACTACTCCCCCAAAGAAGCTGAAAAAAAAAAAAAAAAAAAAAAAAAGCCTCTATAAATTAGGTAAATCTCTCAATAACCTATGGTTTAGATGACTTTGTTTTCTTTTAAGTTTTTCAAATGATGCTTTGCCATTAGCACCTTTAATGGAGTAAAAAACTAATTGTATCCTACTTAAGTATAGCTACTTTATAGATTATGGCATACTCTTCATTATTAGATCAATTCAAAATTAACTTTATTTTGAAATGTACCTTCCATTAAGAAAACTATTATTTGCTACAATCTTACACCAATATTTGAGTCTTCTGTGTGGAAAACAAGAAGAAAGCTAAAAAGGGGTGTGGGAGAAAAAAAAGAAAAAAGAAAATGAAAGAAAAATAGGGCATGTAGAATAGATAAAAAATTAAAAAAAAAAATTAAAAAAAAAAAAAAAAAAAAAAAAGATCCTACTCTCTTTAAAACATTCCATCTTTAGTCTTCAACATATTGTCTCAATGTCAGTTATACCTGTCATGAATCAGTAAGTGTAAGGTGTACAAACCAAATAAATCTGTTAAATAAATACTAAGCAGAGAAAATAGCAATGTAGCAATGGACAAACATCAAGAAGAGGGAAGTGTAGCCCTATTTTGTCCATAATAATTTCCTGGAGATACCCAATTGGCACTGGAATGTTATCTTTCTAAGCAGTCCTCCAAATTGTTGCTCATGATAAAAACAAAAGTATTTCCCAATCCTCCAGAAATAAAAGCTTCAGTAATGAAATGACTCTGTATGCCATGTTCCACCATCTGAAATATCACAGGAATAACCACTGTAACTTTCAAGGACATGACTGGCAACTTCACAGCTATTCATAAATACTGTCAACATATACTTTCGTTGACAAGAATGATTTATCACACAAGAAACACAGTTTATAAGCAGCACTTTGCCACTTGGAAGACTAGGCAAATATGTAGTAATGTGGGTCAGCCATAACATTGTTTAGGTTTGGAGTTGTTGGTTTGCTTCTTTTTTAAATACACATGCACAAACACACAGAGCCTTTCAAAGTAATAATGTTTTGGCAAGTTTCTTGACTGATATGTCATCAAAATTCTCCGGAGTAGAAAGGAGTAGACAAAATACACCTCAATGGGATTTCACTGGCCCACATAAATGAGTGCGTGATTCCTTGTTTCATCTGGACACACAGTAAAGTTTAGTAATATAGATGTTCAGCTGGACATTCACTGAGTAAATGTTAAAGCAGGGAACTGTAAAATGCCCTTAGACCTAACAATAAATATCAATGCTGTTTGATGGCAGAATCCAGTCATGGCCCTGATGAACTTTACTGGTGATGTATTTTATAGTCTAGACAAGTATCTCAAACTTTTAAAGGCTGAGCCCAACCTTTGGAGGGGAGTTACATCAGTCATGTCATCATTCTATCTCTGTAAAGACCTATCCATTTGCATCCCCAGCACCACCACTATTCCAGCCATTGCTTGTGTAGGATACTTCCTTCTTTCACACTTCAATAAATTGGTGAATATTAATAGTGACATTTTAAGTATTACTCATCACATCCAAATTAGTGCTTGTTAACTAAGCAGGGAGGTTCATGCAACAGCCCCTTATACAATATGAACTTAGATAGAATGGTGCTTTCTGGCCTAAAAAGAAAGTCGGTAACTGCCATACTTATTAGTTCAGTTATTCATATTATATCAGCATTTCTGTATCTGGCTTTGTTAAGGGAAACAGAATATTAATTAATAAAAAATATTTGTAGAAGTCATAACTTACTATGAACATTTTTAAAGGATTCATCTTAAACTGAAAATCCAAACTATGCCAGTGAGCAAGACAAATTAGCAAGCAGTTTTGAACTATATCACTTTGCAAAACTGTCACGGATGACTGTAGGAGCAACCAGAGGAAAAACGCCTTTGCCAGAATACCAGTTCCAACAAACTGGTAGAAACTCATACCTTTCACAGGCTGCCTCTGGCATGTCTGTTGATATTTCATGTTTGCTCCTGATAACAGATTTTTGTGATGTTGTGATGTTTACTAAACAAATATTTGGGTTTATTTTTTTTTTCCCCTCCTCCCCCAGGCTGATAGCAGTCTATTAGAAATAAATAAATAAATAAATAAATAATAATAATAATAATAATAAATCTATCAATCTTATCTTTATTATGGAACAAGCACCAAAAACATTTCTTAAATGTTTGTCCAAAATTTATTCTCACTAAACTCCCATAGACTGCAATAAGCTTTGAAAAAGGGTAAACATATTTTAGGATTTGCCTTCAAATATAGGAACATTTGCTGGAGTTACTTCACACTGATGGGCGTAAAGTGTCATAATTTTACTAAAAATGAGAAAAATCTGCATCCTTTTAAGAAGTCTTCTTTAAAGTGGCACAATACTAGGTCCAGACATTGCACTGAAACAGTCAGGTTTACCTCACTGTAGAAAAAGATCTTCCTGTTAGCTCTTAGAAGATTGTCATCATTGAGTTCCTCAATTCCCTTGGAATTTTATGGTTTGTAAAATATTGCTTTACATAATCACCTACAATTATTTATTATCTTGTAAAAGACAAGTCTCCTGTGGAAAATGACTTCTTGCTCAAAACAGATGTATTCCTTTTGTGCTTGTCGAGTTATATGGATTTTTTTAAGTAAATGTATTTTATTTCTCATCACTGCACAGCGAGCAGAATTCACTTTCAACCTAAGGTTATATTTTATTTGGTACATGATAGAAACTGTTTGCTGGATTCATCAGTCCTATCACATAGATTAAGAAGCAGTATGGTAGAAGATGACAGTTTTAAACACACATGGATAAGAGCAAAGTCTAATTTATAGGATGCCTAACACTGTAATGTGATGATACATAAAATGAGAAAAGAAAAAACCAAACAAATAACAAAAACAACAAAAAACAAACACTATAACCAGTTGAAAAAAGATTTTCCATTTTAAAACAATCTTAGATTGCAAGAACATTCTAGGCCAGGTCCATCAAAGTTTCCATTATTGGCCTGTAATTATTTTTACTGTATATTGGTTTTGAATCCCTGTCTATTGTCCCCCTCAAACTAAAACAAAACAAAATAAAAACTAAAATACACTAAATCATTTCTTTCATTGCTTTTTTTCTATCCCTGAGAAAGAGGAGTTTTTTATTTGAACTGGTCAATTCCTAGAAATATTTTATTTTTCAGTGACCCAGTAGCTTCTGACATTCTCAGATTGTAGATACTGAGCTTCACATATTTAATTTAGTATATGCTGAATGAAAAACTGCAGAAACACCAGAAACAGAAAAACAAGAGACACTTCTTTCTTAGAGGATATTTTATTTTATCACGTCACAGTGAAGTAAGCTGAGATAACAATAGATTGAAACTGCGAGAAATTTGACTGCTGGTCAAATTAAGGAATAACAGGAAACTTATATATGTATATATATATATATATATATATATAAAATGCTTATTTATTCTAAGTTATGCACTGGCCAAAAGTAAAATCTGCATCTGTCAGTTCATCAAAACTTTTCCACCTCTATCAAAGGTAGTAGTAAAAACCTTTACCTGCTTTCAGGTTAACCAGCTGGGTTACAGTACCAAGTAGCATGTAGTTTAGACTAAGAACTTGTGCATGCAGGCCCAGTTTTTAGATGGACTATGTGAAGGTAAAACTTCCTTCAGGACACTTCTGGCAAAATAACTGCCACCAAACTTGAGACAGCGAGGAGGGAGAGGGCTTATTAAGGGTCTCAAATACTAGATTGAAGCAAGTGACAAGGTAGCCTGCAGTCTGTTCTGTGTCTATCAGAACCCTATAAAGTGTGGCTTAGTTTTACCAGACAGGGATAGGAAAGAAAAACACAAAACTTTTATTTGAGTGAGGAGAAGTTGTAATCAGCCAGAAGCAGCAGATACTACTGCTGGGTTACAATAAACCCATTTCTTCCAAATTCCCTCTGACTCCCTTTCACCCCCTTCTTTTTCTCCACGTTTCTTGTATCAGAACAACCTCATCTACACGCTTTTAGTGACAATTCCATTTGCACAGAGATATCTTGAACCAGATCTGGCTATGTGCTGGCTTAACCCTCTCCTTGGAACAGGTGAGCAGCATAATCACAGAATCACAGAATCAAAGAATCACAGAATTTCTAGGTTGGAAGAGACCTCAAGATCATCGAGTCCAACCTCTGACCTAACGCTAGCAGTCCCCACTAAACCATATCCCTAAGCTCTACATCTAAACGTCTTTTGAAGACTTCCAGGGATGGTGACTCCACCACTTCCCTGGGCAGCCTGTTCCAATGCCTCACAACCCTTTCAGTGAAGAAGTTCTTCCTAATATCTAACCTAAAACTCCCCTGGCTCAACTTAAGCCCATTCCCCCTCGTCCTGTCACCAGGCACGTGGGAGAACAAACCAACCCCCACCTGGCTACAGCCTCCCTTGAGGTACCTATAGAGAGCGATAAGGTCGCCCCTGAGCCTCCTCTTCTCCAGGCTGAACAAGCCCAGCTCCCTCAGCCGCTCCTCATAGGACTTGTTCTCCAGGCCCCTCACCAGCTTCGTCGCCCTTCTCTGCACCCGCTCAAGCACCTCGATGTCCTTCTTGTAGCGAGGGGCCCAAAACTGAACACAGTACTCGAGGTGCAGCCTCACCAGAGCTGAGTACAGGGGGACGATCACCTCCCTAGCCCTGCTGGTCACACTGTTCCTGATACAAGCCAGGATGCTGTTGGCCTTCTTGGCCACCTGAGCACACTGCTGGCTCATATTCAGCCAACTACCCACCATCACTCCCAGGTCCTTCTCTGCCTGGCAGCTCTCCAACCATTCCTCTCCTAGCCTGTAGCTCTGCTTGGGGTTATTGCACCCCAAGTGCAGGACCCGGCACTTGGCCTTGTTAAACTTCATGCAGTTGACCTCAGCCCATTGGTGCAGCCTATCCAGATCCTCCTGTAGAGCCTTCCTACCCTCGAGCAGATCGACACACGCACCTAACGTGGTGTCATCTGCAAACTTACTGAGGGTGCACTCGATCCCCTCATCCAGATCATCGATAAAGATATTAAAGAGGACTGGCCCCAGCACCGAGCCCTGGGGGACGCCACTAGTGACCGGCCTCCAACTGGACTTGGCTCCATTCACCACGACTCTTTGGGCCCGGCTATCCAGCCAGTTTCTAACCCAACGAAGCATACGCCAGTCCAAGCCACGAGCAGCCAGTTTCTTGAGGAGAATGCTGTGGGAGACGGTGTCAAAAGCCTTGCTGAAGTCAAGGTAGACCACATCCACAGCCTTTCCCTCGTCCACCCAGCGCGTCACTCTGTCATAGAAGGAGATCAGGTTCGTCAAGCAGGACCTGCCTTTCATAAACCCATGCTGACTGGGCCTGATCGCCTGCTTGCCCTGCAAGTGCTGTGTGATGACTCTCAGGAGGATCTGCTCCATGAGCTTCCCTGGCACTGAGGTCAAACTGACAGGCCTGTAGTTTCCCGGGTCTGCCCTCCGGCCCTTCTTGTAGATGGGCGTCACATTTGCTAGCCGCCAGTCAACTGGGACCTCCCCTGATCGCCAGGACTTCTGATAAATGATGGAAAGTGGCTTGGCCAGCTCCTCTGCCAGTTCTCTCAGTACCCTCGGGTGGATCCCATCCGGCCCCATCGACTTGTGCACATTCAAGTGCCGTAGGAGGTCACCAACCAGTTCTTCATGGATAGTGAGGGCCACATCCTGCTCCCCATCCCCTTCCACCAGCTCAGGGTACTGAGTATCCAGAGAACAACCGGTATTGCCGCTAAAGACTGAGGCAAAGAAGGCATTGAGCACCTCCGCCTTTTCCTCATCTCTTGTAACTAAGTTTCCCCCCGCATCCAGTAAAGGATGGAGATTCTCCTTAGTCCTCCTTTTTGTGTTGATGTATTTATAGAAACGTTTTTTGTTATCTTTAACGGCAGTAGCCAGATTGAGCTCCAGATGAGCTTTGGCCTTCCTAATTTTGTCCCTGCACAGCCTCACTACATCCTTAAAGTCCTCCCTAGTGGCCTACCCACTTTTCCAAAGCTTATAAACCCTCTTTTTTCTCCTAAGATCAAGCCACAATTCTCTGTTGAGCCAGGCTGGTCTTCTTCCCCGCCAGCTCGTCTTTGGGCACGTGGGGACAGACCGTTCCTATGCCCTTAAGATTTCCCTCTTGAAGAGCGCCCAGCCTTCCTGGACCCCTCTGCCCTCCAGAACCGCCTCCCAAGGGACTCCACCAACTAGTGTCCTGAGCAGCTCAAAGTCAGCCCTCCGAAAGTCCAATACAGCGGTTTTACTGGTCCCCTTCCTGGCCTCGCCAAGAATAGTGAACTCCACCATTTCGTGGTCACTCTGCCCAAGACAGCTCCCGACAATCACATCCTCCACCAGTCCTTCTCTGTTTGTGAAGAGAAGGTCTAGCAGGGCACCACCCCTGGTAGGTTCACTAACCAGCTGCGTCAGGAAGCTATCTTCCACGCTCTCCAGAAACCTCCTAGACTGCTTTCTCTGGGCTGTGTTGTGCTTCCAGGATATGTCAGGGAAGTTGAAGTCCCCCACGAGTACAAGAGCTGACGATTTCGCAACTTCTGTCAGCTGCCTGTAGAGTTCCTCATCCGTCTCCTCATCCTGATTCGGCGGTCTATAGCAGACCCCGACCAGGACACTAGCCTTGTTGTCCCTACCGATCCTAACCCAAAGGGACTCGACCTTGTCATTCCCAGCCTCGAGTTCTACAACCTCGAAAGACTGTCTAATATAGAGAGCCACACCACCACCCCTTCTGTGCTGCCTGTCCCTTCTGAAGAGCTTATAGCCAGGCATTGCATCACTCCAGTCATGAGACTGGTCCCACCACGTCTCCGTGATGGCAACCAAGTCGTAGCCTGCCTGCTGCACAATGGCTTCCAGCTCCTCCTGTTTGTTACCCATGCTGCGTGCATTGGTGTAGATGCACTTCAGCTGGGCCATTGCCTTATCCTCAGGCCTTGCCATCGTTCCCCCTGGCACAGCCCCAACAATCCTTGCTTCAGCCCCATCCCCCTTCCTACCTAGTGTAAAGAGACTGAACAGGAGACTGAACATGGCTCTTGTGTGCCCAGAATAATTGATTAAACTGGGAAGAAGAACCAGATCACAGACATTTGGATTTGACAATTAGTAGCATTTCCCATCCACAGATCCTAATAGAACAGTTTTCATTTTTTTCCACGGGCAATGGGTTGACCATAACTGTACTTAGATGAAAAAGTTATTTGTCTCTCTGAGTTGCATGCCATGCTTAGCTTGTGCCTCATATAAAACAGCTGGTGCACTGTGCACTCTTGAAAGCTTCACATATGTATTTGATGTAGCATTATGGGTTTATATCCATACCATCTCTGTTTTGTGAGGACCTCTCCTTCCAGACAAAGGACTAAAGAGCCTAAGTTTAGAAAGAAGAAAGCAGAAAGTGACAGAAACCCTTTCTTATTGCAAGGTAATGAATTTATCAGTGACTCAAATCCACTTACAATGATCTTTTATTTTTGTTATTTTTCTTTAGTCACCAGGAGCCTCACATCCTCCTCCACGTAAAAAAAGTCAGCGTCTGTTTCTCTGACCGTCCATTGAGCATCTGAATGATAACCATTCATCTGTCTCTCTGCATGCATTCACAGCTTAGAGACTGTAATGCAGCAATCATGAGTGGAGCCAATTACTGTAATAGGCTACTCAAGAAAGCTGATAATGGAACTGTGTTTATTTATTTATTTATGTTCAGGACATTTTATTTAAAGTATCAAAAGAAAGTTGCCATCATTAATATTAACCAGGGGCATTTCCAGTTTATTAAATTTTTTGAATGATATTTGCTAGTTCTAATTAGCCAACTGTTTTTAACCTTATAAATTTTAAGGTTTCCTATTAGTCCAGTGAAGGAATTTAATTAGAATATGACATTTTTTGATACTGCAGGGAAAATTTAGATTCAGTAGGTAAAATTAAATAATGTAGCCTTAGCCTTTGAAATATTTTTCAAATTATTTAATTAGCCAGTTACAGCTTATTTAAGCTGTACATGTTATTTACCTTGAGATACAATTCCCAGTGGGGTTTGATTCAGGTGATAGGTACTAGGTTTCCTCAGATGTTATTTGGGCTGGGTGACTTTGGTAATCTTAATTGTTGTTAAAAAGGCTTTCTTGAATTACACATCCTATAATACACTTTTTTGGGGGGGAATATTCCTGTACTTGAGTTCAAACTCAAAGTTTCATATGGTTCTCATAAGCATTTTTACTGTAATACAGTAAAGCGTTTTTTAACCTGTTTCTTTCACTCTCTTCATTTTTAAGAGAAGTATCTAAGAAGCCAAATTGTAACTCTAGAGAGAAAACAAAAATAACACTTGAGTTTTACTTCAATGAGTAATTTAGTATGCTGTAAAGAGATTGTATTAATTCCCCTTCCCCCGTAAAAAATCCTTATGCACAGAAAAATGTCCGCTTTCTTCCTAAAGCATTCAAATATAGCCCAGTTTAAGCATCACAAGCCAGGTGAGTAGCCAGAATCACAGAGAAAAACAGAAGTCTTTTCTTGCTTTATATAGATTACAATAGGCCATGCTCCTTCACCCTTTAAAAACTCTGGAGAATGTACATAGCAAGAGTGTTTATTATGATATGCTTTTGCTCAAAAAGTTGCCTGAATGTCCTGCACCCTTGTATAGGAATGCTATCCAGCTTTCTGGAGTCACATTCACCTCAGGCTGCTATTCCTGTAATTCAAAATATGATGTTTCTCAAGTAAGTAAGGAAAACAAACAAACAAACAAACAAACAAAAAATCACATTCTAACCAGGCTTAGACTTCATTCTAAGGTTAAATGAGCAACACAACAGGTCACTGCTAAAAAAAAAAAAGCAAAGTAGCTCACTCTGCTCACAAATGCCTTTCTTGCTTAAAAAGTACAAAGAAAGTGCTAAAAAAGAAAAAGGTTGGAAAAGGGTGGGGGTTTAAAGCTGCAGTTCATGAAAGTTGCTGCTGAAGGTATGCAGGAGAAGCATGCAGCTCTATTTCCCCTCAACCTGTAGTGAACTGCATCCTAAAGGTATCATTTCATGTTATTTATAGCTTAGCCTAGCCTGCAAGTTGGTGATAAACAAAAAAAGGTGATCCCATAGTCACCCCTTGTTTAAAATTAACAAGGCTGAGTGTTGTAATCTCCCCTACTTGGCTAATTGCTTGTCATTGCAACAAAGAGTGAAGCTTTTCCTCTCCTTTCAGTGAGACACTGTGTGACATGCTCCTTATGCTTGACCACTTCTGACATCTTGTTCCATCCCCAGGGAGGTGCCTGGTGTCCCCAGTGCCCTGCTCCCATTGGGGTGCTTAGGCAGGCTCTGGCTGGCAAGGACAGTTAGGTACTTAGAAAAATCTATTCACTACAACGACAGTTCAGGAAGCTATAAGCATGTGTTTTGACATTTTAAATAGTGTAGGTAAAAGAGGGAGAAAGGGAAATAATGAAAATAGGAACTAGCTTCAGCAGATCTGGAAAGAACATATGAAAACATACAGAATGAGAAAAGAAAAAGAAAAAAAAAAAAAAAAAGAGAAAAAGCAGGTGGTGTTTATCTCTAGTGTTTCTGAGAAATAAGACTAAGATTTGTGTATCAGTCATTATAGGGTGCAGGGTGTTAATGATAAGAACACAAAGTCTAGAGTTTCACTGGTGAATTTCTTAAAGCATTGCAGTTATGTGAAAGTTTCATATTGTTAATTAACTAGGTAAAACAGAAATAAATGTTTTCTTGCATATGTTATAGTCACAACATGCCACTGCTTTAAACTGCAGTGATATTTGCATTTGCCTTTTATAGCATCCCATATACAACACAATCATCTCAGTCTGCCTGTACATGCAAACAAATCAGAAAAGGGATGGCACACAGCTGGAGTTTCACTTCTGGTACTTCACTGATGTGAATGGTAGGATTATGTATCTGACACTCACCAGGATTACAGAAAGATTATTATTATTTTATATATATATATTTTTTTTTAACTTGGCAAGGTAATAAACAAACAAAAACGAGTGAGGATTTGAGCTTAAGGATCATTCTCTATTGTGATCTGTATCACAAATATCTGAAACAAATCAGTGACAGGTTTTTCCTGGCTAGAGTGTTATAATGTGCTTTCTCTTTGGGGTCGTGCTTAAAGCTGCAATCATACTGACTATAAAACTTTTGTCCTTATGGTTTTCTCAAAGAGGGAGCATGCCCCTCTTATGAGAGGAGGTGCAGGAGATGCTCACTGAAGGACTGTGGAATCAATAAATTGGTTTGCAACAGCAGAGCCTATGTCGTGGTTCCGCTCGAGTGGGCAGTCGAGCTCCACCACAGCCGCTCTCTCACTCCCCCTCCTCAAAAAGGAATGGGGAGAAAATATGTGAAAAGGGCTCAAGGGTTGAGATAAGGACGAGAAAATCATGCAATAATTATTGTAATGGGCAAAACAGACTCAGCATAAGGAGATAGTAAGATTTATTGCTCATTACTAACAAGCTAGAGAAGTGAGAAACAAAGGAAAGAAACCAAAAGCACCTTCCCCCCCCATCCACCCTCTCCCACCTCCTCCCCCCGAGTGGTGCAGGGGAACGGGGGAATGGGGGTTATGGTCAGTCTACAGTGCTTCTTCTCTGCCGCTCCTTCTTGGTCACTCTCGTCCCCTGTGCTGTGGGGTCCCACCCATGGGATGCAGTCCTTGATGAACTGATCCGGCGTGGGCTTCCCACAGGCAGCAGCTCTTCCAGAACTGCTCCAGATATGGGTCCGTACCACGGGGTCCATCCCTCAGGAGGAAACTGCTCCAACCTGGGTCCCCTACGGGCAGCAGCTCCTGCCAGGTCACCTGCTCCTGTGTGGGCTCCTCTCCACGGGCTACAGGTCCAGCCTGGAATCTGCTCCGGCAGGGGTTTTCCACAGGCGGCAGCCTCCGTCGGTGCAGGTCCACCTGCTCCACCGTGGTCTCCTCTATGGGCTGCAGCATGGAACCCTGCTCCCCCGTGGTACTCCATGGGCTGCAGGGGGACATCCTGCTTCACCATGGTCCTCACCACAGGCCGCAGGGGACTTCTGCTCCGGCGCCTGGAGCACCTCTCCCCCTCCTTCTACACTGACCTTGGCACCTGCAAGGCTGTTTCTCACTCCCTTCACTCTCCCGGCTGCTGTGTGGCGCAGCGTTTTTTTTTCCCTGTCTTAAATATGCTCTCACAGAGGCGCAAAACAACATCGCTTATTGTCTCAGCTCTGGAAAACAATGGGGCCCTTCCCAAACATGGGGCAGCTTCTAGATCTTTCTCACAGAAACCACCCCTATGGCCCCCTGCTACCAAAACTTTGCCACGTAAACCCACTACAGCCTACTATATTTAGTTACAGTCAGAGCAGGAGAAAGCAAAGCGTAGGACATTTAGGTGATCTGAGTTACGACGTTTCTTAAGAAAAATCCAAAAAACTAGGTTCTTTTACAATAAGACAATAAGATTAACTTGTTTTGTAAAATGACAAATGCCAACTATATATAAATACACATGCACGAAATATATGCAGCATGTCACAACCCATCTTCGACTCTACTGCATGGTGCTTCACAGCTGGTGGCAATAACACAGGGTAAAGCAGCCCTTTCAGGTAAAATCCATGTTTGAATTTCTCTTTATTAGAGTAAATTGCATATGTAGCAAAACGTGTGCACTGCCTACAGATAAGCTTATGCTGTGCAAAAGGCCATTGATTGACTTTAAAATAGCAATTGAGAATTTCCTTATTTCATTCAAAGAATTCTGAGAAAGACCATTGTAATAGGTAGTAATACCAGGAGACAAGTTTCCCTGCAGACGGAAATGCATGAGCTCAGACTTTGGGTGTATTATTGCCTTCTGTTTTATTTTACTGAATTTTTAAAAAGTAAAATGAACATTTATGAACCCACCAGGAAAGGGAAATGTATATAGAAGGACGCTACATTATACATTATGAATAACTGCAACTCGGAGGGGTTAATGGTTTAGAACTAGCTCTAATAGCCTGTATAAATGCCTACATAGAGAAGGAATTTTTCATGATTTGTAAGAAATTAGATATGCAGTAAAATGAATTGTACATTAATTTAAACATCTGCCTGTGACATACTTCTAAGATCAGTGCTCTACTTATTGGACTTTCCATACAATAGTCTTTGCAAAAAAGGAACCCAGGTAAAATGATTTCAGGCTGAAATCATTTGTCACTAGACCTCAGTAAAACATCTAAATGACATAACCTTCTTTATGAAAATTTTACCTTAGAAATCCACTTTTTTTTTTTTTTTTTTTTTTTATAGTACACCACATTACACATGAAATAACTTCATAGCCCATGTATTTTCTTATTCATGGCCACACAGACTATGTTTCTTACTTGCAATTCTGTAGGATTCATTACAGCAATGACTCTAGTTCCAAATGTGGAAAACTAATCTGAGGATGGCAATTCTAGAGAATGTCAGGTTAGTCTATTTTTCTCATGTGGGTTGTTCAATGGCCTTGTCTCTAGAAATCCATGACATCTACATCTCAAATTTTGATCCAAGAGCTTTGGTACAAGAAGGTAAGAGCAGCAGCATCCTACCTATAGCGAATACCATCCAGCATGCCCAGTCTTTCCTCTCTAGTTTCTATGAGAAAGCTAACTTCTCCCCAGTCTCCCTCCTGCCCCTTGAAAAGTTTTGCTTTCACTTTGTACAATCATAGAATTGCAGAATATCCCAAATGGGAAGGGACACATGGATCATGGGGTCCAACTCCTGGCTCCACACAGGACCACACAAAACTCAGACCATGTGTCTGAGAGCGTTGTCCAAACGCTTCCTGAACTCCAGCAGGGTTGGTTCCATGACCACCGCCCTGGGCAGCCTGTCCCAGTGCCCGACCACCCTCTGGGCGCAGAGCCTTTCCCTAACCCCCAGCCTGACCTTCCCCTGTCCCAGCTCCATGCCGTTCCCTCGGGTCCTGTCACTGTCCCCAGAGAGCAGAGCTCATCGCCTGCCCCTCCACTCCCCTCCTGAGGGAGCTGCAGGCCACTATGAGGCCTCCCTTCAGCCTGCTCTGCTCTGGGCTGAACAAACCAAGGGACCTCAGATGGTCCTCGTATGTCTTGCCCTCTAGATCCTACACCATCTTCATAGCCCTCCTTTGGACACTCACCTTTATGTCCTTTTTATGCTGCCCAAACTGCACACAAGGTGAGGCCGCACCAGGCAGAGCAGAGCAGAGCAGGACAATCTCTCCTCTTGATCAGCTAGCAGTGCTGTGCCTGATGCATCCAGGACAAGGTTAGCCCTTCTGGCTGCCAGAACTGCCAGAAGCTGTAACAGGCTACTTCTCAGGATGCAGGAAAGCAGAGCATACAGATAGCTTTTAGCACAAGAATGAATTTCATTTTACAATTGGAACTACAAGAATTTTGAATATTGTCTGCATCATAATTTTCTCTAGCTTCAGTGATTATTAATAAAAACCTAGAACAACATTAAGGGCTTAAAGCTATACTCCTATTACTAAAATGCTAGGAAATTCTTAATGATTTCATTTAAAATCAGTTTTCAAGTATATTTAAACAATGCTAGACCAAATCCAGGTCTGCTGAGCATTTTGAGATCAAATGATCACATCTATGAGTGATTTCAATAGATTTTTATGGAGTATAATTGAAGAAAGAATTTGCTGTACCTAAAGTTTATCCTCAAAGTCACGTTGTCATCTCAAAATTTAACTTCAGTTGATGGATTTAGCCAAGATGTTCTGTAGGTGTGAGACTATGCATATGTATGCCAAAAAGCTGGAAAGACTGGAAAGAAAGAAGAAAGGAATACATTGTATGAAACTCCTTTTCCTGAATTTTCTACTTTCTGAATATGAAAGCCTTCCATGGTGTCACATAGCTCTTAGAAACTCTCTGACAGAAAACAGCCCCTGACAAAATGGGTCACGCTGGGCATTAGTGCCGATGTTGATGCTTGTCCATGTGCCTGTCTTCGGTCCTAGCTTGCTGGCCCTACTGCTAACTGTTCAGGACGCTAATTGCCATGGAAGCATGAAGCTCTCCTTGGTTGTCTCTCTTCCTCTCTGCCTTACAGTTTCTCAGCTGTCTGGGCTTCCAGAGATTACGAGAAACCCTGGCTCCTGGGAAAGAGCGATACAGCATGATTAATTCTCCTTCACAAAGAATTACAGCATTTGGAAATTTTGTTGCAAAGTGGAGTAAAATCAATTTGTTATAATTGTGTACTCTCTAATACATATTTCAACTTTTTAATCTGGAATAGAAAAATATGCTTTAAAAATATATAGCCACAAATGATGTGAATGTATATAAGTCCTTAAGACTGAATGTTTTCTATTACTTGCCATGACAGATTCCCTGCTGAGATTAGTAAGTACAGAAGTATTTTATTATGCTTACAGTTTTGTTTCTGTTATGGAACAAGTAAAAGTAAAGATTGCCTATAGTCTCCACAATCTCATTTAGAGTTGGGGGTCCTTGAGCAATTTATGTTTTGTTACTTACAGTTTTCTTTATGCTCAAAGAACAGGCATGCATACTTGACATACAGATGTCAAAAGGATAATCACGTGTTTTTCATTTTACTATGCATACATACATGTATATGTATGTACAGACACATATTGTATTTTTATTCTAATTCCTGCCCTTTATGAGCATTTAAAAAGCTTCAATGTTTAAAGGAAAAAGAAATCAAAGTTATTTTAATGCAGAACATTTTTCACTACAAATCCAGTCCAGTCCAAAACAAACCCCACATCCAACAACCTCACATACTATCAAGTTTATAACTGAATTCAAAATCATCTCTATTTCCCTAAGAATAAGAAAGCAGGCAAATCAGCTGGTGATACAAGTGCCATCTAAGTTTTATTTATTCGTTTGTTTGTATTGTTTTGTTTTCTATTTCTGTTCTGGTTCAGCTAATGTTAAAGCACTTTTACAGCGGTCTTGCTTCTGGAAAGACCTGCAATTCCCATTAAAATTTACATTATTTTACTTATAATTATAGTAGCACTGTGGACAGAAGTCTCAGAGGAATGTACTTTTTATAGGATGTCTATACTTTGAACCTGACAACAGATGTCAATTAATGTTATGAGTACCAATGGTAGGATGGGTTCTGGTATAGGTAGGAAGAGTGAATCCACTTCAGGCTCAAGACAAGCTCTCTGGTTAGGAAGTAGCAGTTTTTTCAGAACATTATCTCTCTATGTTAATTCATTTAATTATGATGATTTATAGTTGATACTGCTTTTGTCTCACCTTGATGGTTGCGAAGACATTATTCACTATGAGCTGCTGTGCCTTTTGTCCAATTTTCTAAGTGTCACTACTAAGAGAAACTATGCAAAACATTTTAATTAATACTGAACATAATCAAAGTGAAGAGAAAAATGCTCATTGCACTACTCCAGGAAAAAAAAAAAAAAAGAGTTATAATAAATGAACCTCTTCATGTTCACATTTGTAGTAAACCAGTGAACTGTAGAGGTTATTCAAAAAGAATAATTTCAATTTTTAAATTATCTAATTTATGAATATGTAGAACAGTGCTTTATTTATTTATTTTATGATCTATGATCTATGTGTTTATAATGTGTGCTCATTCTGTTCTGTAAATTCTATACTTCCAGAAGAAAAAGTGAAGGAAAAGCACAGAGGACCATAAAAGAAAATATTGAATGTTAGTCGTGATACCAATTTTCTAAATACAGCACTAAAAAAGGAATATTCAAATGCTGCCACTGCGATAGAGATCTTCTGACCTTCCATGTACGCATTTTCAGTTCATCTACTACAACTTTCACGTAAAATTTCTGATAGGATTGTTTTGATCAGATTATTTTATCTATGCATTTTTTTTGCTTGATTTTGCCAATAATTTGTCTGACTACTCTGGCATTTATTAGTCTACGTCTGGGAAAGAATTTTAACATAAGTTTCCTACTACCACATTGCCTTTGTGACATGACTTTATATTTTTTTTTACCCAAACCTATGCTTCTTCCTAGAAAGTTGTCAGAGCTGTGACTTGAAATGACCCAAATTTATTGTATATATATAGCCTGAGAGGAAAAACTTTGAACTAGAAGTGCTGCAGCTAGTAATCAGAAGATAAGATTTTTCTCCAGAGTGTCAAGAGTTTTCATTTTTATTCTGTTCCAATTCTTAGAGTGGAATTATAAAGAGTACTGCTACCTTGCAGCTTTCTCAAAAAGCTTTATGTGGAATTTCAGTCTGCAGATGTAATCATGATTGTTATTGCCATTGTTTGTTACACCTGTAAGAAGTATCTAAACCCAGTGTATCATCTCTACAAACGTGTCCACAGCACTGTTCAAGCAAAAGATAGACTTTTTTCCTCTCTCTCTCTCCCTCTTTTTTTTTTTTTTTTTTTTTTTTTTTTTTTTTTTTTTTTTTTTTTTTTTCCCCAGCTCTAATATAGAAACAAAGCCCACTGGAAGGACTATTTTTGAATGGCTATTTGTAGCACAGCTCAGACTTTTAAAGATCACAATTATTTTTTCGTGACAAATTTGAAACTAATTTGAAGGACTGGGGGTAAAGACAAGGTGGAGACTCATCCTGGAAGAACCTGTTAACACTGTGCCTTCACAGTTTTTCACTGAATGCTGAACTTCTATTAAACTGACTGGAATTGAGAAATGGACCAAATTTTACCTTCTGCATTCCATGACAGTGGAGGTTTTAGAAACTAGAAACCGGTCTATTTAAACAAACACATAATTATGCACACACAGTGCAAAACCGCAAAAACAAGCAAACAAACAAAACAACAAAACAAAAACCCTTAAGCTAACTTTTAAGGTTAAGCAGTCTTTCCTCATTCTTTTTTTTTTGTTCTATATTGCTAGTCTTTTCATTTATTTATCTCAATTCCAATATACTCAGCTGGTGGATAGAATCTCTTAGGCTACTTACGACATGAATCTTCATTCTCACAAAATAAAACAAAACAAAACAAAACAAAATAAAATAAAATAAAATAAAATAAAATAAAATAAAATAAAATAAAATAAAATAATAAAATAAAAATTATTCCTGAACAAATGAATACGAATTATTCATGCTCTACTTCCATGTCAGTCCCCAGTACTTCTCTTCTGCAGCTCTTTTTGTAATGGTACCCCTATCATGCCTGCTTGGGAAGAACAGAGAGATATAATAAATATATATATAATAATATATATATTATAATTATATAGTATATAATATATATATACACACAATATAATTATAATTATACAATATATAATAATAAAGAGAATTTCTCTTCAGTGCAGGTCAGTCCTTTTCTGTCCCACAGTGAATCACTTTCACATACAGGGGAAATCCATAAATCCACTCACTTGTTAATCATGATAAATTTTCTCTATGGATGAAGTCTCAAGCATATCCTGGACTTCTTCTTCATGTTTCATACTTCAATGCGTCTACAAAACTAGGGACAAAGAAGGGATACTGTTAAGAGAGCAAGGAGATGGAAGGATTGAACTTCTGACATGCCCCCAGAATTTTTCTAAACTAGTGTTCTAAGGGGGACCTACATGTGTAAATGCATCATACAAGCTCTATAAATAAATAAATAGATAGATAGATAGATAGATAGATAGATAGATAGATAGATAAATATATAAAGCATAGATATGTGGTTGTGAAACTGTTTTGCTCACATTGACCTCATAAAAAAAATTACATTCAGAGGAGGTTGGCTTTGTGAATGCAGAACAGCAGTTGCAATGTGAAAGGGAAAAAATGCTGAGCTGTAAAACGCAGGACATACTTCATGAAGAGTCTGAATTTGCCTGGTGCAGAGGCACAAGGATTATATTACTGTGAAAATGACGGGTGATCACTGCCAAATGTTTTTATAAGAATCTTATCAAGCTGGTGGCAATCCTTTCTCTTTGAGGAGGAAAGCACCAAGGCTAACTCAGGGCTGTTGGTAAACTGTAGAAAGTCTCACGCCCATAATCTTAGTTGCTTTAGTCAGTGTACCTGAAATATTTTCTAGGCTTCACATTAAAGCATGCACTGGACAGAAATACAGTCAATCTTTTTTATTATAATAATTTGCTAAGTAGGCTCTGGACTAGCCAGTTGAAGACCTGATATTCACAGATTCTAGGGTCTATGTATTCATTGCAAATTGAAATGTATTAGGGCAGGTCAGCATTATGACTTTCATTTAACTAACCCAAAACTGGAACATGTAGTAAACACTTCAGCTTAACTGTTAAAAAATGAATTTAGGGAAAAAAAAAAAAAAAAGAAAAAAAAAAAAAAGAAAAAAAAAAAAAAAAGGACAAACTTTAAATAACATCATTTAGTCAAAAAAATTAGTTAATTTATTTTAGATGTTCACTAAAACATCAGTACACAAAGATTTCATTGAATACATGTTACAAGGCAATTTTTTCAACAGATTACACCTTTTTCTCTTTTTGAATTAAAATGCAGCCAGCAGTGTTCCTTATTAATATTTCAGAAAGTGTTTGAAACATCTGCATATTATTTTGGTCTAAAAGTAGGATTCAATAATGTAAAAATGAATTAAGTTCAATATATCATATATAGTTTTGCATATGTGGGATTTTTTGTATGCATAAATAAAACATGCCCTCAGTAAGAAAAGAAAGTAAATACTACTATATTTTGGAAAGGAGTGTTTGTACCTAACTTCTCAATGCAGTAACTCATGCCATAGAAGAACTATATGCAATATTGTTGAATAGCTTTTTCAGAGTTCATGGGGAACAGACGAGGCACAAATAGTTGAGTACAGCAACATGATGATGAGGTTTGGAAAGGTTTATGGTAGTGTCTGTTCTTAGGCATTTACTGTAGTGGAGATAAACTCAATTTATACCTGTAGGGTGCCAATTGCACTACAGCTGGCCAGACTGTTCCCAGATATCTGATTTAATAATCAGGTAAAGATAAAAATAGAGGGAGGAAAGAGAATGCAGTCCGAAGACTAGAGGCATAGGGCATGACTGAAACACAGTTCAATATTTGTTTAATATTTGTTCAATTGTTAAGACAAACAAGATTAAAACTGATGATATGCTGGCCAGTGATTGTGATATGAGGAAACAATGTTTCAAATAAAACATTTACTGTAGCAGTTAATAGCTAGAAGAAAGAGTCAGGACTAGATGAGGATGAGAACGTGAGAAAGAGGCCGCAGATAGCATTATGGTAATTAGTAATGCATATCAGAATGACTGCTAATGGGACAAATCTCCAAAGAGAGAAAGACGAGGGTTTTTTACTTAGCCTAGGGTAATTAAGAGGAAGCAGACTGATGTTCCTGTTCAGCACAAACCTACTGTTTTAGCTGAGGCAAATCCATATTTATGCACCTGCCTAAACAACTTCCACCTCTCCCACCCAACACATCTCCTCCAGAGATTCCATTAAGGGAGAAGACAGATGTGACTGTGAGAGACAGAGGGAGAGGCTGAGAAAATCTATTTGGAGCAGAGTCATACATGACTTTAGCAAAAATGTAAAGTCATGTATGACTCTGCTCCTTTTCACATTTATAAAACTTTCTATGGTAGTAAAAAATGCTATTGAAGTGAAAGCAGAACAAGCTCATTACT
The DNA here is from genome assembly GCF_009819795.1 of Aythya fuligula. NCBI lineage: Eukaryota > Metazoa > Chordata > Aves > Anseriformes > Anatidae > Aythya > Aythya fuligula. Next base: position 77,889,237 of record NC_045560.1, on the reverse strand, counting down.
GCCATCTTTTGATTCACTGATGATAATTTTTGTCAATCTTCCATCTGGTCCAAAATAGAGCCAAATAATGAGGTGGGTAAAGGAAAAGAAAGTATACATCCAAGATGCTACCACCCATATGGAAAACAAAGTCTTTTGTGGACTTTGATTGCCATCTTTTGGTGGAGGACATAATGGACCTGACAGTTGCACAGAGAAGAAGAGCAGGTAACACACACCATCATTTTTCATTTCCTTTTCAAAGTGATTTAGGATGGATTGTCCTCAAGTTACTGCACCTACTTGCAGTGACTACATCTATGTAATTCAGATGCCACACCAGAAAGATATGCTTTTGTTCTGAAAATGCCACATTCTTGCAATAAGCATAAGGTTTCAATTAAAAGGTGACAGCAATTTTTGTTTTATAATCAGGATGTGCAGCCTATTCTTTTGAGAAATATGGAGAAGAGATGAAGTAAGGAAAATACAAAGGAAGCACTACTGGACTGCAAAGACTTGTGTGCTTCCAAATAACTATTTTGAGATGCAGAAGATAAAAATATTTTATTTTTTTTTTTAAAAGACACTTTATTAGTGTCTTCAGTTGCAATTCACCCCATCTTAAAATACGCAGTGAAATATTATTTGAGTCAAAAGGTGTTGTTCATTTGTAATTCATTTTTAATTAAGTACATAAACTTAAATTAAGCATTTTCTAGAATCAGAGTATATTTCTATCTTAGTTTTCATAGTACATTATTACTTTGTGTCACTTTTCACCCTGATTACATCAAGCAGCCCAAAGTTCAGACCTGACTCTGCCTCTCTGATAATTCATTTTGCCTAGGAAAACAATGAGGAAGATGCCTAATATGTTTATCAGCAGATTCCCAAGAATGACAGCAAAATATTTAATGAGACCTACAGATAAGGTCTATGCATTTATTTTTATTTTCATTTTTTCCCACAAAAGAGACTACTAATTATCAGAAAATTAAAGGACACATTAAAAATAGGATGTTTTGGAAACGTACTCTCCTTACAAATTTATTATAAACTGATGTCCTTGAAAGGAAATAAATCACAGCTTAAAAGGTTTTTGAGTTCTATTTTCTATTTTATTGCTTTATGTTATTATTATGCCTTTTCAAGTTTATCGTTCCATGTTTTCAGTGTGTTAAATCATTACCTAATTCAGTGTTTCTAATCAATAGTTCTTTTGTAATACAAAGGTTTCTCATATCAGAAAACCTTACACAAATCGCTATAATTCTATTAATCGGTTAAGCAGGTAATTTCAGGAAAAGTAATTTAAATATGTTCTCATGTAAATATGTGCCTCTGGATAACGTAGCAATTCAACACTATAATCTATTGGAGACAATAGGTCTTTCCTTGATGAAAATCTTAACTTACCAAAGAACACAGCAAATGTCAAAACTACCTCAAAATTCTTTGCAGGAATACTGCACTGGAGATTGTCTTGATGGCAGGAGAAGGAAAGATACTATGCTGCTAGTTTCAGTTCTACCGTTATAAAGCTTGCCTGGGGTACTTTGAAAGTGCCCTAGCCAGAAATCATGTGTTATTTCCCCAACAAACATATATACCATATACATATACAACATATATATACATATACAACATAAACATATATAAACAGAGTATACCTCTGTTCATTACCTGACTTTGAAACCTTACTAATTTAAATGCTACAATTACATAAAGTTATATGACTGCTTCTGGAAGACTATAATCTGTATTATAACAGAAATTACTTTTTCTAATTTGGGAGTTCATGTTATGCAATATTTTGCCCTGAGGGTAGCAGGTTCAACAACTTCAGTACAGAGTAATGTTTGTCCAAGATGACAATGGTAAAATTGTGTCCTTCCTGAATGCAAATTGGTACCTGGACCATACAGTGGCACTTGTGTGTTCTGCAGAAAACTCCATTATACCGTCTCAACTGTGCCCTATTGCACCTGGAGTAATTGTGATATTCAGTGCCCTTTTTAGCCTGAGGTTTTTTTTTTTTTTTTTTTTTTTTTTTTTTTTTTTTCTGCAAATTATGTAAAATCAATTTTAAAGGATTAATTTATACACTTTTATGTAGTGTTTGCAAACACAGCAATGATATGCAAATTAATGTAAATCGCTTGTTTGTATGCACAGTAGAGACTACCTAAATCTCATTTTTCAGGCAGCAGGAGGGAAGAAGGAAGGAGTGGTAACAAGCTGACCTAGAGGCTCCTCACTGAAAAATAAGCCATTTGACAATAGGGGTTAAAAAGTAAAATAATAAAAAAAATAAATAAAAAAAAAAAGATACATAATTTTGGATTTTACCCAAAACAATAGGAATAAGCAATAAAGAAGCTACTGGCCTGTTTTATAGAATGAGATTCACCATGGAAATTGTTAGGTATTTCCCAAGTGCATCCTGTTAATATTTGATATTGAATAAAAAAAGGTCTAAAATGCTTTACCTTTTTATTCTAATAAAATGACTGAATTAATTATATTGTAAGAAAAAAAAAAAAAAAAAAGCAAAAGTTTGTTTTGCTTCTATATCGAACAGTAAATATTTATTTTAATTTCTCTAGGGACTGGATTTGGCACTGCATTTTTGAATCATCTGTGACTTAAAAGAACCCACTGGCTTTGAGAGACTTTCATTTGTTGAAAACCGTTGTATATAGTTGGTCATAAGTTTCCCTCCAGGATGTTAAGTTTTTCAGTAAACTCTTTACACATCTTCCTTTATACACCACTCAATCAGTACATAGGGGACTTAAAATGTACATAATTTATCTGAAAGTTTATACCAGATAAAGGTTAGAATAAAAGTCACTACTCAAGAATCTTGAAAACCCATGATCACTATCCATTACCCACTAACTATTTTGCAAAGTGTATAAAGATATAAGGAAACACAAGGAAAATGAATAGGTAATGTGCAAATGCATCAAACTTGGACCTTGTTCCCAAGCATGTGACATGCTGGTCATTTATTCCTAAGAACATTAGTCTGCTTCTCCATGAAATAACACTCTTTAAATATATTCCTATCTTTCATGTGATATTTGCCAATAAATTATCTAAGGCTTATTTTCCTTTCCTTCCTCCTATCCGCCATCCTCAAAGCATGTAGCAATCAGAGTTAGATGTACATTCAAATGTGACTGTCAGCAAGATTTCCCCATTTCAATTTATTTGCCTGCATAAATAATTTTGATTTGATTACAAATTCTGATTTTCTCTATGTTCCAGAAAAAAAGGCAAGCAAATGTAAAATACTCTGTGAACAGGATAGATAAGCTATAGATCCCATAAGTTTGTGCATGAACAGGAGTGCTGATTTGTAGATTTGAAAAAAATACTTCTACCATGAAATGCTGAAACATGAATCTAGAAACTCTGTGTTAGTGGAGTTCTTTATTTTCTTTAAAGAAACATCAAATATTGTAACCTAGTACCTACATCATTATATTTGGATTGCTCCTTACATTTCAAAAAGTGAGATATTTTGATGCTTTTATTCTTTCTTTACTAAGACCTTACTCTGGAAGTGTAAGCAGTTAATGAATTGGCCTGTACTCAAGCACACATGAATAGTAACATACTGGCAAAACACAACATCATAGCATAACTCCAAAAATATTAATGTTAAATAGTATTTGACAATGTTTTAATGGTCAGAGTTAATTGTCAGCCACATTTGAAGAGGAAGGAAACTAAAATGATGTTGAAATGTTGAATTAAGTTTGATCAGTTCATAAATCAGCAAACATTCTGGTATGGGATGGGCAGCTTGCAAAGAGTTAACATGTTCTTAGTGCTTTGTATTTCTAAATTACTTTTAGAAAGTAATATCCATATTGTACCTTGAAGGAAGGCCTAAGCAGTAAACTTTAACGGCTGCCTGAGTTGGCAATCATTTCATAGAGACAAGACACTGCAGTAGAAATTGCTCTATAAATAAGATCCCTTACAGAAGAATTAAAATGAAATTCATATTATTGATGTTCACTAGGAGCTATAAAAAACACAGGAGAGCCAGGAAGTGGCACTTGTTTCAAATCACTGTCAGAAGCACCTGAAGGACACCCTCAAAGTCAGTTTGATCAATGACGATGAATACATTGGTCCAGCTTTCTCTGAAATTCTAACACATTTGGAAGCCTTCAGGAAATATATCTGGCAGATGGAAACAGGGCAGATATGAGATATCCCTACTACAAAGCTTTTCCGATGACCATTAATCCAGAAATCTGCCCTGCCTTACTGGAGCAAAGTCTCTAAATTCTTCCTTGTCTCTTCCTCATCTCTGTCTGTTTATGGGGCTTGGGATCCCCCCTTGTCCTTATCTCATTGATATAAGCTTTCTGAAGAGTGAACACTTTGTCTGGTTTGAAGGGAGATGGCAATCATGCTGTCTGAACAAGAGTTATGATCTTCACTTCTAAAACATTTATTTTGGTAGCAGTGTCAAGAAAGAATATGTTTGTAAAATGGTTGCACTGGATCTCTGATCTCTGTGGCTGGATGCTAATAGTCTGTGAGCATTTACACAAAACTGTCAGTATTGGAAAAATGTCACTTGAAAGTTTAAAGGTTTAAACTGTAAATCTGATGGAGACGATGGCTACAGGTAGGTGGAGATGGTGGCGGGAAAAGATTGAAAAGTGTATACTACTTGTTTGAATGAAGGCTTCTATATATCACAGAAGAGGCAGAGAGGAATGGAGAAGAAATCAAATTGCTGGAACCAATGTCAGAAGCAAAAAGAGTCCAAACCAGAAAACAAGAAATGATATATCATTACCTAAGCTGAATTGGATTACTGGAGCTCTTCCATTAAAGTCATGATTTGTTCTCTGTAATGTAGTCTTCTCTTCAGACAGCACAAACCATGAGCAAAATATTCTGAACTACTACAGCATATGGCACTTTGTGAATGGAATGATTGATGTTCTGCAGCTAGAACTGACGTTGATGGCACTGCACAGCAAGAGGAACCTTCAAATGTTTGAATTTTGTTTAAAATAACATTTATTTTTATTTGCTGCTTTTTTGAAAATGATTTTCAGTCAACTTCACACCTATGAAAGTGACAGATTAATGTCACCAGGGCTATCAATCTGCCATTATTGCACATAATAGATATGGCCCTGTCATCTACCATAGCTATGAACTTTAACCACGCTCCTTATAGGTGACAGGATAGTTTCGAAATTGCTCAAGTACTTGCTCTAATGCCTGAGGAGGATGTAGGGAAGTGTATTCAGAATACCAGACCTGATCAACAAGACTAAAACAATCAGACCAGAATAAGTTGTTTACTTTTACAGTCTGTCTGTCATTTCTGTCTGTTCTTCTCTTTGCTGATTATTAGAGAAAAGAACAGATAGTCATAATAGCTCAAACATTTTAAATATGAGAATATGAGTATTGAAATGGTTAAGATATTTAATTAAAAGTGTTTTCCTTTTATATTTTCCAGTATCTAAAAATGTAACATATGTTTGTTTTTTTTTTTTATAATTGCAATTCTAAAAATTAACTCTTTTATTTTGACAACATTGTGTATTTTTGACCACTGAAATAACATATGTTTACTGTCTATATTTCTTCACACTGTTTTGTTATTGTTGCTGCTGTTCTTTTCCCTGAAAATGTTTCATTTGAATTCAGGCTCCCTGAGAGCTGTAAAACCCTTCCCATGAACTTTCGCTCATAGAATACACACACAACATGGATTTCAGCATAATACATCTTCCCCTGAAACTCTTGTTCCTGAATTTGGCAAGTATAGATAAAAAATAGTGAGCAGTCAAATAAATGGTAACATCTTAATTACAAAATGCCTTGGATGGGACTTAAACATATCTCTAAAAGTTTTGCTAGGGCCTAAATTAGGGCCTAAAAGAACTTGGTTCTACTAATAAGGATGCTACTAAAAATATTAATTAGTATTAATTTTGGCAACATAGTCCCTGAAAACTGCTTCTTAACTCATACACTTGGTATATGCCAGACAGAGAAAGGCAGCAACAGCTTTCAGTTCCCTCTGCCTCATAGTATGCACTCTCAGTACTAGCAGCTATACTCTTACTATTGTGCATTAAACAGTGTCCAGTCAATAGGCTGACAGCTGACAGCTATGAACTGACAACTATGCTATATATTTCTCCATTAGCTGAAGCTGGCTTTAACGGATATATGTACAAGCAAAGAAAACTGAAAACATTTGAACTCTGCAATTTTATGTATCACTGAAACAGGAGCAAAGAATTCCTATTTATCCTAGGCTTTCTAATGTTGGAATTAAATATGTCATTCTGCAGCTACATCTCCCTCACCGCTGATACACTGGGAAAGTATAATATTTAAGACTCAAACAAATAACTTAATGATTCAAGGCAAAATCAGTGATTTGTATTGAAAGAATCAAGCTCATTCATGTTCTGAACGTTCTTCCAAGAGCATTTAATTCCTTGAGAAAAAGAAAACTTTGACATGAATGACAGAAAGTAGTTAAGTTCAAGTATAGATTTCATCATCATGCTTCATTACTTTAAGAATAGTAAGTACTGTATGAGGTTTCCAAAGTTGGTTTATTTTGCACATTAGTCACAACCATGATCTTTTCAATAGGACAATTAAATAGACCATTAGTCATTTTATAGGGTATTTATTCACCAGCCAAGAGGAAATTGTTATTCTGTTCTGAGATGAGCTGGGTAATTCCTGCCAGATAAAATCAGAAACCTTCTTTGGAGATGTGTGCACATCCAAATTCACACCTTCAATTAATTCCAGCAGCTAGGTTTATTACCCTGTCCTTATAGAGTGCTTAAGTACCTACACAGTAAAGTTCCTTTCAACTCCGTAGCAAATTGGATGCTGGATCACAGAACTTGCCTCTCAGGAAAGTCACTACAAAAGCTAAGGTCAATTAAGTTCAATTTGGCTTAGCTTACAGATTCACCTTTAGTTCAGCTAAAATGACAGCAATTCACAAACCCAATTCTCTTTAAAGTATGGTTTTAAAGATGCCTGGCATCCTCATACTTCTCCTGTAGAGAAGTAAAATTTCACACTCCCTGAGTTTATTTCTTCAGCCACAGTGAGTCTAGCTGCCGCTTTGCAAGTCCACAACTAGAAGATTGAAACAAACTTTAAGCAGCAGGTATATGTGAAATATCCATGTACGTTGGTAGACTGTACAACTAACTGAAGAAGAACATATTCAAGCCTGACACTCAACAGACAAAAACAAGTAAAGTGCCTCCTATAAGTACTTCTTTTTCATGGAGAAAGTTCATCAAATACATTTGGAGTGCTTTGGTTGTATCTGTTACAACCCAGTTTAGACAGCACTGATCTGAAAGGAAGGAAAGAAAAGTAAGAACGGAAAGAAAGGGATTGCAGTGGAAGAAGACAGAAACAGCATTCAGGTGAGAGCTATGGTAAGAAAGTGCTCTGGCAGCCTTGACAATTTGAGATACTGGCTTCAGCCCTCCAGCAAAGCTAAGGTTGCAGGTGGTTTGAAACAACATACCTTGCCACATTATTCCAGAGAATCTATAACCTAGGCTGAGGTCCACAAGTACACTCGTGTTAGTGAAACTGAAGAATAAATCACACCATCAGAACAAAATTAAGAACACCTGATTTGTACTTAATTTAGTAAATTAGGTCATCTTAAAAGTGTATATTTCATTTCTCTGAGTTAAGCCTAAACTAATATTTCAAAATATAATATCTTAATAAGTTTGATTATCAGATATACTTTATTAGAGGGAAGCTTAGTTTCTAGTTAACAGCCCTCTCTTCTTCAAAGCACCAGCAACATTTAGGTGGACTTGTGCATCAAAATCATCAACAATAGGTCATGCACATGTTGAGAGAAAACTGGCACGTAATTCTAATAATAATCAAAGGAATTAATCCTCAAAATTTCATCTCACTGACATGAATTCTACCCCCATGAGTCTGCTATATTCCTTGCAGCATTTTATAGATAATTATTCTTGATCTACTTTCATGACCTACTGAGTTCCATTCCTTTAACTTTTTTTTTTTTTTTTTTTTTTTTTTACCTCAGACTAAGTCTTTCCCTATATTTGCTGCTTGTGTACTTCTTTCAAAATATTTTTTTTTTTTTTTTTGTATGAGCTGCATACACACGCTGATGAAAAAAGTTTAGTGAAACTTAAACACACATACAGAGGCACTGAACATTTAGGCTTTGTTCTTACAAAAGGTAACATCTGAGAGCAGAAGCTATAATCAATGTCACAAGGGTGGACCAACAACTGAATTGTGATGTCTTGAGAATCATGTGTTTACTCAAACCTTTTAACAAAAAGTCATCAGTAATTTCTTTATTTCATCAGTGCACTGATGAAACTGTTGAAGAATCCATTCACCTTGCCCTACAGCCAGGTCTATTTGTCTAAATGAGATGGAGGCAGGCTCCCAAAACTTTACTGATGGAAAAACCTTACATCATGGAATCAGATGTGTTAGTTTCAGTTTCATCCCTTAGGGACCATGAGTCACCATTACATTAAGTACCACGTTATTCTTGCGCTACATTTTTTAACTATAATAGCAGATTATAAAGGTGAGCAAAAATGGTAAAACTGATGACAAATGGATTTTCCTGTATGGTTCATTAAAATACAGGTCATTCAAGTATCTTGCTATGGATGTTGAATAGGTGAAAATATGTAAGATAGGCAAATCAAAACTGATTATAGGAGCTGCTGAAGAAATATGAGTAAGATAAAAACTGACATGAAAGGTTAATTTAAGCAGTGAGTCTGTTTTAAGACCATTGGTCTTAAATGATCTTTTAAGACCACTATGCGGAGATAATCTAATAATTGTTTTTTAACTTGCTGCAGTCTGGCCTCTAGCTTATGCATACATTTTGACAATTGACTTTAGGTAGCTTGAATACTAATGAAAATATCTTTGTATCTCAGTTCAGGGTGTGCCACAAAGCCACTGAAGCAACTAAAAACTAAAAAGCTAAGTTGTTTGATAACAAGTGCACACAGACACTATGCACAGAACCAGACAGACTGGTATTCAGGACAGGAGCAAGAATGGACTCCACAATGTCTCCCTTTTTCCAGGTATCTGAGCCTGAGCAACAGAAGGAATAGTCATTTCATGAGCTTAGCACAGAGGTCACAGCTCCTGAGAGCAACACAGAACTGTCTGGAAGCCTAACTTGCTTGAGTTGTTACTTGACGAACTAGACCTACCAAAGTTGACAGAACTGCTTCCAGCACTAGGAGGATTACTAGTAGGATTACTAACTACTCAATACATCATCTAGCTAGCATAAATATAGTTTAGCTATTTACATACAGATTAACCCTTTGACTGTGCTGTGGACATGCCCTAATTTATCTGGTGGTGATGGTAGCAGCAGGTGTCTAGCATTTGTAATATTCCTTGCACAATCCCACTATTGAAAAAAGAAATGTGATACATTTTGGGAACTATCAACTCCAGGAGTCCTCCTGCACTTCTTAAAATATAAAGCATACATTTGTTCTCCCCTCACTTTCTTCTATAGTATCACCATCTAAGTATTGCTATATGGTACAGAATGAATGTCAAGTGCTCCCCATTTATAAGGGATATAGATTTGAAGTGCTAATATTCCATTGACATTTCCAAAGAATAGTGCTGATTGGTATTGCATCCGAGAAGCATCTTTTAAACACTAGAGCAAAGGGGACATCAACAATGACAGTACTCAAACATAAAATTTTGACAGCATGGGACAACAAAGATTATTCCTTCTTCAAGCCACAGAAAGTTCAGCTTGGAACCCAAGGGTACATAACACCACTGAAGAATTTCTTAGATTTTCACTTCTCACACACTGTCATTTTTTCTACCTGCAGGCAACATCATCAGCACCTTATTATTTCTTCTCCTGTTACGTTGACCCCTCATTTCTCTGTATTTTCTAATCTATAGATATTTTTCTTAAATACTCTCCAAATAACTTTGTTTTGTCAACCTTGTCCTTAAAGACGGAGAAAATCCAAACTAATCATCAGATCAAATTAGCAGATCTATGGATAATAACAAAGGGAACAAAGCTGACTACAGCTGATTTTTTCTTCCTACTAGGTTGAGCAAATTGTTTCATTGCTCTACTCCTCCTAACCATAGGACATGTATCTAAGAAGTGCAGATAAGATAAATGCAATAATTTCTTCCTAATCCTGTTTCCTTTGTTCCTATGATGAACTGCCTGGATATAGCATCTGACATCACAGACAACCATGTCATTTAATCCCTTTCATAAATTTATCAAGCACCATTATAAAAGTATTTAGGCCTCTTGATCCTGCTATTCTTATTTCACTCAAAACCATCACAGCTCTTTTCACTGACTCATTTCTCATCCTCATTTCACTCACAGCCGGTTTTTACCCATTTGATCTCTTGCCCAATATTGTATACTGGTAAATAAGGTGAAGTGATAAGCATGAAGTAGGAAAATTAGCTATGTTAATTAAGAACAGAGAACCATTCTGTCCAGAATGTTATACTAAAGCCTGCTCCTTGAAAGCCTGCTGGGTGGTATGTCTATTCTGTTTGTGAAATACTAGGATCAGCTTATGTAGATCAGTGTCTCGCATTGTTGTTTTTTTTTTTTTCAAGTGTAACCTGTAGAACCTTGCATGTGACAAGAATTACACACATTATAGATGAAACCAGCTTATGGACTTCTAAATTAGAACTATTTATTCTTGTTTTAAAGGCAACAACTAGACCAAGATTTTCTTGAATCGTTATGTTCCTTTTTCATAGCATATACATATAGCCATCTCATCATCATTTAATATACAAAGTTCCTGCTCTTTACATTAACTGAGAATAGCTTTCTTTTAATAGAGTCATTTTACACTCATTGTTAAGTACATGACTTTGCATTTGTACAGTTAAATTTTGTCTGTTTTCTATTACTTATCTCTTCAAGATTGCTCCATTAACATCACTCTGAGTTGATGCTTACACTCAGTAATACCTGTTGCAGTCTTACTTGTTGTCTGTCTTCTTTATATACTTCTATTCCCCTTCTTGTTTAAAAATAACTTCTTATTCATCACCATGTTGAATACTTCATGGAAGCTCTAACAGATGACTGTGAAACAGTCCATCTTCTCTAAGAAAGCTGTAAGGTCAATCTAATACTATTTTGCTAATGCGTATCACACACACATCAAACCTTTTTCATTTGACTCAATTGCTATAATAAATATTTCCTTTAAGATTTATTCTAATTGCATGGCCAAGGTCATTATGACAGTCCTGTAGCTGCCTCAGTCATTTTCTTTCATTTCCATTCAACCAGTACAATTTCTGAGCATCAATATTTTTTTTTCTTCCAAAAAATTATTCCATAGTGATTTTAGTCAGAATGACATAACAAATCATCATTGTTCCCTAAAAGATGTTTTCTCCCCTTCATTGAAATACTAATCCCTCTGAGTATTAGCAGCCCTGATTTGGAGAAATTCAGGCATCTTTTACAGTTAAGTTGTTAGTATCTCAGTCAAGCTGATTTCATAACAGCTATACACACATGGTGTTATCAGTGTGAACTCCAATCTGTAGGATAGGATATTTGTAAGCATTACATGATTATCTTACTTTATCAGAATATATATTTTTTAATCAATAATCAGAGTAATAATCCCTTTTCCTTATTTTTCCTTATGATATGTTTGTAAAGCTTTTTACAAATTTTTATTTTTATTTAATTTTAATTTTAATTTTTTTTAAATACCCTTTGCATGTTGGATACACTGCTGCCACTCACTGTTTCATTAAAGTTATCAAAAAGAACTTCATTAGCTATGATGACCAAGAGTATCCACACTAAACTATTTCTAGAACTGTCCTGTTACCGATATATTGTGGGGAAAAAAAATACCAATAATGTTGCAATTTCTGGTTGTATTAATCTCTCTAGTAAAATACCTAAGTCTCTATTTATCTTCAGCCCTTGAGGCTTGTGGAGAATTCTTGTAACACCACCAAAAAAAAGCTGCTTCTATCACTTTCCCCCAAAGTAACTGATAGAGTGTCTGTTTATGCCATTCTGTCTTATTTTACTTCTTTACAGTTTGTCACATCATTAACAATGCTGTCATTCCATTGCATCTTTCAATATTCATTCCTTAATATCATGCAGCTTTAAAGCCTTGTGTTCCAGTCATGTTATTAGATACTGTAGGCAGCAATAAAAAGCATATGAATTGATGTGAAACACATATAGATGTGTATATGTGTATATATGACCATATATATTAGTGGTCAGAACTGGTTAGTATTAATAAAACTATAAAGTAGTTGCATGGAACTAGAATCTAGGGTTGTGAAAGTATGTATAATCAAAGGTAAAGCAAATCTAAAGTAAATCAAAAAGTTGAGGTCACATGCTCAGAATATGCAATGGATTGAGAATAAATCAAAATTGAAAAAAAAAAATAATTCTGTATTGATGTTTAAGTAATTTTTAAAGCTGTACTTGTCTGTTGCTCAGAGTTTGTTTTATATCTACACCCAACAGTTTTTAGCCTGAATGTCAACAAGAAAATAAAATAGAAATTAAGAAATTAATGAAATTTACCTGAGGACACAATAGCTTCTTTGATGTCATTTAGACAGGAATGGATTTTTTCCCCCAAAGTGGTGTTTTAAGCACTACCAGGATCAAAGCAGGAATCATTTGATAAAATACTTCTGTTTCTAGGATGCTCAGACTAATTACTTTAACAATCCTACAAATATCTACTGTATCAGAATGCCCCTCAGGGCTTTGGATGGAGATTCAGACACCTGGCATCTCTTTAGACCACAAGTATAACCCAGACACATAATCTTCAAAAGAGATGCTATTAACATTGCAGTATCTAATTTATTAACATCAGTAAGCTATTCCTCAATCTGGGTTTCTGTAATTCTCAGAGCCTGCATTTCACAGAATAACAAAATCATCTAGGTTGGAAGAGACCTCCAAGATCACCAAATCCAACTTCTGACCTAACACTAACAAGTCCTCCACTAAATCATATCACTAAGCTCTACATCTAAACGTCTTTTAAAGACTTCCAGGGATGGTGACTCCACCACTTCCCTGGGCAGCCCATTCCAATGCCTAACAACCCTTTCAGTAAAGAAGTTCTTCCTAACATCCAACCTAAACCTCCCCTGGCATAACTTTAGCCCATTCCCCCTTGTCCTGTCACCAGGCACAAGGGAGAATAGACCAAACCTCACCTCGCCACAGCCTCCTTTAAGGTACCTGTAGAGTGCAATAAGGTCACCCCGAGCCTTCTGTTTTTCAGGCTGAACAATCCCAGCGTCCTCAGCCACTCCTTGTAAGCCTGTTGCTCCCCACTCCTGACAGATGCATTTGAATGAGATCCCCTCTTCTGCCATGACTTATAGAATCATAGAATCATTAATGTTAGTCATAGAATCATTAATCTTGGAAAAGACCTCCAAGATCATCTGGTCCAACCATCCCCCTACTACCAATGTACCACTAAACCACATCCCTAAGCACCATGTCCAACCTTTCCTTAAACACCCCCAGGGACAGTGACTGTACCACCTCCCCGGGCAACCCGTTCCAATGCCTGAGTGCTCTTTCTGAGAAGAAATTTCTCCTAATTTCCAACCTGAACCTACCCTGGAGCAACTGAGGCCATTCCCTCTTGCATGCTCCTGCAGCATCTGCTACTGCTGGCCCAGCTGCCCAGGTGACCTCCTGAGCTAGCAAGGAAGGGCATGGAGGAGATCTTGCCTCACAGAACTTCACCAAGTTTCTGGTCTCAGATCTTTAAAGAATAACTCCTTCTTTTTCCTATATGTTACTTAAAACTTCTAAAACTTCTTAGCTAACCAAACATCACCCAAAATCACTATGTATTTTCCATCCTCTAGCTACCTTACTGGGTGTGCAAAATATTCTAATGGACACTGGATTCCACCTAGTCTAAACTCAACAGATCAGTAATCATTTGCAGGGTTCTTAATTCTGTAATTTATAAAGTAGAGGGTTATAAAGTAGGCCTCTCTGAGGCCTAGTAAGAGGCATTATGAAATACTTAATTGTCCATCTTCAGTGCCCTCAAAATTCCATCTGCTTTAATACATACACACTGGTTTCTAGTCAGATCAGCATAATGCTCAAATTCTCAATGGGCATCCTTCAACCTGCTTCATCAGTCTTTCTCTGGTTAACAACACTTAACTGTTTAAAAATATACTTTATTCACCATTTTCAACTTATTTATAAAGCTTTCTTTTCACAGAAGTCAAACAAAAGAATTAAACTTCATCTGAGAACTGCCTAAACTGATAGCAATGACTACAAACAGGGCTGAATGTCTACACAGTCTTATAGAAGCACTCAGCGTTCTCATTAAAATCTAACCCAGCACAGTTCAGCCACTGTCCATAGGAAGTCAAGAACAATGGGTAGCAGCTGAATTTCACATATACTTTATTTCTTAGGATAACTCCCATGTATTCAAATAGCAACATTTTGAGGAAGATACCATAATTCTACTCAATTAAAATTATAGTTTTCTGTTGAAGTAGGCCTTTAAAATTTCAATGATGGAGCTGTTGATCCTGCCAAGTTTTTAGGTATTTAGAAGGTATTGTATAACGTTACACCAATTCTAGTGCTTCTAGTGACATTTTTCTCACACATGGGAAAAAAAAATATATCCGATCATTTCTATTAGTGCTGGAAAGACACTTGAAGAGATAGTATACAGTGAGTCTTCAAACACTTATGATTGACACCATTTAGTGGATGCTGAGTGCTGTGTATCCTTTTAACACCTCATCATTCTGCAGTGGTATTGACATATTCAAAAATTATTGCAGATTCTTTTTATTGCTTAAACATTCAGTGGTGCTAACAGTACCTTTGTACGTTTGCCTTGTTCATGCCATACACTTATAAGATTAGTATGACACTTGAGAACTGCTTAAATCCACTCTACAACCATAAAAGGATAAAGAAAAGCATGTTAGTTTTTTCAAGACTCCTTCAGTTGCATCTGCTTCTGCCCTTGCCAGTCTTTCTTTCTCTTTCTCATACTTGTTCTTTGTCAAAAAGTAAACTGGTATTTTTGATATTCACTCAGTAAGCTAAGGGCTCACATTTAAAGAATAGCATTTCTTTAAATTAGAAAAAACAAAACAAAACAAAACACAATAGCAACAAAACACAAAGCAGTAACTTTTCACTAAAAGCATAGCAAAACAGAGCTTCAATTCCAAATTTTTTTTCTTTTTTTGCCATCTCCTACTCAGAATATCACCTTTGGAGACTTTTGTCATAACCTGCTGCTTGAATCCCCACAATATTTAGTCTGAATTCTTCAAAGATCCTACATATTCCATCTATGTGTCACATGGGCTTTGGTGTCCTGCTAGGTTATCTTTCTATTCTTCATTTCAAGGGACAGTCCTACCAAAAACATTATAATTCTTTAGAGCACAACCAAAATCCTCACACCTTTGGCCTAACTGTCCTCCCCTCCCCTCCCCTCCCCTCCCCTCCCCTCCCCTCCCCTCCCCTCCCCTCCCAGCCCCTCTCCTTCCCTCTCCCAAAAACTGAAGCTACATGTCTCCTTGTTTCATTTTCGATCCTTTCACCATCTAGTCTCCATCCCTTTAGGTACTTAGTTCTAAGCCTTCCTCATCTGTATAGCAACTGTGTGTGAAGATTTTTCTCACCCACTTTGTCAGAAGTATCTCAACACTATCCAGTAGACCTTGTTCCTTGAAGAGGCTCACATGATCACAAATTCAAAGCACAATCTATAATACCAGCCAGCTATTGACCTGCAGGATGTAACCCTTCCTACCTGAGCCTTACCATCATTTCCCATCAGGATCAAGGAAAACACCACCTGCCCAACACCAATGCCCTTCACTGTAGCAACAACACCCCTGCACACCCCCAAGCCTTTGATCTGATCAAAGTCTTCCTTGGCATGAATGAGCGGCAAATCATTACTTATCATAATATCATATTAACACAAAGTCCATGAATATTGTACTAAACAGTGTATATAAAATGTTCAAAGCTGAAAGCCTAATCTAAGAAAGGACAGTATAGAAAGATAGATAGGAGACTATAAAGAAATGATTGAGAACTTTCTACTATAATATGCACTGATCAAAGCACACAGAATGGTCTAAAACATGCCCAACTTCTATTTGTTTGCATGATGATAAAAGAGAGTTTGGGGGAGGAATTTGAAAGAGGATAATTGGGAAAAGAAAAAAGAGAAAAAAAAAAAGATAGATGGGTATGTCTATACAAACGTGGGAGTAGAATGCATTGCGAAAATGCAGGAATTTAGTTGGTTGAAAAGGGAGGAAGACTGGAAAAAGGATTCCTCCCTATAAATGAAGGGGGACTGAGAGATGGGCAAAAGGATGACACTAAGCTAGGAAGAATAAAGCTGTAGCTTCATTGACTGTGGAATATAAATCGGTGAAGGATTCCAGAGAGAGTTTTGACATGCCCAAAGAAAAAGCTCAAGAAAGAAAAGGAAAAAAAAATCTTCATAGCAACATTCTGGGCAAAAGTATACAAAGTTTTATTTGCTAGGACTGTAGATAGTTTGTCGTAAAAATGCAAGATGTAACAAGAAGGTGCAGTATACGCAATAATTTTATTTGTACAGGTGAAGAGAAAAGGCTTCACTGAAGTTACATAACCTTTCTCATATCTATCCAAATTTCTAAAACTCTAAAACTGCAAGTCAAAGTCTAAAGTGAAATGAACAGAGTGGAGTGGCAGCTAGTTTTTTTTTTTTTTTTTTTTTTAATATAATTATGTGTGGATTGTGTGATTTAATTAGGCAGATATTTGGCTGTAGGATGAAAAGACTATATTTGATGAATCCATGCAAAGTAGTTTTCATAATTTTTTGAATTATATATTTTTTTAACTTCTGACAAGCATGTAATTTGTGACATTTTAAGTATATAGTGAGACTTAAAAAACAGTGGATTGCATACATAGTATGACTATTTTCTTGTGCAATTAATGCAATGTAATTAATTCCACAAATTCCAGTTTGAAGCACTTGCAATAAATATTTAATCAAACTGACTATAATCAAGCATCTTTTTAAGTGTTTCTAAGTTTTTACATCAAAGGTCATTTTTTAAGTAAGGAAAGATTTTTTTTTTAGACAAAACATACTGTAGCAGCCCCAAAACTATGATTTTCATCTCAGTGAATCCTGGGATATACAGGCAGTCAGAATTTTTAGGACAATGGTAACTAAATATCTGTCTGAGTCAGTTGCAAGGGATTGCTACTTTCTGTACTACTTCATTATGATCAAGTTCCAGCAATACCCATGATAGAAGGTTTTTCTTTTTGTGAAAATGATCATTGCTGTAACAGTGATAGGAGAAGTTCCAGAGTGATTTCTACCTACTGTGTATATAAACTGCTAAGGAAGCCTATTCATCAGCAGCCACGACTTTTGACTCTTCCCCCCAGCAATCAACCAACTCTGAATAAGAGGTAACAAAGCCCCACAGACTACTATACAGAATAGAAAGACTTAATAACATCTCTGCAGACTCTTAAAACCATGGATGCATGAGGAGTGATTTAGAAGCAACCTCTCTAAAGAAAACAGAAAATATCTAAGGGAACTCTGAACTATCAGCTTCCCAGCAGTCAGTGAGCCAGTGAGTATTAGACCTGTGTGGGAAGGGACCAACACTTATCTGTAGATATGTAATTTGGAATGCTTGTTTTGGTGTACTTTGTCACATTGATGGCATTTTCAGTAACATTACCTTGTTTATGATCCCTCATGTGACAAGACGCAGAATAGCGGAGGAGGATGAGGTCTCAGCAACCTAATTCAGCATATTTTGAGAGCAGCAAAACAACATAAAACCTCTATTCTGATGATTATTATTTCTGTATTCACAGCTGTGGTTTTGAATGTAGACAGCTGGGTGAATACGTTCTATGCAGACTGTGTATTTTCTTTTTGTACTTTCATTCGGACAGAATTTGGGTGTTGCCACATTTAACAAAAGCCTGTAAAATGTGTTTATGAATGTGCCAATTTTGCTAGTGTACAGGAGGTGCAGGCGCCCATGGGTGCGGGTGCGTCTGCTTTGTTGCCACAGCACGGGGCAATGCTGGGACTGCCCCATGCCGGCTCCAACAGCTCCACAGCAGGGCACGGCTGGGCCCAGCAGCCAAGATGGTGGCGCCTCACCTCAGGGACAGCCTGGGGAAGGGAAGAGGGCACAGTGCTGCCTGGCAGACAGCACAAAGAAAGGGGGAGAAACAGCCCTGCTGGCACCAGGGGAGAGGAGGAGGAGGGCAGGAGGGGCTCCAGGCTCCAGAGCAGAGATCCCCCTGTGGCCCCTGGGCAGGAGGCTGTGCTGGAACAGGGCACAGTGTGAGGAGGAAGTGGGAATAGAGAGGGGCTCTCAGGGACTGACACCAGCTCTGGGCCCAGGCCCTGCATGACTTGCTTGGGGGCAGGAGGTGGACTGGTCAGGAATGAAGGGGTGAAGGTGGCATGGGAAGGTGGAGGGTGTCAGAGGGAAGGTCCTTGTTTCTCACCCTACCACTCTGAGTTTAGTTGCCAATAAAATAAACTAGTCAGCCCCAACTTGACTCGGTTTTGCCCATGACAGGAACTGGTGAGCGCTGTCCCTGTCTCAAGCCATAAGATTTTTCACCTTATTTTCTCCACTGGTCCTGCTGAGGAGAGGGAGTGAGAGGGCAGCTGGGTGGGCACCTGGCAGCCAGTTGAAGTCAACTCACAACAATCATGTCCCAGCTCATCAAGAATCTGTTTCATTATGAAAATATAGTGCATTAACAAAATTATTTGTTAAAACTGATTTCTGATCACACCTTGCCTATATTCTGTTCAGAACTAACATCTGGAATCAGCTTCATTTTTATTTTATTTTATTTTATTTTTTTATGTTGAGTTACTCATTGATAAAATCATTCTAACTACATGTATTACTCACAAATATATCCCTTTCTTCCTCCAGAAAATATCTCAGTTTTGTCAGATTTATCTTAGTTGATTTTAAGTTTTGTTTAACACTGAAGTGAAATTGGTTACTAGGAAGAATACCAGCTAATCAAAGTTCTGGAGATTGTTGTGTTTGGCTGAAAAAAAAAAAACAAACACAACATGGTAATAGAATAGAATTGGACATATTCAATGGGACAGATTCATTAACATCTGTTCTTGCAGTCTGTCTTTCCTTGTTTGTTCCCCCTGTTGCAAAATCTTCTCCCTTATATATTATTTCTTGGAAGAGACAGATCAAATACATAAAAGGTGTTTTCTGTAGCTTGGGAGGAAGACACACTGATGCAGTTAGATGTCCTCAGTCTAAAACAGTACAGCTGCATTTGATGGAGTCATTCGGAGTAGTTCTCTCCATAATGCATTTGCAAAGAAAGTTACTGTCCATGACCAAAATAAATTTTTATTTATTGCAATGTCCATTAAAAATAAATAAATAAATAAATTTGAAGCACAAAACCAAGAAAACACTACAGGAAAAAAACATTCTGCAGCTCTCTGAATGTTATAAATAGGGCATGGATATATTCAGCATAGGCTTTTTCAGTGCTCTGACCTGATTGGAAAAAATTCAAATTCAGTCGTGCCTGAGTGAGACTGTCAGCTCTACACTACTGCAGAAATGTAACAATAGTTGAATGGAAGTTGGCAATTATAAACCCTGTAGGATAGTCCCTTAATATTTTCAATGTTTTAGTGTATTTTGTTGTTGGTTATTGTTTTTGTTTTGTTTTGTTTTTAAGTTGAAGCCGTGTTGCAATATGCTAATACTGGGACAATGACAAATGGTGCCTGTAGCAGCTGCTTTCCTCAGTAGCTGGACTGAGCCATGGAGCTTATTCTGACACAGATCATCTCTGTCTCCAAATTCAACACCTTAGACCAGCAAGACAGTTAAAAAAGTTTAAAAAAACAGTTAAAAAAAAACAAGGAGATGCTTGACAATCAGCATCTCCTTAGGTCCTGCTGATTTAAATTTAAAAGATTAGCCTATGAAAGCTATAACAAGGACATGATCTACTTAAGTAACAATACAAACAGAAATGTTGTCTGTTTACACGTTGCTGAATACAGACCAGTAGTTTTAACAGTTCATGCAGGAGCCTGTGAGACATATCTTCACTGCTCATGATATCTAGGCTAGCTAGATTCAAGCTGAAGTGGATTTGCCTGTAAAAGTTAAAAGATTAGCTTTATTCAGCCTCATTAAAAAGGTGCAGCGCATGAACAAATGCTTTACTGAGAAGGGACTGATATAAGAGGACTTTAGAGTTAAAAATAGAGAAATAAGAGTCCACCAGAAGACTGCAAGGCAGTAAATTATTTGATTTTTTTACAAGCAAACACTTACCATTCTATCACGATAATCACAGTTTTACCACTGTAGTTTGTTTTTGCTAGAGAGGTGGTGCATGGAAGATACTCAAGTCATATGGGTACCACAGTCAGGCTGCAGCTGGACACCTGGTGATGCTAACACTGGAAGGGATGTACGCAGCTGTAACTCATCCTACCCCAATCCTCTCAATTCCTTCTTTGCTTTGGGTGTTGCACATCTGTGGGGCTGTATGGTAAATTGGCTGGGGAGAGTGTTCCTGCTGCAAATACCTAGATAACTATCAGAACAATGTGTTCTCAGAATACCTCGGTAATATCATTTATGATGTTAATTCCAGAAGCAGTGTAGGCAGCATTTTTAAAAATTGAATAGCCAGCTGTCAAGCCACTGTACTTCTTGTAAACAGTGTCTTCTCTAAGACCTACACTACTTTGTGCTAGAGAATCAGCACATGGCACATTACAGAATATGCTTTGTCCAGCATCAACTGTGACCTCCACTCCTAAGAGCATTTGGAATAGAAGCTTTTATTGGCAGAAGTCCCTCTCCTTATATCCCTGAATAACAGTCAAGTATCCAGCAATAGTCATGTAGGCCTGGCCTCAGACCCCAACACCGGAATTTAACCAGGGTAACACATATTTTTTTTCTTGTAAAAGAAACACCCTTTGTTTATGGCGTAATGATTTGCAAAGCTACACTTAAGATGTAAGTGTGGCTTTATGGAACACCTTCAAAAAGAGAAAGCCTTACCCCAAAGAATTTAGTAAGAAAATTAATCCCTGGCAAAATATTAAATCATTAGGTTACATGAGTGAGGGAGAGAGAAGGAATCTGTACAAGGATGAATATAAACCAAGAAACCTCCAGCCTTAAAACTGCCCCATGAAAACAAGAAAGATTTTTCATGTTATAAGAAACTGTGTTTGGATAGTCTGTGTGTGATATTTTTCCTGTTCTATAGTAAGAATGTAATAATTCATATAATAATTCATCCCAGTATTGGACTTTGTAGTGCTAGAACAAGCTGCTCCAGGAATGATATGAAAAGCCTTGTCACAAATGCACAACTTGCTTATGGTAGAAGCTATGTTGTTGTCCTTTCACTCAGAAGTTAACTTATTCCTGCATGTAACACTTGCAATTTAAAAACATCTTCAATTTATATAAAATATTGAGCAGTTTGTTGTGTAAGAACCTAGCATTTTTTCAACCAGTATCTACAAAGTGATTGTCATAGTTGTTCCTTTAACATCCATCCAAATGCAACAATTTGTAATGCAAACTTTCCACTGAAATGAAGAGAGAGCTTGAAGAAATGAGATTTCTGACTCACATATTTACCTCCTAGAAATTAAGAAGGTCAAAGACAGATTAGTATTTAATATTCAAATTAAATGTCATAACTATAAATATGTAAACACTGTTAGTAAAGTTCTGCATTTTATCTCAGGCTGGGGTGTAAGTATTGATGTAGGTTTAACACACATCATCATTTATTTTTAAAATATCATTAAAAATATTACTACTACTGTATGGGGAAAAACAGATTGGGATTCTTCTTTTTCTAACTAGCAGTTTTAAAAATCTTAGCCAACATGAAGTAATGGTACTAGATAAAGCTGGACTGCTTAAAGACCTGCCTTGCACCTTGGAATTATACATGGTTTCTTAGAAATACATTCTTAAAAAGAAATGTGTTGAAAGCAAATGTGCGGTATGTCAAAAAAAAAGGAAGATAGTCCAGTAGATATATGTTGTGTATAATATCTGAACTTGCATCAGTAAGGAATCCCCCGTGCCTGATAACAATACTGACACTACACATTTGCTTAAACAGCCATAAAATAGTTGTTCCATTGAGTGAAAACTGTTGATGAATATTTAAAGGTCTGATCTGATCTCTGCACTACCTTGTTACATTGAGAAGACAGAACTCTTTCATGGCCAGGTTAGTATCTTCACCTCCAGATATGATCAGTCCTGCATGGCTATATATGGCTGAATTGATCAAAATGAGCAGATAAGGTAAGTAAAGCCATTACTGTGTAGGAACAAGTACAAGAGAGACAACCAATACAGTTTATCCAAATGCAGGACACCTAACAGCTTTCTATTCCATATGTAAAAAAAAAAAAAAAAAAAAAAAAAGTTAAATACTAGAATACTTAAAGTCCATTTAGGCCCAGATAAACAACAAGAAAAATATAATTTTTCTCAACTCAAAACTACTTTGTTGGTTTCCCTTTTGTGAAAATACGTCAGGTCTTAGCAGAGACACATCACAAAATTTGAAGGTAAAGGGTAACAACATCACAGCTGTGCAAAGAACACAAAATGCTTTCAATTAGCAATCAAATTTGTAATAAAAACTGAATATATGAGCATCCAACATTTTGCTAGTCCCACTAATGTACATTACTGTTATGATGGTTAAGTAATTCCTGTCTCAGATGTGAAATTAGTGACACACAGTGAATGGATGGACCTAAAATGCTATTCTCAAAAATGGGGGAAATACATTGTCACGCCATACAGATATCAAAATCCTTATTAGAAATCAAATATTAACTCCATATCACTTGAACAGACTGCCACAAATAATTTGAAACCTTGTTTTATCCAAAATTTTTGTAACTTTCATAGGTATTCTAGCATTTTTGCTACAGTGCACATTTAGGAGACAAAATTGTGACATTCTCTGGCAGGATAGGTTCAAGCAGTCAGGAAACATCAGCTGGAAAGTGAGAGATTTCTACATTACTTTTATTAAATCTTGTGACTTGTTTATCTGTTTAATATAACATAATTCCATTTGCTCCAAAAATATCTCTTGGAAGTGTGTAACAGACAAGCAATGGATACTAAGGCATGTGTTACACTGACATATTTGGTTTAGGACAGAAGGCAATCAGAAATCAGTGATAACTGTCTAGGGTTTTCTAGGAAAAACAAACAAACAAACAAAAACCCAAACACACACACACACACACAAACAAAACAAAACAAAACAAAATAAAACAAATGAACAAAAAAAAAACATAAATGCATAGTTCCACCTGATTTTCTCTTTTTCTCTAAAAATGTAATGAGTTGCAATCAATTTTGAAATCCCCCACCCTACTTTGTTGTTTTATATAAAAAGTGCATTTTTATTGTGCAACTTTACTATGCAACAACTAGTTCAGTTATCTTATGGACTGAACTGCAGTGGGGGTGATAAGAAAATTATTAAAGCAAAGTTGAGTGATTGAGGACAGCAGGAATACCTTCAGCTAGATTTTAGTGCCAGAGAAAATGTGAAATGACCTTTTCTGTATGCCTAAAGGAGGAAAATTGCTTCAGGGGTGTGTTTTAGGGAACTCAGCAACACTTTACTTGGTGGTGATGGGTTCCACCCTTCCAAGTCATGTGATAAACTCCAGCAGAAGTTATACGGTAAGCAGAGGGCTTTTTGATGAAGACTAAGGGGAGCTGGTGTGGAGCCAAAGGAAGAAACAGTCTGCAGAGTCATGAGAGGGAGACCTCCCATCAAAGCATCCCTGACCTGGAGGCCTGGGCTCCTGCAGAAGTCCACCTGAGGCAAGAATAGGAAGATGCAAGAAGATCAGTGAAGCAAGGAAATTTATGTGTCATTTATCACTATGCATGTCTGACCAATGCCAAAGGTGGTATTTTGGGTATACAAGGATTTCTTTGCTCTGTATCCCCAGAGTGCCCAGCTTCCTACTGTAAGGGAAGCAAGGGAGGAATAACACTAAGGCAATGGCACCAGACTGCTTAGGCTTGAAGATCTGATTTTCTGTGAAAGGGTAACAGAGATATGTTCTCTCTGTAGGATGTATCTTTGGCCACACCTGAGGGGTATGCTGATTCTTTCCACAAGTTTGCTGTTGTGGGATAGAGAAGAGTCAGGCTAGTGAACTTGCATAGTGTGATCATCATCATAACAATCAGGATATTGAGGATGGTCTTGCAAATATGCATGGTCTGACATGAATCTTTGGAGACATGGGATGGTAATGAAGTAGAAGTAACACATAACTCTATATGAATCTATATTTCACTGAAATATATATATACAGATATATATCTATATATCGTCTATATTTCACTGAAAGATCAGTCAATATGAATTTGATATGCAGAACTAAAAGCTGTTAAAAACAAGGTTTGAGGAGGATCCAAAAATTGATTTAGGTAAGGGAAAAAGTGCGCTACCATGAGAAGCTGGAGAACTTCAGTTCATGTAGTTCCTCAAACAAAATGTCAATAAATGCTAGATTGCATCCTATAGTATGAAGAAACATACCTGCTTGTAATGTCTTCATTGTACTGAGTCAGAAAGTAAGGTAGGGTACCTAGGAAAGTGTGAACAGCAGATATGATGTCAGAATACTTACAATATTATAACTACTAGTCTTTTAGAATGTTTTTGTTTTTAACCAGGTAAGAAATTTTGGTTCTGGCAATAACAGGAGCAGATAAATGAAAACCACAAAGATGACGCTGCAGTTTTATATTCTGGTGAAACAAAGTTTTCAGCATCTGAAAGATCAAGTGAAATGACAAAGTGCTACCATTGGTGCAGAAATTTTTCTTCCTTTTACATTAGAAGACAGTAAATTGGATTCACATTAAATTACAGAAAGCAATGTAATGACTCAGTCAGTTGTTTTACATTCAATTGCAAGAGATGATGCATGTTGGGATGTGTGACAAAAGGGATGCAAAAGGTCAGACCGCATGATATGGATATTCCCACATGTCAGGCACATGAGAGGAAATCAGGAAATTACATGAGTCCAGGTTCTCTCTGGAGACAACATTCTCTCTGAGATGCTACACACTGTTCCTTCTCCATGCACCAGGTTTAATTTGTCAGTAGGTCAATTTGCTCTATCTGGAAGGGGACAGAAATTGTAACTGAACTGGAAGAGCAAACCTAGAGATTAGGCAATATGAGAGAGATACAGATGTGTGTATTCTGCATATGCTTAAATCTTGATGTATCTGAAAATAGGTTTCTCTTTTCTCTCTATGATACAATAACAGAATTTCTGTGGGCATGTGTTGGGTCTGTCTGGGATGGAGACACCTTTCCCTGCAGCAGCCCACACAGTGCTGTGCTCTGCACTCATAGCTGGAACAGCACTGATATCACTCCAGTGTTGTGTCTATTGCTGCATAGTGCTGGCACAGTATCAGGACTCCCTCCAAGCCCCCAAGAGCCAGCAGGCTGGGGGTGAGCAAGTGATAGGGAGGAGACATCGCCAGGGCAGCTGACCTAAACCAACCAAAGGGATATTCCATAACACCTGATGTCACACTCAGCAATAAAAAGGGGAGCTCTCGTGGGGGAAGAGGCTGTCCTCCTGAACAACCGCTACACATTTTGAGGCCCTGCTTCCCAGGACGTGGCCAAACATCACTCATTGATGGGAAGTAAAGAATAACTTTTTTTTTTTTTTTTCCTTTCTCTCTGTGCTTCTGTGCAGACTTATTGTTTGTTTCTTTTTCTCCCCATTCCTTTTCCCTTTAATTAAATAATTTTCATCTCAAACCTTGAGCTCTTTGTGTTGTATTTCTTCCCTTTCCTCTTTGAGGAGCGGATGAAGTGAGGGAGCAGTTGTGGTGGAGCTCGGCTGCCCACCCGAGTAAAACCACCACAGGGCATCAGCAGGAAAGGAAATCTTGTCATACCCTCTATTATCCCAGTACACATTACCAAATAACTATGGTAATTACACTCTGAATCAGCCAGCTTTGGTGCAGGGAATTGCCCCTTTATTCTATTTATGTCATTATAGAAGCAAGAAGATACTTGTATTAGTTTAACTCAACTTAGAAGCTTGTTCCCATCAGATTTCCTATGCTGTGGAACTTCTGTGTTTTCACACAAAAAGTCTATGGTTCTGTTTGGAGCATTACTCCAGAGAAACCTGCCAGATTTCCTATTTCTGTACACATGACCAAACTGCTCTGTCATCCTTCAGAACGCTGGATCATCAAGAAGTTTTAAAACAAATTTGGCATATCAGACCTATGAAATATCAATTCAAAAATGAAAGAATAATTATAAACTATTCAAACAAAGATTAAAAAATATTTTTAACCTTTACATACCCCTGGAACTTTATAGTTGAAAGCTCCTGGATTTTGGTGACCTTTCTACAAGGAAAGGGATTTTTTCTTTAACAGAAAGTTTGGAGTTTAAATGAAAAATGACCATAAGAAATTCTTACCTTTTCTTTTCCCACCTTCTGTTGCTTTTTCTCCACTTGAAAAAAAATGGATTAGTAAAGAAAGTAACACAGAACTGTCCTCTTCTGTGTTTAGTCAAGTATCTAAATTTGTTCTTGGGGATTTTCAGAAGAAAATACATAAATCAATGAAGAAATTTTTGTAGATACAGCTTGAAAAACTCTCTATTATGATTAGGGAGAACAATAAATGAATATTGATTGTTAAACACTTCAGATGATGATTTCATCTTCAAAAAA
This sequence comes from Aythya fuligula, assembly GCF_009819795.1. Taxonomy (NCBI): domain Eukaryota; kingdom Metazoa; phylum Chordata; class Aves; order Anseriformes; family Anatidae; genus Aythya; species Aythya fuligula. The sequence goes on along the minus strand of NC_045560.1, from coordinate 77,862,235 downwards.
CATTGACGAAAATTGCCTGAAAATGAAGGAGCGTGAGTGGCATTTCATTCAAGCTCTATCCAACAAAGTTTAGGTGTCGGCAGATGACTAAGTTGGTGGAGATAATAACAATGCAATCAATGGAATCTAGAAAACAAGGCTGCTGGCCAAATGTAGATGACTACTTTAAGATGAGCTGAATATCTCCTCTGGTGCTACTGAGTAGCTCTCCAGTGACCATCATGGGTGCTTGGTTTCCTACATCTAAATGTAGGAAATTCCACCTGATAAATGTACTCGGTGTATTCATATGGGGGCAAATGCAGATAAATGCAACTTCATCCAAGTTCCTCCCTGCATGAGTCAAGCTCCAGTGCAGAAATTTAATTGTGATTGCAGGCACAGACCCCAGAAAATACTCATACCCAATGTCACTTCCTTGTGTCCAGTTGCCTTTGAATATGGACAGAAAAGCAGGTGTCTGTACTTTATTGAAACATACTTGTAACGAGCTACTATAGCCTTGCTCTCTAATTCACCACAAATACAAGATTTTACTGCCGGAGACTACATTACATATTCAGTGTGCATACCTCACTGCATCTCCTGAAGAGCTCATCTTGCAGTGTGGGTCACTGAGACATAGCTTTCAGCTGCTCATTGAATCCTCTGACTCATAAGTCCACTTTCTCACTGCTGTTTTGTGGTTCTGGTGTCAACCTGATAGCTGATGCTGAAGCTGAGAAACTAGAGAGAACTGTTTTCAGTTAGGTCTTGATATCTGTACTACTAACTGATAACAGGAGTTCAGCTGTAGGACCCTAGATACGGATGAGGCTATCAGCTGAAGAGCAAAGTTCAACACAGGAGAAGAGGAGCAAATGGGACTATTTTAACTTCCTCTTTTCTCCTCCATTTGACAATGCCAATTGCCAAAAGTGTTTGTGATGGTTTTGGCTCGGGTAATTTTCTTCACAGTAGATTTTATGGTGCTATGTTTGGATTTGTGACCAAAACATTGTTGATAACAGTTATATTCTAGTTGTTCCTGAGCAATGCTTACACAGCATTAAGTACCCTTCTGTTTCTCACAATCACGCTGCCCCACCAGTGAGGAGGCTGAAGATGAACAAGAAGCTGGGAGGGGACACACACAGGGTAGCAGGCCGAAACTGGCTGAAGTGATATCCCATACCATATGATGTTTTGCATTGCAGTAAAATCTAGGGGAAATGAGAAGGAATTGGTGTATGTGTGTGTGTGTGTGTGTGAACAGGACACAACACAACACATTCAAAGATAAGGTGTTTGTCTTTCCAAGCATGATGAACCCTACTTTCCTGGAATCAGTTAAACATTTGCCTGCCAACTGTAGTGAATGAATGCTATGCACAGTTTTTGCTTTACCTATTAAGCTGTCTTTATCCCAATCCATGAATGTTCTCACTTTTATCTGTCTGATTCTCTGCTCCATCCTGCTGGAGGCAGTGAGATGCTGCGTGGTGCTTAGTTGCCTACCAGGGTTAAACCACAATAGTGGTTATAAAATATTATAAACACTTCTCATTTAAATTGCATGATAAACATATGCACACACACATACACTCCCTAGACCTGGCCCATCCTCAGCTGCTGGGTACCCTGTGTTATTGTGATTGCTCACTGTATGAGAAGACAGAAAAAACAAATCTGTTATGACAAACATGTTAATAAGCATAAGTCATGCTTTGGAGCTCTGAATCCACAAATCAACTGTTACAAGATATAAAGAATTTAAGTTATAATTATGATGTAAGAAGGAAAATATAGTTACAGTTTTGGTGTAGCTGGGTATCAAGGCTGTGCCTATGTACACGTGCAGCCAGAAAGCTGCAGAAAAGCATATGATACAGTTTTAAGAAGGTCTCTTAAATTTCAGTCATTCACAGAGTCATCTAGGCAGCTCATGCTTCTTCAAGACAAACTGACAGGCACAACCTATATGTTTCAGTGTTTACTTCAACTTAGACTGGGCAACAAGATGCTGGAGTGCAGCCCCACAGAGAGGGATCTGGGGGTTGTGGTTGACAGCAAGTTGAATATGAGCCAGCACTATGCCCTGGCAGCCAGGAGGGCCAACCATATTCTGGTGTGCATCAAGCACAGCATCGCTAGTCGGTCGAGGGAAGTGATTGTCCCTCTCTACTCTGTGCTGGTGAGGCCTCACCTCGAGTACTGTGTGCAGTTCTGGGCACCACAGTACGAAAAGGATGTAAAACTCTTGGAGACCATCCAGAGGAGGGCGACGAAGATGGTGAAGGGCCTAGAGGGGAGGACCTATGAGGAGTGGCTGAAGTCACTTGGCCTGTTCAGCCTGGAGGAGGCTGAAGGGAGACCTCATCATGGTCTACAGATTCCTTGTGAGGGGGTAGAGAGGCAGGCGCTAACCTATTCTCCTTAATCACCAGTGATAGGACCCACGGGAATTGTATCAAGCTGAGGCAGGGGAGGTTTAGGCTGGACATCAGGAAGAGGTTCTTCATTGAGTGTGTGGTCTCAGACTGGAACAGGCTCCCTGGGGAAGTAGTCACTGCACCAAGCCTGTTGGAGTTTAAGAAGCATTTGGACTGTGCACTTAGTCACATGGTCTAAAGTCCCTTCCAACTCGGGATATTCTGTGATTCTATGATTCTATGATTCTATGATTCTATGATTCTATTCCAGCCTGGGTGGAGAATCATCTCCACCCCGCCCCCCCCCCCCCCCCCAAAGTGCGTTTTCCTTCAGATTTCATGAAAAAGACCATGGATGCCTGAACAACAACAACAAGAAAATGTTTACAAACACTAAGAACAAATGCTGTCTATACTACACAAAGTATAAAACATGTATAGCCAAAAACACAGATTCACCTATGCAGACAAGGCTTTGCTAAAGGCTTGTTACTTCCTTCCCTTATGCAGAATTTCAGTTTTTCAGATGCCTTGTATTGGCTTACTTACTTCATTTCCTCCTGAAGTGTTTGTTTTAGAACTAAATTATTTTGACTGAAGTTAACAAAGCCAATTTGTAAACTTATCCATCTCAAAATATTTAATTTGTGTTATGTCTTCTTGAGAACCAGCTTCTATAAAATAATTAGGAAGAACAGAGAAAAAATGTGACAGTCCTAGTTATATCTACAGTTAAATGGTGTCATTTCTCATTCTGAGATTTGCCATTTATATGTTTTAAGAGTCAACAGTTATGTGGAAAAAGAGTGACTTCTATGCCAATTTTTATTTGAATGAATTGAGATACACACTAGTAGATAGAACACTTTATGAATGTGTCTTTTTTATGCTATAGTATGTGTCTTGGAAATTTCACAAAAATTATGCCATCTGGTTATCCATTTGCTTGTTATCAGCCATACAGTGAGGGAAAAATGTAGTTTGTTCGGCCTCACTAGATTCAAACTAAATCAAAAGTGCAATTCATTTGATCTAGTATAGTACAATATGTCTGCTGGGATTGATAAAAGTAAAAATACCAAGTGCTGTACTCCTATAATATATTTCATCATTAAAGATGTTTAATTTATTTCTTTGAATATAATATAAAGATAACAGACAAAGCCATTGTGTCACATGAAATCCTTCTCAACAATATTTATAAATACTGAACACAGTGAAAAAAAAATGAAAATGCCTATGAATTAGCAGACATACAAAATAAATTATATATGCTGGAGTGTCTAACATGCTCTAGCAGACTTTGGAATTTTTATTTTAAATCACTACTGAACAGGTGTTCATGATACAAAAGATAAAAAAAAATTCAACTTCATTTATATGAATATCATACAGCATTATTCATGCTACCTATTATCCATAACTGAAAGAGAGCATTTATTGGCAGAATTATAGATTAACTACTGAGCAGATGAAGATTTTTATAGTGCCACTGATATGCTGCAGCATATCCACTGTAGATCAGATCTGACATACAAAACAACTGTTTTGTTTCAAATGTCAAATTCTTAACATTGGAATCATCTGTACTCATGACAAACTTTTCATAACCAACGATTTCTGAAGTAGTTAGGCTTTGAAAAACATCATGAAGTAGTTCTCAAATTCACATTTTACAAGCATATGTTAGTTAGGACGGTATTCACCTCACAAAGTTTTAGCCATCCAAAAGCTGTTGCCCAACCCCAGCTAGGTAAGGTTCAATTAAAAAATCAATCAATGAATAAACAAATGAAACAACACAGACTTTTAAAAGGTAATTATTTTGGGTCATTTGAAAAAGTTGATATAAAAATAATTATTTGGGATCTTTGATTTGATTAGAATCAAATTTATGAACTAGGACTGTGGCAATGTTATTTACCTCCTTTTACTTTTAGCAATGCAGAGAGGACATACGCCTGGAATATCAAAAGTTAAGGGTCAAATTTATTTTTTGTTTAGATTAGAGAGAAGTTCTTGGAAAAGTTTTTTTCACCCAGTTACAGAGTTCCTGTAGGTTGAACTCTAAGCTATAATTCAAGAGTATTATTACTATTATTATTATTAATCACAGAATCACAGAATCACAGAATCACAGAACTGTAGGGGTTGGAAGGGACCTCGAAAGATCATCGGGTCCACCCCCCTGCCAAAGCAGGTTCCTCAGAGCAGGCTGCCCGGGTAGGCGTCCAGACAGGCCTTGAATATCTCCAGAGAAGGAGACTCCACAACCTCCCTAGGCAGCCTGTCCAATGCTCTGTCACCCTCACCGTGAAGAAGTTCTTTTGCATGTCAGTGCGGAACTTCCTGTGCACTAACTTGCAGCCATTGCAATTATGAGTTTCTTTTTCCTATTCATTCATGAGTTTATATTTCCTATTCCTAGTCAAGGATTTTGGCCTTACCTTGGGACCATCACAGTGATGTCTGTACAACAAAGGAAATTATGATTAATTATTTTGCAGTCAGCAAATAAAATACTTTTGAGGATCAGGTGAATCACTACATGTGGATATCATTGTAGGCTAGTGCTGAGGAAGCTGCACTTCAGAGGAAAAACTGAAGAGAAGTGTTTCAGTTTTGGGGTAGGAAGTACTTTCTGATTATGTCAGGGGTCTAGCACAGAGAAGCCAAAATACAGATGCTCTTTGATGGCAATGATTTCCCAGATTCCGTGCAAAAGCATAGGATTTTCTTCTCATGCTATGCCGTGAATGGTAGCCACTACTACATTCACCATTATTTTAAAATATGAAAACGCTGAAAAATACTTTTAGGGAGGTGCCATTAAAACAATATGAGAAATATATTAATTATGATTAATTATGCTTGGCATTGATGACATGATATTAGTGAAACCTTGACCCGCTACAGTTCTTGTTTCACACTTATAAAGATTCCAGTTTGCTTCCTGCCAATATCTTTCAACAGATGGTGTGTTTGTGCCAACCATATTAATGATTTGATTTACATAGAGTTTCTGTCAAATCCTGTTCTCAGATTAGTCTTCGCTCTTCGTGATGTTCTAATGCTTCAGAAGAATAATATTCTCTTTAAAGTTGTTGGCCTTATGAGATCAAGACTTTCCCTTTTCCCCCTCCTTCTTGTCCAAATTAAAATAAATTGATACCGATAATAATATATAATAATAATACCGATACTGATACCAATTTTTCTATGTGTCAGTGGCTAAGGAAAGCAATGAAAAATCAACATGCTGCCACTTGAATTTAAGACACAGAAGAAATATCCTTGCTTTTGAATCACAAACTGAACTCATTCTTTACATGCTATTAGCAATATATCTCCACAAGAATAATTCAGCTGAACAGTTTCTCCTGAAGAACTATGCTTTTACATTTTACAGAGACAGTAATAAAATAATACACTTTTTTTTTCAGTTTCTTTCAAAACTTATAAAAATATTTTAAACTTAAATGAACCAACCAGCTCTGAAACAAACAAGCAAACAAAATTGCCCACAAGAGAAGCCACTGCTCAGTTATTGTAAAATATGCATTTTGCTTTTGCTATTCTTTATTTAACATGTCATTCATACAAGCAGAACATTGTTCCTATTTTTGTGAGGTTGGCTCACCATAATATGTCAGACACTCTCTTACATTTGCTGTTCAGATACTGTCTGTTGTATGGTAGGCTAGTTAGTTCTGTTGTCTGACACTTGTTAACAAGTGTATTGTATTTTAGTTTCCATTATGTTGCTTGGATGCTTTGTGAGACAGCTTAGAAAGGGACAAAACAAACACTGATGCTTTATAGATCGGTGTGCAGTGCTGAAATGACTTGCTAATGCTGTACACAGGTAGGCACATCATGTTCCAAAGAGAAACAGAGCTGAAGGCTATCATCCAAGAGACAAAGCGGTACCAGATGTTGAAAATAGCTCATAAAGGCATCCTGGTGAATACAGAACTTACCTTGAAAACTCTTCAGTTACCTGTACTATGGTATGTTGGTATTAAATAACCTGAAGCCAAATCTCCCCTGATAAATTGAGCAGCAGCAATCCAATACACTTCTGGCACCTGGCACTTCTTACTCCATTCTTACTCCAACTATTTCCATACTTGCTCCCATGCTTTATTTAAAATAAGACACACATTCTACTGAACTGGCCCTCTAAGAAGGGGATGAGAAAGTAATTTTATCCCGATGCAATGCCTCTGTTCTCCTACAATATCATCATCTCAGGAACATGTTTGTCACCTGAAATACTTTTAAAGGTTCCTCTTTCCACCCCACATCTAGGTTTGGCTGGCATTGGAATGGACAGAGCAAAGCTGCCGTGGACCTCTATTGACTAAACTGATGTCCATTCCTAAAAATAGGAATTTTAAATAGGAAGAAAGCTGGCTGCTAATGGGTGAAAAACAAGAAAAACAAGAAAAACAAGAAAAACATTTAAGTGCACCTTCCTCTCAGTCCCAATCAAGTCTTCTCATGATTGCCATGGCTGCTCAGATCTTAATAGCACAGCTCCTTCTTCTGGGAGCCATTAATGATTCATTTAATCCAGCAGAGCTTCTCCTTAAAGTTTGATTATTATCCAGGTGCAAAAGCACTGTTAATATAACTAGACTCAGCACTGTGAATTGTGTCACATTTGGCCCAGAAGTACTCATAAAACCTATAAATAGGTAGTTATATAATACCTAAATGGCTTCCAAATACACATGCAAGTTTCTTGAATACAAGATGAAGGCCACTCCAAAGGTTAAACAAAGCAAGGAAAAACAATGTGAAAGTCAGTGTTTTAAATGAACAAACAAAGCACAACAATTGTTAAAACATGTCACAGCAAAAGTCTGGAACTGTTAAAATTTGGACATTATATCTTTGTAACAGCATACATTCTAAGCAAATATTATGCAGTTTGAAGTAAGAAAATTGTATGTGACAGTAAAAAGCAGACTTCCATGCATATGTAATAGGAAGCTGCCTTTTGTTAAGAGTTAGAATAAACACTCATGGCAATGATCCACGTAGCAGTCATCATATACATGTAAATGTCCATCTTATAACACTCCTCATTATCAAAGCCTCTTCATCTGCAATTGAAAAGTGTAAGAAAACTTACTAGTTCTGAGTGTGCCATCATTCTGTTATTTCTGTATCAAGTTCATAAAATAGTCTAACATAGAAAAGAAAAAGAAAGCTGTCAAAGGAATATTTCTGTCTTTTACCAGATGGTGCACACCTTGCATGTTTAGCAAATTGAATTTAAATAAAGACTTAGAAAAGAATATATTTCTACCTGTAGGCTGCAGAATCCTTAAATGTATTTGATTTAATATTAATATCATACGTTTTACCAGATGAGTTTTTTGATGTAGTAATTTATTTGATCCAGTATCTCCCCAATAATACATGACATACCTATCATGACAGACAATATATCTAATTCAGTAAGGCAAAGTTTAATTCTTCAGCTTCTTTGCTCTTCTGAAGCTTTTCAATAAAGATATATTTTATTATTTATTAATTTCAATTTAAACTATTTCATGTTTAGCATTATGCGCATTAAGAAAAAAGTAAACCTAGCTCAAGAAAAAAAAGAACAAAAGAAAAAATAGAACAAAACAGCTTTGTCAATGTGCTTGCATACAAACTACTTCATTTCAATATGCTACTCTTGATAAGTGATATTTGTAATTAGGAATATTTCAACAGCTGCTAGTATTCATGAAAATATCAGTAAATTTTAAAGTGTCATGAATTCATATTAGCATTCTATTATTATGAATTAATTAAAAATAATGTCATATGGCTGAGGAACAGAAATATTATCATGTATCCATTCATACTGAAATTGCAGATATTTGCAATTTACCTGTAATCTGAAAATCGGCATCCAAAAATTTGATGAATAATTAAGACGTAAGTAGGCATAAGGAATGATCTCAATAGGCAAACAAAATGCTCTAATAATGCTGCTCAGTGAGATTTTATCAATATGTGCTAGCTGTTTGTTGCATTGCTTTAAATTATATCTAAATGGAAAAAAAAAAATGGAACACAATGGAAAATTTGGAAAGAATTCATAATCTCTGAATTAAATTTATTTCCAGATCACAAAGAAATTTGAATTCAGCTGTGCCTTTAAAAAAAATGCTCCATTTTGATAAAAGACAGTTTTCTTTACTGGGTTAGCAAAAAATAAAGCTTTCACTGACTTTTTTTTTTTTTTTTTTTTTTTTTTTTTTTTTTTTTCCTGAGCTCTTCTTCACAGTGTGGGTATTGGCCTGAAATATATTAATAATTCCTGCATGTATAATTGGGCAAATAGCAGCTCAGATTTTTCCATATCACAATTTCTCCAGGATTTACAAAAGTACAATAGTTCAAATCTGTACCTTCAAACCCTCTCTTTGTGTAAATCTAAGAAGCATTGCCCTGTAAAATGGGAATTAAGTGGAATGCAGACTGTGAGATCAATAACCTCATTTCATGTCCACAGTTGGATACCCGATATTTACTGTATTTTACTTGTAGAACTAGCACATTCAAAGTCTCCAGTATCTATGAATTTATGCCTTCAACTTGATATCATTAAAAAAGATATGTGGAAGGCCTAAGTTCCAGTCTCCATTGATGCATTGTCATGAAGGTTAGGACACCTTTGTAGAAGTGGTGAGACCTGGGTGTCATCACTATACTTTTTCTACTGCACATATTCTGTAATTGCTAGACGAAATTTACTTGGGTAGAATGGGAATTAAATCATATTTTCCTAATAGCTGAGTGAGTGGTTAAATCACTACAAAAGGATAAGGGGAATCACAAACATATTATTGTCATCTTTCTCCACTTGATTGGAGGAGTATTAGATTACATAACGCATAAGGTAATACTCAGGCTATTCAAGAATAATTCTGGGAGGTAGAAGGAGTCTAAAAGATTACAGAAGACTGGGAAATTTTGGTGATAAAAAATAAAATAAAATATATAGCTTTCTTATTGGTTGCTGGACTAAGTCTTCTAATCCCAGTTTTGAGCATGAACAAATGAATTCTTCTAAAAATGTTCTTTAGGTTTCTCTACTCTTTTTTGGGTCTGGTCCTTAGAGCTTTTTTTAAAAAAAGTGATGCAATAAAGCAACCGCATCCTCTGGCTCATTTAAATATAACCTTAGGAGTGTTTTTTTAAGCCAGTTAAAAGTCCGGAAAGCCTCATGAAAATAAAATCTGAAGGAAAATGTTGCTTCCTACAGGTCAGTGGGTTAGCCCAACAACTTGCAGTTTCCGTCTTATTTAAGAACATCTGTTCTCATGCAATGGTTAATCAGTGAAATCCACCCAGACAGAGAATCCAGCCAATACTGAAAAAGCACACCAACAGCTGTTTCACATCCTACTGAATTAATTGGCGTATGACTACTTGCCCTTTACAATTTATTTTTTTTCACTAAAAATTAATATAAACACCACAAAAATACTTTTCATGAAAGTAAAGAAAGCATACAGAAAGGTTTGCATTTATCACAGACCTTTCCACACTAATTTGGCTTCAGCTCCTTATCAAGACTCACATTGTCAGGAGGTCTGTTGTAAAAAAAGCTACTCTTTCTTTGCTAGTCAGACTTCTCAATTAGTAATTCAGCAAATCCTTTTATAAGACTGTGGTAGCTCAGGAAAAATTGACTATCCTTATTCTACCTGTTTGATGCAGACTGATGATTAGACTAGGTATGTGAGTAATCTAGAGTGAGCAACAGCTTTATTCTACTTTAGAGAAAGTTACTTTTAAGATTCCTAGACTTTTAAGATTCCGTTTCATATTAACTTAACAAAACCAAAGACACAATTAAATAGTGCCCTCCCAGGTCAGCAATATTAACCTCATTCAATGCTACATGTAAATGGCATATTGCACCTGGAGTATTAAAACTCGACACAAGGTAGTAGCTAAGATTTTGAGCTTGTGTTCAGATCCAAGGTGCTAGCATTCTGGGTTAAGTAAGAGCAAAGCTGAAATGTTCCAGCTCTCATACAAGATCTCCAGATGATACTTTTAAAACATCATGCTTTTTTATAATAATTTTCAAAATTTGAGAAGGATGATTAGTGTTTTAAATGTTTCAGCAATATTTGGCTGAGAATTGTGTTACTAAACTTCCCATTGAATAAATTAATAATATTTATATTGGTTTAAAATGTTTAAAACAAAAGAATTAAAATCTGTTAATTATTTGGGATGGTAAGAAAACATGTACACACATCTCACTGTGCTTTGTTCCAAAAAACTGTCAAACCATTTTTCCTACTTACAACGAAAAAGGACTCTCTGCATTCAAAAATCTCGTCACTATTTGCAAATTGGATGTTCCCATGGACTAGTGTCAATGAAATAATCCATTTTACTGTGTAATTGTATTTGATAAGTTATACTTCACACAGTCAGATTTTTCTGTCCCTCAAGCAGCAGCTTACACTGTGGCGACATTTTGTTGAAATCAATGGCTGTATTTGTAGCATAAAATAATACTTAGCACCAGTAAAGCTTGCAAAAGCTACTGCATAATGACTAATATATTTATTTCTATGTCAATGCCTGTCTAGAATTCATACATTAAAAATTAACCTTTTTAATAATAGATATTCCAATTTGAAAATGAGTGTGCTCTGTGTGCCTACTGCTCCTGAAAAAAATATATTCCTCATTGCTGTGTCTTTGTATTTTAAGTGCTGCAGTCTTCTGATGTGATCTAAAAATTATTTTTTCTCTACTGAGAGACAGAGACCACAGCCTCTAGCTATATAAACTTTTACATCAGTGATGTTAATATTCTGCTACCAATGCAACTAAGAGAGGATATGCTTTCATTGACATTTTCCTTTGAGGTGAAATCCTAAAGCTTTAATTTTTATTAATGCAAATCCCTGCTAAAAGCTACCTTATCCCTCGTCACATATGAAGCAATATAAGATCTAAAGGCATCTTTGCTTTCAGACTTCAGTATAAAACAGCTGCTGCCTGCAAGCATACAACTTTAGGCTCTGATAATGTCAGCTTTTATAACACAGGGTAGGTAGAGATGACTTTTGATTTGGGAAGACTTCCAAATAAAATCCTAAACTTTTGGAAGATGGTGAAAAGATGATGGAGTGCTTTACACAATCTGAAACTGTGAAGCACTTAAAAAAAACTTGAAAGCCGCACAAAAAAAAAAAAAAAAAAAAAAAAAAAAAAAAAAAAGTATGATGGCAGTAATACTGCAAGGTTCACTGAAGAAAATAAGGAAATGGTTGTTTTCTCTTCAACGTATTTCCTGCAAATTCACCTTGCATGTCAGAAAAGTGGGGTTTCTCCTGTCTATTCCATAGTGCTGTAAAAAAAAAAGGTCCTGATGGTTTTATTTCGGTTACAATAACAGCAAAGTTCAAAGACCAATAGCTAAATCATCATCATCTAAAGAAGTAGCACAGATCACAAGTAGCATTTTGGAGAATGGGATGCACTGAGTACCACATTCTAGCTGCAGTTCTGTTTGAGCTGGTCATGTTATAAGGGAAGTACATAATTGTTCAGTGCATCTTATCCCACTCTGCAAAAGCCACTGTCATGCTACCAAGTGATATGTGAATACAGAGTGACGTTGCTATACTGTTTCTCCACATATGCCAGTCTAACCTTAATGCTTTCTACTTCTTCAGGACAACAGAAATATTTAAAAACATGAAAAAAATATCACATACATGCCATATACTAATGGCAGGTTGAATTTGGACCTCCGCAGGCATGTTTTCTTACAATTTTATTCTACCAGCTGAATTCTGCAATGACTTGACAGCTGATGTAGATCAGATCAACTCAAAACATCCAGTCTCCTCACAAGGTACACGGTGGACCTACGAAAACCAGTGGTGACTTAGTAACAGTAAGCAGCTTCTTTGTCAGTCACAACCATGCACCTTGTCACTCAGCTTGAAGCATGGGCAGAACAAATTCTTTTCTGATTTTAAAGAATTAAATAGATATACCATTGTTTGTACTTACAAATGAGAAATGTTTCTTCTAGCACCACTGCTATCCACAGCTTACTGGAAACAGTAAATAGTTCTTTGTGCGTATTATGCCTGCAAACCGCTAAGTTCATACAATAAATAAGCTACATGCAGGCCCTCTGCGGATGGTTAAATTTACTCTGACAGAATAACTGCATTGCATTGTCAATGGCTGTGTGCATATGTGTGTTTAGTGTTCAACAGAGCTACAGTTATTCCACATGAAGAAGAGAGCAACAGGGATTTTATTCTCTCAACTGTGCCTAGAAGGACAACTTCCAGTAACTCGTAGTTTTCCCACAGGTGCTGTAGATGTTAAATAATTCCTGTGTGGTTTTCATGTATACAATGCTTCATGAGTGAGAACTTGACTGTTACAGTCTATGACAAATGCAAGCTATTTTGAGGTACTCGCTCATGATCTAGTTAGTGGAAACACATTTCAATGTTTCTTTTATAAGACATATAATGAACACTAAAATAATCTTTGACGGAATTGTAATAAACTGAGAATTTAACACTAACAAAACCCCTTAAGTGACATAGCACACACTATTTTGTATGTCACTGTTGCATTTTTTTTCCTATTTTTAATGTATGAATTAAATGCAACTTCTGAACAGTATTGGACTGATTTGTTTCTTACAATATAAGGAGCTTTTACTTTGAATCAGGGAGGATGCACCAAATCTTGAAGTTTTCTTTAAGTTTGAGTTAAAAAAAAAAATAGAGAGAGAGAGAAAGAAAACATATCTAACAAAGGGTGGGCTGTATCAAAACATAAGCATTTCCTGGATAAGAGAGACATTATATGTAAGAAAAACAAAACAAAACAAAACAAAAACACCAGCAGCCAAAAGTGCCCAATCATATCTGTATCATGTCTGTACGTGTTGAGATTCAGACACTCATACATGTTGCACATTGCCTACCAGGCCTCACTGAGACTGCCCTTCTACAGTGCCAGTTACAGACATAAAGTGATCATGGTCTTATTTACAAATGGTTTTGCCTACAGCAGAAATAGCAGGGGTGATTAACAATGACATCCCCCATATCTTCTTCATACATGCAAAAAAACATATGCACTCAAATGTTAAGAGGCTTAGTCAAACTTGTTCAAAGCACAAATATGAGTGTCGCACCAGATTTATCCTAAACAGAGTGGACAGGAAAGACTTTCAGTTCTTGTTTCAACAGCTGTTACATGCTGTAGAACTTGCCTTGCCACTTCAGTTCCTGTCTTGCTTACATTTTACCTAGTGCACAGATGTATGGCTATGCCTTAAAGACCTGTATCATCACAAACATTTTCAAATACGGTTTTAAGAAAAGCATTTGACCTTAACACACTTTGCCAATACCATCAGTAGCGCAGAGATGAAGCTGAAGAGTTGCTAACCTTCTAGTAACACATGCTGCTTTCATTGCTAGTGATTTGTTACAGAGCTGGCTGAACAGTAAATTTCAGAGGGAAGTCCTGTTGAAGAGCTGGGTATATTTAGCATGCTACTGGGAGATCTGTCCAAATGATACATTGAGTCATTGGAACAAGCATTGTAGAAGCTGATTTAGTAGTAAATACAAGCTAACAGTGCAAATATTCCCTAGAAAGTTAGAGAATTACTTCATACCATTTTCCACTGAGATGTCTTTGCAACCTCTGCCTGTATATTCAACCTGCCCTTGAATATCTTTGCATGACATAACATACATTGCATACATGTATGTATGACAAAAAGTTTAGCCAGGAAAGCATTTGTTGCCAGAGTATCTACAGTGGATAGCAATCTCTTCACAGATAAAATAAGTACAATTCACACGCATACAGGAAAAAAAAAAAAACTTTAGTAGAAGACCAGGAACTTTATATTAAAGTCAGCTCCATTTCAACCTATGCTATGCAAAAGTCTGAATTTTGATATTCCAAAAGATACTTTTTTTCTTTTTTTCTTTTCTTTTCTTTTCTTTTCTTTTCTTTTCTTTTCTTTTCTTTTCTTTTCTTTTCTTTTCTTTTCTTTTCTTTTCTTTTCTTTTCTTTTCTTTTCTTTTCTTTTCTTTTCTTTTCTTTTCTTTTCTTTTCTTTTCTTTTCTTTTCTTTTCTTTTCTTTTCTTTTCTTTTCATTACTAATGTATTTTCCAGTTTATTCATTTAAATGAGAATTAACTCTGTGGGAACAGCCACCAACCCCCAAAATGCATTAGTTCTGATTTAAATTCCATACTGAGAATAGAGGTCTGTAAAGGAATTGGGACAGACATTCAAAGATATTTAGGTAACTACTGATGCAAGTTAGATAGTGGGAAGGATATTCAAAATAACTGGCCTGTACAGAAACTTTCAGAAATCCTTTTGAATAGCAGCCTGCTTCAGTAGGCAATGCATGTCTTTTAAAATATTACTGATGAGATTTCAGGTGTTACAAAAGCTGATTACTTTCAACAGAAATGGGAACTTCACCAGTAAGACATGATACTATTATTATTACTTTTGTGTTCTTTAGACATATGGAAATGGTGATGTGAGGGAGGTGCAATTTATATATGTTGAAGACACAACTGAATAACAATGCCAAAGACCCAATTTAGAAAAGGCAAAATTGCACCTTTAGCAACATGATATTATTGAATAGAAAAAATACTTCTTACTCCCTGCTGTAGAATATTTAGTAGTACTTTAAGCTCAGTATTTAAAAAAAAAAAAAACAAAAAACAACAAGTCTTCTTCTTTCCAGTTTAGCTTTACAGTTAAATATACATATATAAAAATACAGACAGTAATAGTCTATCAAATTCATGTTTATTATGTCAACAAATATAATTTTGATCACATTTCTGTCTTGATGAATATTTGTACAGAAACCTATGAGATTTAAAGGAAAGAGAAAAAACAATGTCATCTACTCTTTTTATAGTTTGTTACCTCACTGACACGAAAATGAGCAGACACTTGTGTTTATTTGTATGTGAGTTTGCAAAAGTTGCCTGCATAGTTTAGGAAAATGGTTACACAGTTTACTTTTTTTGCCCCTTTATTATTCAGTGTTTGATGGTATTGCAGAAGGCTAAGAAAAAATGTAGGAGTAAAATGGTAAAGGATAGGTAAGCCTGCATTGCTTCTCTGTATTAGATTACCCAGTGTATTTTGTCTGTTCTTTATGAATATTAAAAACAAAACAAAACAAAACAAAAAATGGGGGAATTTCTATTTCATATTAAAAGAATTAGCACATTTTCCTTTTCAAAACATTATTGAAAATATATGTATCAGACATTATTTGTGAAGAGAAAATCAGTAAATTTATGTTTGTTTGTTTGTTTTTTTCTCATTCTCACTATATTAAAAACCTAAATAAATATTTTGACTGTTCAAACTCAGCTTCCTGAAAACCTGCATGAATTTTAGTAATTATAAATTAATGTAGTTTGTTCAGAGAAGATTTTCTAAGGTATGTATATTTATAGCATCATGACAGATTGAGTTTAAGCATTATTTAAGTATTATTTTTCTATCTCTAACTCAGTCTATATTTATTTCTTTCTCATCTGAATATGTGTTCCAAGCATTTTCTGCTATTTTTTACATTTCATTTTTTAGTATAGAAAATACTTCTTCAGCTAGTAAGTTCACACTTTTAATGGCAATTTTAAATGAAAACTTAATATTTGTTTACAGATACTGATGAAAATTTCCAGACCAGCTTTATCCCTTAATCATTATTAGTGTGTATATATATACACCTGTGAAAACTGAAGAAGATTGCAAACAAAATAATGTTTTTTGTTAAGATTAGTTGTAAAATGTATGGCAGAAACCAAACGACCAAACAGCTAAGCAATTGCAGCTGACTTAAGTCACAGGTTTGGATTAAATTAATTAGTTCCTGGAACTTCTCAATTAAACAAAAGAACTAGAGTGCACTGGCATCTAATCACTGCTTTCCTAAGCAATCCTTGAGTCAGGAACAAGAATCCCGATTGCTTTCCTCCCAGGAAAATGTCCAACAAACCAGAGCACTTGCATTTATCAGGGATACCTGCTTTACAGTAAATTAAGCTGGTTGGGGTGTGCTTTAACTGAGTTTGCATTATTCAGTAACAAAGATTGTTGCTATAAAATGCCATCCAACTCACTCAGAGTAGCTTTTAGCACATTATGGAATTGTAACCAGTTGATGGCATCAGGTCCCTCTGCCTCTTCATCTTACTTGGTCCAAGACCCACGTTGTCATAGGGGTCTTGTAAGAGACCCATGTCATACATGCCTGTTCTCTTACATTACTGAGGATTTTGCTTCTTTATTTGAGCTGATTAGCAACTCATATATTTTTCCTGCCTGTTCCATGTTCATGTTAACCGGCCAAAATTCAGATTTTGTGATGCTACATAATTGAAGAGAATTTCCCATATTGATCCTTACAAAAAAAATAGTACCAGTCAGCATTTGCCAGTCAGCGATGCCCTTCTGTATTTGGTGAATTTAAAAGACAAATGACTCCTCATTGGGTTAAAACTAACTGTTTAAGTAACTCCACTAACTTCAAACTAAGTACATAGGCAGTACAGGATTTGCAGGATTCACTCCCACTGAGATTTACATCTAATTCTACAATGTTTGTAAAGAAGAAAGTACTTAATCACCAACTTTTCAAGTTTCCAGAGTGATTCCATGTTCCACTCCATCAATGGTTATACACTTGGTATAAAAGATCTTACTTCAGTATGTAGATAATATTATGGATACATGAGAAGAAATGACATCTATGTATGTGTCAAATTCCTCTTCCAACCTTTAAACTTAGTGCCCAGATTCCTTGACTCACAATGGCAGATGCTATTATGTGGTCTTCTGGATCACAAGGAATGCAGAATAAGCTGCTTGTTCCTATACCAAGACACATACAAATCAGGAAATGCATGTCCAGGTCTGAATTCTAAACCTTTCCTTCCCAGGTTTTGGGGTTTGCTCAGGGTGGATGAAGACACCATCCTAAAATCCCAAACTAGAGGCATATTGCAATTTTCATTTTTGCTTTTTTTTGTCTTCAGTCCCAATATTTTTAAAAGATTGTAGAAGATTTTTAAAAGATTGTAGAAGAAAATAAATCATTGTAAACATTGTTTCTAAACAATGTAGAAGTTTTTAAAACATTGTTTTTAATTTTTTTTAAAAAACATTGTAGAAGAGAATACTACAGATGAAGAATAAGCAGAGCTGACATAAAAACTGAAGGTGAAGAACAAATTGAAGGGGTACATAACAACATAGCAAGAATCTCACTGTAGGTGTTCTTTTAGCAAAAGGGTTCAATACTAATTTTCTCCTCAAATTCATGTTTGTTTGTTTGTTTTTTTCTTGCAGGTAGTACCAAAGTAGAAACACGTATTGAAATAAACTCTTACGCAAACAGAAATTTCATTTTCTTAATTTACTGATTCCACTTATATTGTAAATAAGCCTTACTATGCTGAGATTCACAGTGATGTAAAACTAGCAAGAGGACACAAACCAGTGACCAGGTAGTTTGCTTAATTCTTACATTAAATTATTTCCTTAGAGTTTCACTGTTTTTATGCCAATTTCTTAATTAGTTAAAAAAGACAGATTGTTTTTATTTATTGTGTTATGAAGTTTTAGTTTGTTCTAGTTTGGTCTCAGCCTCCTAACTTTTTAAACATCATGGAAGACTAATGGCAGTTGTAAGAAGTACTGCACTGTATTTCAGTATGCTTCTTTTCCTGTCATCTGTAACACAAAGCCAAAATTCAGACCAAACGCTTCATGGTAGCTCAGCACACCTCACAGAATTCTGTTGTACAAAATTCAGTAAAGATCTTTCCCATCACATATTCTCTTCTGTGACAATGCTAAAAGTATTTCTTTAAAAATGATTTTTTCTGAGGATAAAAAAATAGTGTTCTCAGTATTACTAGAAATGCATGAATTTTGATTATTTTAGCCATGACTAAAGCACACAGAAATAAACGTTGTATTCAAGCACATATTTCTTTTGTAGATCAGCCATCATGTTTTGCCTGCATTATGTTCTAACATGAGTGGGTACAAAAAAGAGGACCTCCGTTAAGTGTTAGTCATAACACTTAACACATAACACTCAGTGCATAACCAAGGCTTTATATCACTGAAAGCAGTGGAAGGCTGACAAAGACAATAATACTTTGGATGGCAAATCTTCAACTACAATTTTAATTCCTGTTCAGATGAGAACTTAGATGTGCATATGTTTAATCAGGGAAGTCACAAGTTTGTATAATTTTGTCATGGCTTCATTGACGTTAACAGAGCTTACAGACATTAAATATCAGCTCTAAACCTCCTTTTGTGTTGGGTCACATTAACTTCATAGATGTGTTCACACCCTATCTTACTTAAAAATTTGCAGTTTGTTGGCAGGATGGTAAAAGATAAATGCTCTTTAATTGGTCTAGATTAATTATATGGAAGCTTTATAGATTTTTCTGTCTTTTGTAATTGTACATAATGTTTGGAGATGACCTTAAAACTGATAGAATCCTCCTGTAATCACCTTCTTACTGCTGGAATTTAAACAAACACAAAACACTTCACAAAGCTTACAATGTTATGTTGATTTCCTTTTACAGGTGCAATGAGAATAGGAAAATACTTTTGTGATTTACCTTGTACTTAAAATCTCTCATCACCACTAAATACAAATCCACTTTATAAGACATATTCTGGTTAGATTTTTAGGGGATTTTGAAAATTCAGTCCCTCGGGAATTAAAGTTAAAGTCGGAACTAGATCTGGGTGAAAATGTGTAATGAATAACTGTAGGCAAACCCACCATGTACAGTGTTTTCAAACAATTACTGATTTTATGAATTCATTTACATCCAACAATTTGTTCTTTTTAATGGCTCTGTCAAATAAAAAATGAACATCAAAACCAAAATGTCTTATTTCAGCATACTAGAATTACTCTTATTTTGTTTATTCAGTGAGCTACTGTGCTGATGTATCTTTTAATTAAAATGCAGCAAACAATTTCATTTGTTTCACTTTAAAAGACAAACAGTGAATATGTTTGCTACATTTTGTTTGCATACAACCTGAAACATTTTTTACATAATTCCACCACAACCACCAAAATAAATAAATAAATAAATAAATAAATAAATAAATAAATAAATAAAGGCTAAATGCTAGCAAATCAGAAGGCTGTTCCTTGAACACAGTAGAACTTCACACAGTCATCAGTTATAGTCTACACAATAGTCTCCTCTGTCCTTCTGCTGGGTGACTGGGACCCAGAAAAAAAGGAGAAGAACAGGACAAGTGAATGACTGGCTGAGGGGGTGGTATCTGGACCAAGGTTTTGGGTGTTTTGATCTTGGGCAGCCCTTTGAGAAGCCGGGTATGTGGGCAGCTGACCGACTCCAACTCAGCAAGTGGGGTACAAGTGTGTTGGGGAGCAAACTCTATGGGCTGATTACCAGGGCTTTAAACTAGGTTTGACGGGTGAAGGGAGGGGAGCAAAAAGTGACAGAGAAGGGCTGGGTGAAGCTGTCACTGCTGTCACTGTTGAAGATAGTAGGGAAAAACCTCTGAGTTGTCCCATAAGATTGTCTGGCGGCTCCTCAGAGAAGGTAATGATCCAAATACCCTATTCGGAATCTTCTTCTTGCATCTCTCCAGAGGTAACTGTGCCTGCTGCTTCCCTAAATTTCCTTGTATACCAATGCGCAGAGCATGGGAAAAAAACAGGATGAGCTCGAGATCTCTGTTCAGTTGCAGGGCCATGATCTTGTTGCAGTCACAGAGATGTGGTGGGACAGCTCGCACGACCGGAATGCTGTCATGGAAGGCTATGTCCTTTTTAGGAAAGACAGGCTGGGGAAGCGAGGGGATGGGGTTGCCCTTTATATGAGGGAGTGGAGTTCAAGATGGAACTTGGTGGAAGAAGTAAGGCTAAAAGCAGGATTGCTACCCTGGACTTTCAAACAGCCAACTTTGACCTCTTCCAGGACCTGCTTGGGAGTATCTCATGGGCTAGGTTGCTAGAAGGCAAGGGTGCATGTGAAAGCTGGGCTACATTTAAACAGCACTTCTTCCAAGCTCAGGATCAGTGCATCCCTAGGAGTAGGAAATCAGGGAAGGGGGAGCAGGAAACCTGCATGGATGAGCAAGGACCTCATTGACAAGATCAAAAGGAAGAGGAATGTCTATGAAATGTGGAAAAAGGGCCTGTCCTCTTGGGAGGAGTATAGAAGTGTTGTCAGGGCCAACAGGACGCGACGAGGAAGGCTAAAACCCACCTAGAGATGAGGCTTGCAAAAGAGATAAAGGATAATACATTTTTTTTAGAGTATGTAAACAGTAAAAGGAAGACTAGGGATAATGTGGGTCCCTTGCTGAATGAAGGGGGTGTCCTGGTAATGGGAGACATCAAGAAGGTGGAAATATTGAATGTTTTCTTTGCTTCAGTCTTTGCTTCAAGGACTTCCCCTGGGAATTCTCGACCCTGGAGGGAGGAGAAAGGGTCTGGAAAATGGAGGGCTCCACCCTGGTGGATGAGAGAGTGGTTCAGGAGCATCTGAGTGGGCTCAATGCACACAAATCCATGGGTCCTGATGGGATGCATCCACATTCGCTAAGGGAGTTGACAGAGGTGATCACCGAACCACTCTCTATCATCTTTGAAAGGTCCTGGAGAACAGGAGAAGTACCTGAAGACTGGAGGATACCCAATGTCACTCCAGTCTTCAAGAAGAGCAAGAAGGAGGATCCCAGAAACTACAGGCCAGTCAGTCTCACCTCTGTCCCTGGAAAGGTGTTGGAACAGCTTGTTCTGGATGCCATCTCCAAGCAATTGGAAGAGAAGAATTTTATGAGGAGTAGTCAGCATGGATTCACCAAGGGGAAGTAATGCTTGACCACCCTCGTTGTCTTCTATGATGGCATCACCAGCTGGGTAGATGTGGGGAGAGCAATGGATGTCATCTACTTTGACTTTAGCAAGGCTTTCGATACTGTCTCCCATGAGAACCTGATAGCAAAGCTGAGAAAGTGTGGGATAGAGGAGTGGACATTAAGGTGGGTTGAGAACTGGCTGACTGGCTGAGCTCAGAGGGTGGTGATTGGTGGTGCAGAGTCTGGCTGGAGACCTGTGACTAGTAGTGTTCCCCAGGGATTGGTGCTGGGTCCGGTTTTGTTCAACATCTTCATCGATGTCCTTGATGAGGAAATAGAGTCTGCCCTCAGCAAGTATGCTGATCACACAAAGCTGGGAGAAGTGTCTGACATGCCAGAAGGCTGTGCTGCCATTCAGCGAGACCTGGACTGGCTGCAGAGATGGGCAGGAAGAAACCAATTGAGATTTAATAAGAGCAAGTGTACATGTAGAGTTCTGCACCTGGGAAGGAACAACCACACATATCAGTAGAGGCTGGGGGATGACCTGCTGGAGAGGAGCTCTGAGGAGAAGGACCTGGAGGTCCTGGTGGACGACAGGTTGACCATGAGCCAGCAGTGTGCCCTGGTGGCCAAGAGGGCCAATGGGAGCCCGGCGTGCATTAAAAGGAGTGTGGCCAGCAGGTCAAGGGAGGTGATCCTCCCCCTCTACTCTGCCCTGGTCAGGCCTCACCTGGAGTACTGTGTCCAGTTCTGGGCTCCCCAGTACAAAAAAGACTGGGATCTCCTGGAAAGAGTCCACAAAGATGGTACGGGGCCTGAAGTATCTTCTCTATGATGAAAGGCTGGGTCTGTTCATCCTGGAGAAAATAAGACTGAGAGGGATCTCATCAATGTGTACAAATACCTGAGGTGTGGGAGACAGAGGGATTTGGCCAACCTCTTTTCAGTGGTTTGTGGGGACAGGACAAGGGGTAATGGCCACAAGATAGAGTACAGGAAGTCCCACATCAACGTGAGAAAGAACTTCTTCATGGTGAGGGTGAGCACTGGAACAGGCTGCCCAGGGAGGTTGTGGGGTCTCCTTCTCTGGAGATATTTAAGGCCCATCTGGATGCCTACCTGGGCAGCCTGCTCTAAGGAACCTGCTTTGGCAGGTGGGTTGGACCCGATGATATTTCAAGGTCCCTTCCAACCCCTACAATTCTGTGATTCTGTGATATGGCTTAAATTATTTTAAATTAAAAATAGTTTGGCCCTACTTTTTAACTCATAGTGACGTATGACTTGGGTATACTGCCTCACATAGTCAGGAATGCTATAGAAATTCCCCTTCCAAATCTTAGGCTCAGATTTTTGGATCTAGGTACTTCTGTCCACTTACAGGTTGATTTTCATGTTATTCCTCACAAAACTAGAATAAACATTCTGAAAATTTTTGCAGTTGGAACCAGATGTTGTAAAGCAAAAGATCTATGTAGATGTGAAGGAAGTCAAAATTGTCTTGGAAAATAAAGGGCTGTTTTCTGAAACCCAGTTAAAATAATAATGCTAATATATGGGGAAAATACATTGTGCAAATATTTCAAATAAAAATTAAAAAATGAACAGATGTTCCTGTCCACAGTTTCACAGTGATGCCTTATTTCTATATGTTAATTTCTCAGTTTATGATATCTACTTACATATCTGGCTGGCCTGTCACAGTCCAGAATATACACAGAAATGCTTATTGGAATATTTTCATCCATTATAACCAAAGAAAAATATCTTGACTGTATTATTTTTTCAGTGGGACAACTTGAGATTGACTGATTCTGACTTCACTGACTGATTCTACATGATAGTAATTTCCATATAAAAGCAAGGAGATTGCTATTATCTAAATTACCATTTTGCATTTATTCAATTGCTTCCATGGTCCTGAAAAGTATGAGGATGTACTCAGCTTTAACACCTTTTAAAAATTAAATTCATCAGCTGTGATAAGAGCATGACTGGCGATTTATCACAGACCACTGAAGCATTTAACCGATATTCCACTAACCTTTTTGCTCCATCTGAACCTGAACAGCCTTCTCACAGTGCAATCAATGAAATGAGCCTGCCCATTCCTAATGACTGCTGCAGGGATAAAAAGTTCCAAGTCCTGGAAAATTACAAAACCAGAATGAGCTAAATTTTACCAGATACCTTTGAAAACACTTGTAGTTTACCATCATCTGATATTTCATATTTCTAAATGGCAAATCTGCTGCTGCAAGGAAATAGGAAGGAATGAGTTATAAGTAATTCAAGGTTAATTAAAATTATGAAAATTGATTGTTGATGAACTTCAGCATTTTATTTCTTCTGGTTTATATATATAAAAAAAAAAAAAAGGATTCTAAAAGAATTTAGAAAAAATGTTGACAGGTTTGGATTATGAATTAATTAGAAATAAAATTGTATTGATAACACACTCAAAACATAACAAAGTAAAAAAAAAAAAAAGTATCAAAGCTATCAAAGTAGCTTTTTGATTCTGTAAATTTTAGTTTTTAATTTTTATGTCTTTGTGTATTTACTTCTCTTCAGTTACAGAATATATACCCATACACATGGAGAGTCAGGTCTCCTTGAGGTCAATGACAGCATTTTGCAGGTCATTTCAAAGGGAACAGAACTTGGTCCCTCTATGAAGCATGACATGAATGAAAACAAAAATTAAAAGTATGTTTTTATATTGCTTGATAAAGTACTAGATATGAGATACCACAGGATAAACTTTGTGTCATCAACAGTGGTTCCCGAGTTAATGGGATCATCTAATACTAAGACTGATACTTTGTGCAGATTCTTCCATACCAGCTTGGATGATAGGTGTAATGCTACAGTAAGGTGTAAGTTGGAAAGCAAGGCAATAATTTAATTTTTCTAACTGTAGCACAAAAACTGAATTAACTATTAACTATTTAAAACTCAGAGCTTTTTTCCATGTTTCATTAAAAACAGACCTCTTAAAATTCAGCATGTTTAGGTTTACATCTTTAATAAATATGGTACTGGCATTTTTCAATAAGAAGAAAATTGCAAGGTGTGATAATATATTGTTTGTGATAAAATTCACAAAAAAATAGAGCATCAAGAAAAGCAATAAAGCATAATGAAAAAGATACTGGATATCTGATGTTAAGTCATTAGAGAACATTTGTAAATTTTTCAAGAGCATCTAAATCATTTTCCAAGTTTAATTCAAAGTCAGTATGACTTTGTTTCTCAATGATAAATCACTTCTAAAACTGGAATAGAGTTCACAACAGTGAGAGTAAGTATGTTCGAGAAATGAATCACAAAATGCTAAGGTTCAAGTGAATCAGCATGTCACAGTTGTTTCCGGATTAATATCTGAATTACCATGGTAAATACTTAGTGCACATGCATTTTAAGTTTTAAATGACTTAGCCTATTTTCTACGATCTACTACACATATAGTTTCTGACCAGAACTATCGTGCAGAATAGTCCCAGAGGATACAAGCCTAAGTTCACAGTTTTATATTATAGAACCACACCAGGCAGGCATAACTGATGAAAACTGGGACAGTTCTCACATACAGAAGTCTGAACCACTAGACTGGTAGTGCATGCACACAGAATAATGTCTTATAAGCCACGAGACTTAACTCGTCATCCCTGAGCTCAAGCTTGAAGCACCCTGTTGCACTTCTCAGCTCTACTCACCTCTGTTTGCAGAAGAAGCAACCACAGCTGGGCTCTGAAACCTCAAACAAAGAAAAATAAATGCCTACAAAAGTTTGGCATATGTAAGCCAACATATCCAAAAGGCAAACATTTCATCCAGTTCCTCACCATCTTCTCAAACATTTGACATAGTTTTAAGTACCAGAAAGACAAATATTAGAGACAAAAATTAACTTCCAATCTTTCCTCTAACTTCAAACTGAGTCAAGTTTCACTACCTCTTTTAGAACACCATCCCCTCAATATAGATCCCTTTAAGCTCTTGCTTGAATTGTGTTCTTTCAAATTACACCTAAGTATGCTCTATTTGTGATTCTTAAAACAAAGCCATGCCTTCATTTGGCATTTACACCCTCCTCATACATAAACAATTCAGTTATTTCAGTCTAAATCACCAGTTTGCAAGGCTTTAAATGTATTTTTTCCTAGCATGTTTATCATTTGTCTGCCCTTACAGCACCTTAATCATTTTTTTTGGTGTTCTGTAATTTCCCTGTAATTTGCAAGAGTAGTACTGATTTGAATGTATTTCTCTCTATATACGTTTCTGGTCACCCACCTTCACTCCATTAATCATAAGAGAGTGACTTAAGACATGACTTAATGTCTTAAGACAATAGGAATTTTGAAAGTACATTTGCATGTATTATTGTAAACATTTTCTCCATGTCTTGTATGCCGTCTCACTTTTCCCTACTAAGCTGTTTCCTACTGTTCTTGCATGTTTGTATTCTGAAATGCAAAATGACAAACTTGCTTGTACAGTGGGTTTTATTTCCACAGAAGTATTTTAAATTTTGAAAAACCTTTCTTTAGGGTTTCTCTTAATAATGACATGCACTGACCTGCATAATGATGGGATCAGCAACCAGGAATAGTGAAATGGCTTTTAAACTTTCAGAAAAATGTTATTGGTAGCAAGTTTACATGTATATGTATCTTTTCAAACAAACTGTAAGTTTGCAGTATATTTGCGGCCCACATTAGTCTGCAGTGGGAGTATCACTGAATAATCTGTTTTGAAAAAAAAAACAGAAAAAACAGGTATGCTGTAATTTAGGATGAGGGCAGAAAGAGGAAGATAAGAGACAGTTGTCTATGAGGCAGTGGCCGTTCTATATGTTTTTTAAAATATAGCAACTAAGTAGTCCTAAGTCCATAGGTTTGACTTTGATAGGTTTGACAAAGAAATTTCAAGTCAGTAGATGGGGAGGAGCTGGAAACCTCAGGATGCAGGGCCCCTCTCCACTGAGGATTTCCAGTGGTGGAGGGCTGGGAGCCTGGCCTGTGCGTCAATCATGGCTCAGAGTTAGGGCTGACAGAAATGACAGGCTCACAGGTGTTATTATAATGGGACTGGAAAGTGAGCTCCCAGACTAGCCAAGGATGGAGAGGTGGGTTTCTATGAGGAATATCGAATCCCTGGGGAGAGCAGGGTGCCTGACTCAGCTAAGCATGAGGGCTGGGCCTATAGTTATGGTGGGAGAGTCTCCCAGCATAACCCAAAGATGGAGACGTGTGCCCCCACTGAAGATATCAATTCCAGATTTGGCTCTTGCCTTGGGAATCAAGGGATCAATCCCCACCAAGAATTTTATAACCTCACTCAAACCTTCCCTTGAGCCTTTCTCCTGTTGACGGCATACAGCAGCCACCCTATGAAATGCTTTCAGCACAAGAAAGATATGGACCTGTTAGAGTGAGTCCAGAGGAGGGCCACAAAGATGATCAGAGAGCTGAAGCACCTCTCCTATGGGGACAGGCTGAGACAGCTGGGGATGTTCAGCCTGGAGAAGAGAAGGCTGTGGGGAGACCTCATAGTGGCCTTTCAGTACTTAAAGGGGTCTTATAAAAAAGATGGAGAGGAACTCTTTACTCTTGTAGATGATGATAGGACAAGGGGGAGTGGTCTTAAACTAAAATAGGGGAGATTTAGATTAGACATTAGGAAGAAATTCTTCACTGTAAGAGAAGTGAAGCACTGGCATAGGCTGCCCAGAGAAGCTGTGGATGCCCCATCCCTGGAGATGTTCAAGGCCAGGCTGCATGGGGCTTTGAGCAACCTGGTCTGCTGGGAGGTGTCCCTGCCCATGGCAGGTGGGTTGAAATTGGGTGATCTTTAATGTCCATTCCAACCTCAGCCATTCTATGATTCTATGAAATGGCAGTAACCAGTAACAAGGTACAACGTTTAACAGCCGAGTACACCATGCAACAATTTTCCACTTCTGTGTTTTTTACTCGCACCTGAACACATCGCAGGCATCTCATGTATGCATGCACCTGCACAGCAGCTCTCAGCAGGGACCCTGCTTGTTGTGTTCAAGCTCTCAGATTCAAAACTGTGGCACTGGGACTGACCAAGAAAAGAAACATGACAATGACAAGAAAACAATGACAAGAACCATTAAAATGTAATGGCTATTTTTTGTTTTCTGTTTTTCCATGTATAGTGAGTACATTCATCTTGCTAGTAGTATCTTGATAAGGAACAGTTCATATGGCTGGTTTTTTGTTTGTTTGTTTGTTTGTTTGTTTGTTTTCTCTTACATCTCCTCAACATTACAAGTGCATATATGCACACATTCACGGAGGTCTTCTACCAAAATTTATGTCAAGATACACACCCACCAGCTAAAATGCATTAAAATTGCAAATGCCTGTTAGATATTTCGGTAGGTATTTATTTTTTTCCATACTGAAGACCTGATGCTTTCACTGAGATGTGACTAAGAAACAGGTTTTCTTTTGATGATGGTAAAGAGAACAGGAAGTTTAAGAGAATTTAATGCTGCTATATCATACTAGAAGAGGAGGGTGAAATATTTTCCTTCTCTCTCCAAAACATCAGAAATAACACTCATATAAAAAAAAAAACTACACGAGTTCAATAAATTAACTCTGCATTGTATAACTGGAATTGTAGAAGACCACAAGTATCTAATCTTTGTACTGACCAGAAGTCTGCTCTGCTACTGTAAAGAAACACTGTTTTATATTAACCTTTTCTTTCTTCTTTTTTTAACAAACTTAGATATGTTGCACTAAAATTGTCAAAATGAAAGGTTTACCTCTAAAGCAAGAAGAATTTATTCACTCTTTGCTCCTAATCAATACTCAAAGGTTAAAGGTTTTTTCTTTTTTTAACACAATGGAAGAAAATTAAAAGCAAACATAAATCTATCATTCTTGCTAAATGTTGCAATTTATAGGGGCTAATGGATTTATTCTTTTTTCACTGCATAAAACGCTTCTTTTCAGATGACGGTTACCATTTCTTAATTAAGAATTCACAAAACTGCCATGTAAATGTACATAATTTATTCCCATCATATTGAAGGTCTGGGAATTTTGCCAGTGAATGCAGTGAGTGAAAGATTGTATTCCATAGGGAAAAAAAAAAAAAAAAAAAAAAAAAGGAAACAAATACTTCTGTGTCTGATATGAGAGATTCATTCCTTAAACTGGCATAGTCATAAATCTAAATTAGAGCAAACAGCATGGTCAGGGTAATATCTAATCAGTCTTTCAGCTCAGGATTTCAGAAGCTTGGAATGGTTATTACTTAATAAGGCACAGAATATCCAATATCCAAACTTTTAAAAGAAGACATGAATGAGCTTTGTTGTCAACCTACTTTCCTCTTTGGAAAACAGAAGCTGGTGCTGCCACTAATCTCTGCTTCTTTATGTATACCAGAAAGCAAGTTTGGGACTTTGATGACTTAAGAGGTTTTTTGTCATGTTAGAGTTGCCAACAGAAAACTTAGTGCAGAGCCAGGGAATGAAGCAGATATATGACCAGATGGAAGTGCAATCTCAGGAGGCTTGACCTTACAGGGAAAATAAAAAATAAAAAATAAAAAAAAATAAAGGTTATACTGGCTTCTGGCAGTATAACCAGAGCATCATGTGTCTGTGTCCTTCCAAAAAATCTCATCACAGTTTAACATACATTTTAATATTCATAAGTCCCTGTCAGAGGCTGTATTCATTTCTACCTGCAGAATGGCAGTATGTTCCTTTATTGAAATATGACAGAAAAATCCATCAAAGCATAATCCGGACTGCTGAGTTCTCCTGTTCATCCCTTCTTTTGCTGCACGCCAGCTGTAACAAACTGTCTTTCTGTGCTATACCCAAAGTGCATAGCATTGAGTCTGACTGAAAAAACTGCATATGTGACACAATCAGAGGCTGGTATTTTACAACAACCTCAGTACTTGCAAACTCCCTAACTATAGAGAAAATCTTGTAGGGACTCTAGGTAAGAGTCAGTCTGGAAATCCAGCTTAAACCGGGGCCAGGGGGGAACATAGATCCACTTAAATTCTTCCTGTTGACTTTAATCTTAAGAAAGACCTCTTTCTCACAGCACCAGTCTTCCTAGTTTTGGAGAGTTTTCCTTTAAAGCTTTTACCATCATCCCTTTGGTATAGTATCCAGTGGTGTACACTAATTGTATGGTTGGTTTTATAGGATAAATAAATGAATATCTCATTTGACTGAAACATTCAGTTAACTCCATGGACAAAGATATATCCTTATTTATATTTTCTGAGGTTAAATATATATATTTATTTAATTATTTTTAAAAGAGAACCAGTATGGTATTACTAAGGTCTTTAAAACATTTCTTAAAGAAAAGATATCAAGAAATGGGGGAGATAAATCTTTGCTTCAGGTTTTGAAAGTTCAAGCTAGATGTTTCATCTTCTAATTAACATATTCCAATAAAATTGGAAAATATTACAAAAGTCAATTCTAAACGAATACTCCCTCTTAGCAGTATTACTTAGGAGTTGTGACATTCAGGAAAAGGCAAAAAATTGCTAATACTTGTGATAAAATCGTAAGAATCAGTCATGACACAGTAGATGAGGTATTTCTGCTTTGAAAAAACTGCAGTGTAGGTTACTGCACCCAGAGAACCCCAAAGAAATGTACATTAAACATTTCTTGTAACATAAAATGTACTTGTAGGAAGGTGACTGTCTTAGCAAAGTCTGAGCAGAGCTGGTGCAGCAATAATTCTAGTTATAAAGTCAGCCGAGAAACTGCCACCAAATAAAGTGGAGCTTTCTTTAAAACCTCAGGTACTCCTGTGATCACCAGCAGTATACATTTGAAAATAGCTGGAAACCTACAGGGAAGTTAACCACCTCAAAAACTCTCCTTGTTTTACAGCAGCTTTTGGTTGTGGCATATAGTCAATTCTTCTTAAGGGTGAATGAGAAGTCAGGCAATTCTTATCAGCTCCTGTCTCATCTGACAGCTACAACATACCCTTACCTGAAAGCTGAAGTTACTCCTGAAGGAGTCAAGATCCTGCCTGAGGTCAGTACTGCAATCTCACCCCAAAAGCATTAGCTGATGTAAAACCAGTGCTTCATACAAGGAATGTGCTTTTGACCAGCCACAAGATACAACTTGTCCATAATTAAAAACACTGCACAGTGCAGTGCAGCAGCACAACACTGAGAAAAGTCGGGAATAACTGTAGGAAGTCTACAAAACGTAATAAACCTCCTGCTCACTGAATATTAAAAAAGAAAATTATAACTTTGGCAACAGCTGTCGCCAAAACAGCAGCAATGTAATAGGGATAAAATAAATAACACAAGTCTAGTAATCCTAATAGTTCAGGAGAACAATAGTTCAGGTGAATCTGTGTTCACTGGACCTACTACAAACTTCCTTCCCTCAGTCAAAGAGTGGGGACAAAGCTGTGAGAGCACTGAAAAGACTTTCCCTATATGAGCACAAATGTTTGTTGATATCCAACTTTTCCTCAATGGCTGGCAATTTTGGTCCCAATTTGACATATTTTTAAATCACTTAATTTTTCAAATGGCCTGAACTTCGACAATTTAAAAATCTATTATGAAAAGAATCATTCATTCACCTGACATAAAATGGCCAACTGCTTCTGAAGATTTACAACTGAAAAATTACTAAAACAAAAATTAATCTGATAAATCAGGTGACTTGATATGAGACAAAAATATAAGGAATCACTTAGATACAATTGGTTTCAAAAGGAGTGAACTCCACAGCCAAATCCTCTTCAGCTCTACCATCAGTGATTCAACATATAAAATATTTAGAAAGTTAAAAAAGAAAGTTACACCCACTACCAAGCAGATAAAACTATTTATATACGCTCTCCTAACACTAGCAGATGAACTTAAGTAACTGAAGTAGAATAAATGCAAATTATTGCAATCTGAGAAGATTTATAAATGAGAAATTCCAGAGTTGTAAAGATGCCATGATATCTGTGTGGTCTGTTTGTGCACAAAGATTCTGGATGTTGCAATATTAACATGTCTCAGAGACGCCTCCTGTCAAAAAGTCAGATATACAGCACCGTCTGGTGAAAAGCCAGTAGAAAGATTGTTTATGTTTTCCAATTTAATTGCTTGTAAAACTGAATCAATATTAATCATACTAGCTGGCAAATAGGTAAGTGAAATCAAGAAAGTCTACTGCAGAAACAGCAATATAGCATTAAATTCATACAGCTGCGAGCTTGACAGCAGTCACTGCATATCTGAAAATCCATTTTACTTCCTCTCATATGCATATGGTTACAGCTTGCTTTTCAAATAAATCTGATCAACATTTTGTGGTTATGTGAACATTTCCCATCTGGTGGATTGTTCATAAAACTCATTTTCCCTGATTTAGTGAGGCTAGGAACACACCAGCCTGAATGGTTTTAGATTGTATTTGGAACTTCTGGGCTTTTGCAATCCCTCATACGTCCCATAATATGTTCCTAATTTTACAACAGATTAATTTATGTTTTAAAGCTAATAAGCCAGGCGTCACAGTGTTTGACTATTATTTTCTGCGTTACGCTATTTTATTGTAAAGGGTCATGCTCACTGAGTCTCTGTATATTTATATCAAAGATAAATTGCCTGAAGTTTTAGAGTAATTTTATGTCCTGACTATAATGTTCAACCCTCTTAAAATGACTCTGAATATCCCCAAAAGTATTTGTTAGTCCACAGTCAGTTCTTACTTGCATTGAAAAAGTGGCTACAACCAATGGCTCTAATGGAGCAAAATTTATTTTTTAAATTAAATTAAGGCACTATTAATAGTACTAAAGTACTATTTCCTGCACTGATTTTTATCTCAGCAATCTTATTGTTTAATGACCCCCAAACGTTGGCACAGTTCAGCAATTAAGACAACATGGGAATATCTTAGTAAATATCTTAGCACCATACCTGCAATAAGTCATGCAGGATCTTTCTGATCATCCCTGGGGAACAGGGAAGTATGGTAATACAAAGTGTAGAAATCAGATACTTTCAGTGCAAACCCTGTATCTGTCCACTAGTTTATAGAAAAAAGGAAAGGAAAGGAAAGGAAAGGAAAGGAAAGGAAAGGAAAGGAAAGGAAAGGAAAGGAAAGGAAAGGAAAGGAAAGGAAAGGAAAGGAAAGGAAAGGAAAGGAAAGGAAAGGAAAGGAAAGGAAAGGAAAGGAAAGAAAGGAAAGGAAACGAGCGTAAACAAAGGAAAGGAAAGGAAAAGAGCGTAAAGGAAAGGAAAGGAAAGGAAAGGAAAGGAAAGGAAAGGAAAAAGAGAGAAAGAGAGAAAGAGAGAAAGAGAGGAAGGAAGGAAGGAAGGAAGGAAGGAAGGAAGGAAGGAAGGAAGGAAGGAAGGAAGGAAGGAAGGAAGGAAGGAAGGAAGGAAGGAAGGAAGGAAGGAAGGAAGGAAGGAAGGAAGATAGATGAATCTTAATTATCTGGTATCTGGGCATATTTTGTATTTTATATGCTTCTTCCTCTGATACTTGAATCCAACCATTTCATTTAGCCAGTGACTAAATGTCCACCTGAGTGGTCAAAATATATCCCATGATTGCTTTTGTACCTACTCATTGTGCCTCACATGATTTTTCTTCCAGAAATTTTGGTATATTTCTACATTTACTCTTGTCTTGACATCACATGAGGTTGAAAACACCACCTGTGTTGCCGTCCTCCCAAATGGCAGCCAGTGATTAGAGCAGACTCAAACAGATATTGAAGTCCCTCATTGGATGGCCTACACTAGGTGCCACCTTCATGTTATTAAAGCATCAATCATGGTAGAGCCCTCCTTGTGTGCAGGGAGCTGCTGAACTAAATGAAGCAAAATGAACCTCTCTGTCAAGCCAGTAGAAAACATGCTAAGCTTATTTCAGGAGCTTCCCTTTGCTTTTCGTGTATTACTAAGTTCTTCAACACAATTTAAAAGCAGTTCCACCTTGAACGGGCTGCATAACATTCAAAAATCTTCCACCATGTAAGCTAGTTTACCAACAAAGCAGGTTGGAGGTACAGAGCAGAAGTTTCTTAAGCTGAGAAATGCTTTTGAATGCCAGTCTCCTGCTCATTGGAAAACTTATGCAATTAATTAGCAGTTGTTGATGAAAGGTATGACTGATACCACCCCATAATTTTAAACAAAAGCAATGATGAAGGCTATGTCCTCTGTTAATTTGAATGTTTCTGGGTTGTACAAAATCTGGAAGTACCACAGACTGAGCCTCACAGAAAAAGCTGCTGGGAGAGACATGAAACAAGTGGGTCAGATGCAGGCTGCTATGTCAAATGTTGTGTTCATAGATCAAGCACCCTGGATGAGTACTCCACACCCCACTGTAAATATTAGGGAATGAAAACGACTGAAGTATTGATGCATGTGGATTCTCAGAAGGCTGTGAGGCTGACTTTGACACAACCTCCCATGTCACTTGAGCACATGCATAGAGGTAGTACTTCACACACCTTTGTATCTGAATTTTGAGGGGATTTGAGCTTCTAGGCCAATTCTCTTTTAAAATCCTGTTCTGTGATGCCATTGCACTTTATTTCATGGTGATTCTGTATTCCATTTAAGCACCATTTTATTTTTCAAAACTTTAAAAGGTTGGTGATGGTAGGGAGTATTTAACTGGAGAACAGTTGAAGGATAGCTACATTTAGATCTTAAATCTTGCTTATGAGGCAAGCTGAAGCTTTAAAGAACAGAAATAAATCCCCCCAAAAAGGCAATAAAAGATAATTTAATTAGAGACCTGGCAACAAAAGTATGGTTTTTATAGCATCATCCAATGATAAGTACTCTTTCACCTTTCTCTGCATGGGAGGTTGCCAGTTTTACATCCAAGAATTTCATGGCATCACTGAGCAAAAAACCTCACACATTTAGTATAGACCAAGGCTGAAGACAGTTTAGAAGGATTAAGTATTAGAACATAGAAACCACTTGGAGTATATTTCTTCTTTTCATATAACAAATTAATGCAGATAGTCATTAAAGAAACAGGTATATTAAAACAGAATCAAAGCCATATATCAAATCTCATTGCAAATCTAGGGGAACATACATTTACAGTAATATATGGCTTGACCTTCAGCTCCAAATATCCATTAGACATTTCTAGCTGCCATTCATTCCAAATTAGTAAAGTATACAAAGTGATTTACTCCTGTGAATTAACATGGCCTGGATCATCACCAAAAACATATGCCTATTTATTAAGTACCTAATCCACTTTCCCTTGATAATGATTCTTTGCACTTAACATAGCATTTTATCTTTCCAAAGAGATTCACAAAGTACCATGCAATGCTTCTTTCATAAAGAGATACTTGGGAGATAGTGTGCATACAAAATGGACAGCATAGGAAGCTAGGTTCTAGCAGTGACAGCTGGTTGTATTTTTAAAGCCAATTTTTAGAAGTTTTCATTGTTTAAAATCTAGAGTGTTTGTGCAGGTACTGTGAACTACCATTACCATTCAAGGCTGACAGTCTGTGAGGAACCAAGGCATCCTTTCCACTTCACTACTGTTTGCCTCACTGGGTTGTTTAGTTGATCCCTCACCTTCTTGTTCTGGGGAGGGACATACTCAAATCCCCAAGGAAATTGTAGTATCTAACTTAATTTCTAAGACAGCATCAAAACAGAAAG
Source organism: Aythya fuligula (assembly GCF_009819795.1). NCBI lineage: Eukaryota > Metazoa > Chordata > Aves > Anseriformes > Anatidae > Aythya > Aythya fuligula. The sequence continues at coordinate 77,827,145 of NC_045560.1, read as the reverse complement.
AAAAATACTTTATTTTAATTGCAACCATTATTTGACTTGTTTAATACAGCTTCCTGGAGAGTCAAAACAGCAGATAACAACATTAACATCAGTCTTAGCTATGATTTCATGGGCTTAAGTTCTTAATAGAACTTTAGTACAAAGAAAATATTACCTACCTCCCATTTTCCTGAAAACATCCAAAAATTATTATATTTAATAAAGTGATAAAACTGAATAGTCCAATCAGCATTTTAATCAGCACTGCTAGTAATCTTCAGATCTTTTCTTACCCAGCATCGTTAGGAAAGCACCACACACTCTCATACCCCTCTCTATTACAACATTTTTTTGGCTTTTTTCCAGCTTTCATTCTTCTGAAAAACAAATAAACAAACAAACAAAAACAACCACCAAGCCAAATCAAAACAACAACAACAAAAGACATTAGTAAATCCATGGTGTTTAGCTTGGTTGTATTCACTTTGGAATCAGCCAGTGGTTGAGTACACCACTTACCTCATCCATTAATGACATCC